>NC_083758.1:7440895-7792833 GCF_033458585.1 Syngnathus typhle
TAGGTTGATTTATAGACCAGAAATAGACGTCTAAAATAGGTTGATTTTTAGATCTAAAATAGGTTGATATATAGACCTAAAATAGACGCCTAAATTAGGTTGATCTATAGACCCTTAGGTTGATTTATAGACCTAAAGTAGACGTTTAAAATAGGTTTATTTATAGATCTAAAATAGGTTGATTTATAGACCTAAAATAGGTTGATTTATAGACCTAAAATAGTCAAAACTAAACTGTCGAGGTAGGGTCATTCAACAAAGTTTCCCAACCCTTATTAACTTGCAAAATCTTGATCTTGGCTCAATTTACTAGACATCTAAATTAAAAACATTAAATATGATCATATTTTGGAATTTTGAAGTCTGAACAAGCCGTAAGTTGTATAAATAATGCACAGAAGTTGTTTGGGTTTAACAAGCATATTGATCCGTACATGTGAATTGGTTATTCCTGTACCACTGATAAAGATAAAATTAAGTTGATTTTCAGACCAAAAATAAAAGTTTAAAAAAGGTTGATTTTTAAACCAAAAATTGACTAAACAAGGTTGATTTTTAAACCAAACATAGATGTATTAAATAGGTTGAATTTTAAACCAAAAATAGACGTCTAAAAAAGGTTGATTTTTAAACCAAAAATAGACGTCTAAAATAGGTTGATTTTTAGATCTAAAATAGGTTTATATATAGACCTAAAATAGACACCTAAATTAGGTTGATTTATAGACCCTTAGGTTGATTTATAGACCTAAAGTAGACGTTTAAAATAGGTTTATTTATAGATCTAAAATAGGTTGATTTATAGACCAGAAATAGACGTCTAAAATAGGTTGAATTTTAGATCTAAAATAGGTTATATATACCTAAAATAGACGCCTAAATTAGGTTGATTTATAGACCCTTAGGTTGATTTATAGACCTAAAGTAGACGTTTAAAATAGGTTTATTTATAAATCTAAAATAGACCAGAAATAGACGTCTAAAATAGGTTGATTTTTAGATCTAGAATAGGTTGATATATAGACATAAAATAGACGCCTAAATTAGGTTGATTTATAGACCCTTAGGTTGATTTATAGACCTAAAGTAGACGTTTAAAATAGATCTAAAATAGGTTGATATATAGACCAGAAATAGACGTCTACAATAGGTTGATTTTTAGATCTAAAATAGGTTGATATATAGACCTAAAATAGACACCTAAATTAGGTTGATTTATAGACCCTTAGGTTGATTTATAGACCTAAAGTAGACGTCTAAAATAGGTTGATTTTTAGATCTAAAATAGGTTGATATATAGACCTAAAGTAGACGATTTATAGACCAGAAATAGACGTCTAAAATAGGTTGATTTTTAGATCTAAAATAGGTTGATATATAGACCTAAAATAGACACCTAAATTAAGTTGATTTATAGACCCTTAGGTTGATTTATAGACCTAAAGTAGACGTTTAAAATAGGTTCATTTATAGATCTAAAATAGGTTGATTTATAGACCAGAAATAGACGTCTAAAATAGGTTGATTTTTTAGATCTAAAAGAGGTTGATATATAGACATAAAATAGACGCCTAAATTAGGTTGATTTATAGACCCTTAGGTTTATTTATAGACCTAAAGTAGACGTTTAAAATAGATCTAAAATAGGTTGATATATAGACCTAAAATAGACGCCTAAATTAGGTTGATTTATAGACCCTTAGGTTGATTTATAGACCTAAAGTAGACGTTTAAAATAGGTTTATTTTTAGATCTAAAATAGGTTGATATATAGACCTAAAAAAGACGCCTAAATTAGGTTGATTTATAGACCCTTAGGTTGATTTATAGACCTAAAGTAGACGTTTAAAATAGGTTTATTTATAGATCTAAAATAGACCAGAAATAGACGTCTAAAATAGGTTGATCTTTAGATCTAAAATAGGTTGATATATAGACCTAAAATAGACGCCTAAATTAGGCTGATTTATAGACACTTAGGTTGATTTATAGACCTAAAGTAGACGTTTAAAATAGGTTTATTTGTAGATCTAAAATAGACCAGAAATAGACGTCTAAAATAGGTTGATTTTTAGATCTAAAATAGGTTGATATATAGACCTAAAGTAGACGATTTATAGACCAGAAATAGAGGTCTAAAATAGGTTGATTTTTAGATCTAAAATAGGTTGATATATAGACCTAAAATAGACACCTAAATTAGGTTGATTTATAGACCCTTAGGTTGATTTATAGACCTAAAGTAGACGTTTAAAATAGGTTTATTTATAGATCTAAAATAGGTTGATTTATAGACCAGAAATAGACGTCTAAAATAGGTTGGTTTTTTAGATCTAAAAGAGGTTGATATATAGACCTAAAATAGACGCCTAGATTAGGTTGATGTATAGACCCTTAGGTTGATTTATAGACCTAACGTAGACGTTTAAAATAGGTTTATTTATAGATCTAAAATAGGTTGATTTATAGACCAGAAATAGACGTCTAAAATAGGTTGATTTTTAGATCTAAAATAGGTTTATATATAGACCTAAAATAGACGTCTAAATTAGGTTGATTTATAGACCCTTAGGTTGATTTATAGACCTAAAGTAGACGTTTAAAATAGGTTAATTTATAAATCTAAAATAGACCAGAAATAGACGTCTAAAATAGGTTGATTTTTAGATCTAAAATAGGTTGATATATAGACCTAAAATAATAGCCTAAATTAGGTTGATTTATAGACCCTTAGGTTGATTTATAGACCTAAAGTAGACGTTTAAAATAGATCTAAAATAGGTTGATATATAGACCAGAAATAGACGTCTAAAATAGGTTGATTTTTAGATCTAAACTAGGTTGATATATAGACCTAAAATAGACGCCTAAATTAGGTTGATTTATAGACCCTTAGGTTGATTTATAGACCTAAAGTAGACGTTTAAAATAGGTTTATTTTTAGATCTAAAATAGGTTGATATATAGACCTAAAAAAGACGCCTAAATTAGGTTGATTTATAGACCCTTAGTTTGATTTATAGACCTAAAGTAGACGTTTAAAATAGGTTTATTTATAGATCTAAAATAGGTTGATTTATAGACCAGAAATAGACGTCTAAAATAGGTTGGTTTTTTAGATCTAAAAGAGGTTGATATATAGACCTAAAATAGACGCCTAGATTAGGTTGATGTATAGACCCTTAGGTTGATTTATAGACCTAAAATAGGTTGATTTATAGACCAGAAATAGACGTCTAAAATAGGTTGATTTTTAGATCTAAAATAGGTTGATATATAGACCTAAAATAGACGCCTAAATTAGGTTGATTTATAGACCCTTAGGTTGATTTATAGACCTAAAGTAGACGTTTAAAATAGGTTTAATTATAAATCTAAAATAGACCAGAAATAGACGTCTAAAATAGGTTGATTTTTAGATCTAGAATAGGTTGATATATAGACATAAAATAGACGCCTAAATTAGGTTGATTTATAGACCCTTAGGTTGATTTATAGACCTAAAGTAGACGTTTAAAATAGATCTAAAATAGGTTGATATATAGACCAGAAATAGACGTCTACAATAGGTTGATTTTTAGATCTAAAATAGGTTGATATATAGACCTAAAATAGACGCCTAAATTAGGTTGATTTATAGACCCTTAGGTTGATTTATAGACCTAAAGTAGACGTCTAAAATAGGTTGATTTTTAGATCTAAAATAGGTTGATATATAGACCTAAAGTAGACGATTTATAGACCAGAAATAGACGTCTAAAATAGGTTGATTTTTAGATCTAAAATAGGTTGATATATAGACCTAAAATAGACACCTAAATTAGGTTGATTTATAGACCCTTAGGTTGATTTATAGACCTAAAGTAGACGTTTAAAATAGGTTCATTTATAGATCTAAAATAGGTTGATTTATAGACCAGAAATAGACGTCTAAAATAGGTTGATTTTTTAGATCTAAAAGAGGTTGATATATAGACCTAAAATAGACGCCTAGATTAGGTTGATGTATAGACCCTTAGGTTGATTTATAGACCTAACGTAGACGTTTAAAATAGGTTTATTTATAGATCTAAAATAGGTTGATTTATAGACCAGAAATAGACGTCTAAAATAGGTTTATTTTTAGATCTAAAATAGGTTGATATATAGACCTAAAATAGACGTCTAAATTAGGTTGATTTATAGACCCTTAGGTTGATTTATAGACCTAAAGTAGACGTTTAAAATAGGTTTATTTATAAATCTAAAATAGACCAGAAATAGACGTCTAAAATAGGTTGATTTTTAGATCTAAAATAGGTTGATATATAGACCTCAAATAATAGCCTAAATTAGGTTGATTTATAGACCCTTAGGTTGATTTATAGACCTAAAGTAGACGTTTAAAATAGATCTAAAATAGGTTGATATATAGACCAGAAATAGACGTCTAAAATAGGTTGATTTTTAGATCTAAAATAGGTTGATATATAGACCTAAAATAGACGATTTATAGACCAGAAATAGACGTCTAAAATAGGTTGATTTTTAGATCTAAAATAGGTTGATATATAGACTTAAAATAGACGCCTAAATTAGGTTGATTTATAGACCCTTAGGTTGATTTATAGACCTAAAGTAGACGTTTAAAATAGGTTTATTTATAGATCTAAAATAGACCAGAAATAGACGTCTAAAATAGGTTAATTTTTAGATCTAAATAGGTTGATATATACACCTATAATAGACACCTAAATTAGGTTGATTTATAGACCCTTAGGTTGATTTATAGACCTAAAGTAGACGTTTAAAATAGATCTAAAATAGGTTGATTTATAGACCAGAAATAGACGTCTAAAATAGGTTGATTTTTAGATCTAAAATAGGTTGATATATAGACCTAAAATAGACATCTAAATTAGGTTGATTTATAGACCCTTAGGTTGATTTATAGACCTAAAGTAGACGTTTAAAATAGGTTTATTTATAGATCTAAAATAGGTGGATTTATAGACCTAAAATAGGTTGATTTATAGACCTAAAATAGTCAAAACTAAACTGTCGAGGGAGGGTCATTCAACAAAGTTTCCCAACCCTTATTAACTTGCAAAATCTTGATCTTGGCTCAATTTACTAGACGTCTAAATTAAAAACATTAAATATGATCATATTTTGGAATTTTGAAGTCTGAACAAGCCGTAAGTTGTATAAATAATGCACAGAAGTTGTTTGGGTTTAACAAGCATATTGATCCGTACATGTGAATTGGTTATTCCTGTACCACTGATAAAGATAAAATTAAGTTGATTTTCAGACCAAAAATAAACGTTTAAAAAAGGTTGATTTTTAAACCAAAAATTGACTAAACAAGGTTGATTTTTAAACCAAACATAGATGTATTAAATAGGTTGAATTTTAAACCAAAAATAGACGTCTAAAATAGGTTGATTTTTAAACCAAAAATAGACGTCTAAAAAAGGTTGATTTTTAAACCAAAAATAGACGTCTAAAATAGGTTGATTTTTAGATCTAAAATAGGTTGATATATAGACCTAAAATAGACACCTAAATTAGGTTGATTTATAGACCCTTAGGTTGATTTATAGACCTAAAGTAGACGTTTAAAATAGGTTTATTTATAGATCTAAAATAGGTTGATTTATAGACCAGAAATAGACGTCTAAAATAGGTTGATTTTTTAGATCTAAAATAGGTTGATATATAGACCTAAAATAGACGCCTAAATTAGGTTGATTTATAGACCCTTAGGTTGATTTATAGACCTAACGTAGATGTTTAAAATAGGTTTATTTATAGATCTAAAATAGGTTGATTTATAGACCACAAATAGACGTCTAAAATAGGTTGATTTTTAGATCTAAAATAGGTTGATATATAGACCTAAAAAAGACGCCTAAATTAGGTTGATTTATAGACCCTTAGTTTGATTTATAGACCTAAAGTAGACGTTTAAAATAGGTTTATTTATAGATCTAAAATAGACCAGAAATAGACGTCTAAAATAGGTTGATCTTTAGATCTAAAATAGGTTGATATATAGACCTAAAATAGACGCCTAAATTAGGTTGATTTATAGACCCTTAGGTTGATTTATAGACCTAAAGTAGACGTTTAAAATAGGTTTATTTGTAGATCTAAAATAGACCAGAAATAGACGTCTAAAATAGGTTGATTTTTAGATCTAAAATAGGTTGATATATAGACCTAAAATAATAGCCTAAATTAGGTTGATTTATAGACCCTTAGGTTGATTTATAGACCTAAAGTAGACCTTTAAAATAGATCTAAAATAGGTTGATATATAGACCAGAAATACACGTCTAAAATAGGTTGATTTTTAGATCTAAAATAGGTTGATATATAGACCTAAAATAGACGCCTAAATTAGGTTGATTTATAGACCCTTAGGTTGATTTATAGACCTAAAGTAGACGTTTAAAATAGGTTTATTTTTAGATCTAAAATAGGTTGATATATAGACCTAAAATAGACGATTTATAGACCAGAAATAGACGTCTAAAATAGGTTGATTTTTAGATCTAAAATAGGTTGATATATAGACCTAAAATAGACGCCTAAATTAGGTTGATTTATAGACCCTTAGGTTGATTTATAGACCTAACGTAGATGTTTAAAATAGGTTTATTCATAGATCTAAAATAGGTTGATTTATAGACCACAAATAGACGTCTAAAATAGGTTGATTTTTAGATCTAAAATAGGTTGATATATAGACCTAAAAAAGACGCCTAAATTAGGTTGATTTATAGACCCTTAGTTTGATTTATAGACCTAAAGTAGACGTTTAAAATAGGTTTATTTATAGATCTAAAATAGACCAGAAATAGACGTCTAAAATAGGTTGATCTTTAGATCTAAAATAGGTTGATATATAGACCTAAAATAGACGCCTAAATTAGGTTGATTTATAGACCCTTAGGTTGATTTATAGACCTAAAGTAGACGTTTAAAATAGGTTTATTTGTAGATCTAAAATAGACCAGAAATAGACGTCTAAAATAGGTTGATTTTTAGATCTAAAATAGGTTGATATATAGACCTAAAGTAGACGATTTATAGACCAGAAATAGAGGTCTAAAATAGGTTGATTTTTAGATCTAAAATAGGTTGATATATAGACCTAAAATAGACACCTAAATTAGGTTGATTTATAGACCCTTAGGTTGATTTATAGACCTAAAGTAGACGTTTAAAATAGGTTTATTTATAGATCTAAAATAGGTTGATTTATAGACCAGAAATAGACGTCTAAAATAGGTTGTTTTTTTAGATCTAAAAGAGGTTGATATATAGACCTAAAATAGACGCCTAGATTAGGTTGATGTATAGACCCTTAGGTTGATTTATAGACCTAACGTAGACGTTTAAAATAGGTTTATTTATAGATCTAAAATAGGTTGATTTATAGACCAGAAATAGACGTCTAAAATAGGTTGATTTTTAGATCTAAAATAGGTTGATATATAGACCTAAAATAGACGCCTAAATTAGGTTGATTTATAGACCCTTAGGTTGATTTATAGACCTAAGTAGACGTTTAAAATAGGTTTATTTATAAATCTAAAATAGACCAGAAATAGACGTCTAAAATAGGTTGATTTTTAGATCTAAAATAGGTTGATATATAGACCTAAAATAGACGCCTAAATTAGGTTGATTTATAGACCCTTAGGTTGATTTATAGACCTAAAGTAGACGTCTAAAATAGGTTGATTTTTAGATCTAAAATAGGTTGATATATAGACCTAAAGTAGACGATTTATAGACCAGAAATAGACGTCTAAAATAGGTTGATTTTTAGATCTAAAATAGGTTGATATATAGACCTAAAATAGACACCTAAATTAGGTTGATTTATAGACCCTTAGGTTGATTTATAGACCTAAAGTAGACGTTTAAAATAGGTTCATTTATAGATCTAAAATAGGTTGATTTATAGACCAGAAATAGACGTCTAAAATAGGTTGATTTTTTTAGATCTAAAAGAGGTTGATATATAGACCTAAAATAGACGCCTAGATTAGGTTGATGTATAGACCCTTAGGTTGATTTATAGACCTAACGTAGACGTTTAAAATAGGTTTATTTATAGATCTAAAATAGGTTGATTTATAGACCAGAAATAGACGTCTAAAATAGGTTGATTTTTAGATCTAAAATAGGTTGATATATAGACCTAAAATAGACGTCTAAATTAGGTTGATTTATAGACCCTTAGGTTGATTTATAGACCTAAAGTAGACGTTTAAAATAGGTTAATTTATAAATCTAAAATAGACCAGAAATAGACGTCTAAAATAGGTTGATTTTTAGATCTAAAATAGGTTGATATATAGACCTAAAATAATAGCCTAAATTTAGGTTGATTTATAGACCCTTAGGTCGATTTATAGACCTAAAGTAGACGTTTAAAATAGATCTAAAATAGGTTGATATATAGACCAGAAATAGACGTCTAAAATAGGTTGATTTTTAGATCTAAAATAGGTTGATATATAGACCTAAAATAGACGCCTAAATTAGGTTGATTTATAGACCCCTTAGGTTGATTTATAGACCTAAAGTAGACGTTTAAAATAGGTTTATTTTTAGATCTAAAATAGGTTGATATATAGACCTAAAAAAGACGCCTAAATTAGGTTGATTTATAGACCCTTAGTTTTTATTTATAGACCTAAAGTAGACGTTTAAAATAGGTTTATTTATAGATCTAAAATAGACCAGAAATAGACGTCTAAAATAGGTTGATCTTTAGATCTAAAATAGGTTGATATATAGACCTAAAATAGACGCCTAAATTAGGTTGATTTATAGACCCTTAGGTTGATTTATAGACCTAAAGTAGACGTTTAAAATAGGTTTATTTGTAGATCTAAAATAGACCAGAAATAGACGTCTAAAATAGGTTGATTTTTAGATCTAAAATAGGTTGATATATAGACCTAAAGTAGACGATTTATAGACCAGAAATAGAGGTCTAAAATAGGTTGATTTTTAGATCTAAAATAGGTTGATATATAGACCTAAAATAGACACCTAAATTAGGTTGATTTATAGACCCTTAGGTTGATTTATAGACCTAAAGTAGACGTTTAAAATAGGTTTATTTATAGATCTAAAATAGGTTGATTTATAGACCAGAAATAGACGTCTAAAATAGGTTGTTTTTTTAGATCTAAAAGAGGTTGATATATAGACCTAAAATAGACGCCTAGATTAGGTTGATGTATAGACCCTTAGGTTGATTTATAGACCTAACGTAGACGTTTAAAATAGGTTTATTTATAGATCTAAAATAGGTTGATTTATAGACCAGAAATAGACGTCTAAAATAGGTTGATTTTTAGATCTAAAATAGGTTGATATATAGACCTAAAATAGACGCCTAAATTATGTTGATTTATAGACCCTTAGGTTGATTTATAGACCTAAAGTAGACGTTTAAATAGGTTTATTTATAAATCTAAAATAGACCAGAAATAGACGTCTAAAATAGGTTGATTTTTAGATCTAAAATAGGTTGATATATAGACATAAAATAGACGCCTAAATTAGGTTGATTTATAGACCCTTAGGTTGATTTATAGACCTAACGTAGACGTTTAAAATAGGTTTATTTATAGATCTAAAATAGGTTGATTTATAGACCAGAAATAGACGTCTACAATAGGTTGATTTTTAGATCTAAAATAGGTTGATATATAGACCTAAAATAGACGCCTAAATTAGGTTGATTTATAGACCCTTAGGTTGATTTATAGACCTAAAGTCGACGTCTAAAATAGGTTGATTTTTAGATCTAAAATAGGTTGATATATAGACCTAAAGTAGACGATTTATAGACCAGAAATAGACGTCTAAAATAGGTTGATTTTTAGATCTAAAATAGGTTGATATATAGACCTAAAATAGACACCTAAATTAGGTTGATTTATAGACCCTTAGGTTGATTTATAGACCTAAAGTAGACGTTTAAAATAGGTTCATTTATAGATCTAAAATAGGTTGATTTATAGACCAGAAATAGACGTCTAAAATAGGTTGATTTTTTTAGATCTAAAAGAGGTTGATATATAGACCTAAAATAGACGCCTAGATTAGGTTGATGTATAGACCCTTAGGTTGATTTATAGACCTAACGTAGACGTTTAAAATAGGTTTATTTATAGATCTAAAATAGGTTGATTTATAGACCAGAAATAGACGTCTAAAATAGGTTGGTTTTTTAGATCTAAAAGAGGTTGATATATAGACCTAAAATAGACGCCTAGATTAGGTTGATGTATAGACCCTTAGGTTGATTTATAGACCTAACGTAGACGTTTAAAATAGGTTTATTTATAGATCTAAAATAGGTTGATTTATAGACCAGAAATAGACGTCTAAAATAGGTTGATTTTTAGATCTAAAATAGGTTGATATATAGACCTAAAATAGACGCCTAAATTATGTTGATTTATAGACCCTTAGGTTGATTTATAGACCTAAAGTAGACGTTTAAAATAGGTTTATTTATAAATCTAAAATAGACCAGAAATAGACGTCTAAAATAGGTTGATTTTTAGATCTAAAATAGGTTGATATATAGACATAAAATAGACGCCTAAATTAGGTTGATTTATAGACCCTTAGGTTGATTTATAGACCTAACGTAGACGTTTAAAATAGGTTTATTTATAGATCTAAAATAGGTTGATTTATAGACCAGAAATAGACGTCTACAATAGGTTGATTTTTAGATCTAAAATAGGTTGATATATAGACCTAAAATAGACGCCTAAATTAGGTTGATTTATAGACCCTTAGGTTGATTTATAGACCTAAAGTCGACGTCTAAAATAGGTTGATTTTTAGATCTAAAATAGGTTGATATATAGACCTAAAGTAGACGATTTATAGACCAGAAATAGACGTCTAAAATAGGTTGATTTTTAGATCTAAAATAGGTTGATATATAGACCTAAAATAGACACCTAAATTAGGTTGATTTATAGACCCTTAGGTTGATTTATAGACCTAAAGTAGACGTTTAAAATAGGTTCATTTATAGATCTAAAATAGGTTGATTTATAGACCAGAAATAGACGTCTAAAATAGGTTGATTTTTTTAGATCTAAAAGAGGTTGATATATAGACCTAAAATAGACGCCTAGATTAGGTTGATGTATAGACCCTTAGGTTGATTTATAGACCTAACGTAGACGTTTAAAATAGGTTTATTTATAGATCTAAAATAGGTTGATTTATAGACCAGAAATAGACGTCTAAAATAGGTTGGTTTTTTAGATCTAAAAGAGGTTGATATATAGACCTAAAATAGACGCCTAGATTAGGTTGATGTATAGACCCTTAGGTTGATTTATAGACCTAACGTAGACGTTTAAAATAGGTTTATTTATAGATCTAAAATAGGTTGATATATAGACCTAAAATAGACGATTTATAGACCAGAAATAGACGTCTAAAATAGGTTGATTTTTAGATCTAAAATAGGTTGATATATAGACCTAAAATAGACGCCTAAATTAGGTTGATTTATAGACCCTTAGGTTGATTTATAGACCTAAAGTAGACTTTTAAAATAGGTTTATTTATAGATCTAAAATAGACCAGAAATAGACGTCTAAAATAGGTTGATTTTTAGATCTAAAATAGGTTGATATATAGACCTAAAATAGACACCTAAATTAGGTTGATTTATAGACCCTTAGGTTGATTTATAGACCTAAAGTAGACGTTTAAAATAGATCTAAAATAGGTTGATTTATAGACCAGAAATAGACGTCTAAAATAGGTTGATTTTTAGATCTAAAATAGGTTGATATATAGACCTAAAATAGACATCTAAATTAGGTTGATTTATAGACCCTTAGGTTGATTTATAGACCTAAAGTAGACGTTTAAAATAGGTTTATTTATAGATCTAAAATTGGTGGATTTATAGACCTAAAATAGGTTGATTTATAGACCTAAAATAGTCAAAACTAAACTGTCGAGGTAGGGTCATTCAACAAAGTTTCCCAACCCTTATTAACTTGCAAAATCTTTATCTTGGCTCAATTTACTAGACGTCTAAATTAAAAACATTAAATATGATCATATTTTGGAATTTTGAAGTCTGAACAAGCCGTAAGTTGTATAAATATCGCACAGAAGTTGTTTGGGTTTAACAAGCATATTGATCCGTACATGTGAATTGGTTATTCCTGTACCACTGATAAAGATAAAATTAAGTTGATTTTCAGACCAAAAATAAACGTTTAAAAAAGGTTGATTTTTAAACCAAAAATTGACTAAACAAGGTTGATTTTTAAACCAAACATAGATGTATTAAATAGGTTGAATTTTAAACCAAAAATAGACGTCTAAAATAGGTTGATTTTTAAACCAAAAATAGACGTCTAAAAAAGGTTGATTTTTAAACCAAAAATAGACGTCTAAAATAGGTTGATTTTTAGATCTAAAATAGGTTGATATATAGACCTAAAATAGACACCTAAATTAGGTTGATTTATAGACCCTTAGGTTGATTTATAGACCTAAAGTAGACGTTTAAAATAGGTTTATTTATAGATCTAAAATAGGTTGATTTATAGACCAGAAATAGACGTCTAAAATAGGTTGATTTTTTAGATCTAAAATAGGTTGATATATAGACCTAAAATAGACGCCTAAATTAGGTTGATTTATAGACCCTTAGGTTGATTTATAGACCTAACGTAGATGTTTAAAATAGGTTTATTTATAGATCTAAAATAGGTTGATTTATAGACCACAAATAGACGTCTAAAATAGGTTGATTTTTAGATCTAAAATAGGTTGATATATAGACCTAACAAAGACGCCTAAATTAGGTTGATTTATAGACCCTTAGTTTGATTTATAGACCTAAAGTAGACGTTTAAAATAGGTTTATTTATAGATCTAAAATAGACCAGAAATAGACGTCTAAAATAGGTTGATCTTTAGATGTAAAATAGGTTGATATATAGACCTAAAATAGACGCCTAAATTAGGTTGATTTATAGACCCTTAGGTTGATTTATAGACCTAAAGTAGACGTTTAAAATAGGTTTATTTGTAGATCTAAAATAGACCAGAAATAGACGTCTAAAATAGGTTGATTTTTAGATCTAAAATAGGTTGATATATAGACCTAAAGTAGACGATTTATAGACCAGAAATAGAGGTCTAAAATAGGTTGATTTTTAGATCTAAAATAGGTTGATATATAGACCTAAAATAGACACCTAAATTAGGTTGATTTATAGACCCTTAGGTTGATTTATAGACCTAAAGTAGACGTTTAAAATAGGTTTATTTATAGATCTAAAATAGGTTGATTTATAGACCAGAAATAGACGTCTAAAATAGGTTGGTTTTTTAGATCTAAAAGAGGTTGATATATAGACCTAAAATAGACGCCTAGATTAGGTTGATGTATAGACCCTTAGGTTGATTTATAGACCTAACGTAGACGTTTAAAATAGGTTTATTTATAGATCTAAAATAGGTTGATTTATAGACCAGAAATAGACGTCTAAAATAGGTTGATTTTTAGATCTAAAATAGGTTGATATATAGACCTAAAATAGACGCCTAAATTAGGTTGATTTATAGACCCTTAGGTTGATTTATAGACCTAAAGTAGACGTTTAAAATAGGTTTATTTATAAATCTAAAATAGACCAGAAATAGACGTCTAAAATAGGTTGATTTTTAGATCTAAAATAGGTTGATATATAGACATAAAATAGACGCCTAAATTAGGTTGATTTATAGACCCTTAGGTTGATTTATAGACCTAAAGTAGACGTTTAAAATAGATCTAAAATAGGTTGATATATAGACCAGAAATAGACGTCTACAATAGGTTGATTTTTAGATCTAAAATAGGTTGATATATAGACCTAAAATAGACGCCTAAATTAGGTTGATTTATAGACCCTTAGGTTGATTTATAGACCTAAAGTAGACGTCTAAAATAGGTTGATTTTTAGATCTAAAATAGGTTGATATATAGACCTAAAGTAGACGATTTATAGACCAGAAATAGACGTCTAAAATAGGTTGATTTTTAGATCTAAAATAGGTTGATATATAGACCTAAAATAGACACCTAAATTAGGTTGATTTATAGACCCTTAGGTTGATTTATAGACCTAAAGTAGACGTTTAAAATAGGTTCATTTATAGATCTAAAATAGGTTGATTTTTTAGATCTAAAAGAGGTTGATATATAGACCTAAAATAGACGCCTAGATTAGGTTGATGTATAGACCCTTAGGTTGATTTATAGACCTAACGTAGACGTTTAAAATAGGTTTATTTATAGATCTAAAATAGGTTGATTTATAGACCAGAAATAGACGTCTAAAATAGGTTCATTTTTAGATCTAAAATAGGTTGATATATAGACCTAAAATAGACGTCTAAATTAGGTTGATTTATAGACCCTTAGGTTGATTTATAGACCTAGACGTTAAAAATAGGTTTATTTATAAATCTAAAATAGACCAGAAATAGACGTCTAAAATAGGTTGATATATAGACCTCAAATAATAGCCTAAATTAGGTTGATTTATAGACCCTTAGGTTGATTTATAGACCTAAAGTAGACGTTTAAAATAGATCTAAAATAGGTTGATATATAGACCAGAAATAGACGTCTAAAATAGGTTGATTTTTAGATCTAAAATAGGTTGATATATAGACCTAAAATAGACGCCTAAATTAGGTTGATTTATAGACCCTTAGGTTGATTTATAGACCTAAAGTAGACGTTTAAAATAGGTTTATTTTTAGATCTAAAATAGGTTGATATATAGACCTAAAATAGACGATTTATAGACCAGAAATAGACGTCTAAAATAGGTTGATTTTTAGATCTAAAATAGGTTGATATATAGACCTAAAATAGACGCCTAAATTAGGTTGATTTATAGACCCTTAGGTTGATTTATAGACCTAACGTAGATGTTTAAAATAGGTTTATTTATAGATCTAAAATAGGTTGATTTATAGACCACAAATAGACGTCTAAAATAGGTTGATTTTTAGATCTAAAATAGGTTGATATATAGACCTAAAAAAGACGCCTAAATTAGGTTGATTTATAGACCCTTAGTTTGATTTATAGACCTAAAGTAGACGTTTAAAATAGGTTTATTTATAGATCTAAAATAGACCAGAAATAGACGTCTAAAATAGGTTGATCTTTAGATCTAAAATAGGTTGATATATAGACCTAAAATAGACGCCTAAATTAGGTTGATTTATAGACCCTTAGGTTGATTTATAGACCTAAAGTAGACGTTTAAAATAGGTTTATTTGTAGATCTAAAATAGACCAGAAATAGACGTCTAAAATAGGTTGATTTTTAGATCTAAAATAGGTTGATATATAGACCTAAAGTAGACGATTTATAGACCAGAAATAGAGGTCTAAAATAGGTTGATTTTTAGATCTAAAATAGGTTGATATATAGACCTAAAATAGACACCTAAATTAGGTTGATTTATAGACCCTTAGGTTGATTTATAGACCTAAAGTAGACGTTTAAAATAGGTTTATTTATAGATCTAAAATAGGTTGATTTATAGACCAGAAATAGACGTCTAAAATAGGTTGGTTTTTTAGATCTAAAAGAGGTTGATATATAGACCTAAAATAGACGCCTAGATTAGGTTGATGTATAGACCCTTAGGTTGATTTATAGACCTAACGTAGATGTTTAAAATAGGTTTATTTATAGATCTAAAATAGGTTGATATATAGACATAAAATAGACGATTTATAGACCAGAAATAGACGTCTAAAATAGGTTGATTTTTAGATCTAAAATAGGTTGATATATAGACCTAAAATAGACGCCTAAATTAGGTTGATTTATAGACCCTTAGGTTGATTTATAGACCTAAAGTAGACTTTTAAAATAGGTTTATTTATAGATCTAAAATAGACCAGAAATAGACGTCTAAAATAGGTTGATTTTTAGATCTAAAATAGGTTGATATATAGACCTAAAATAGACACCTAAATTAGGTTGATTTATAGACCCTTAGGTTGATTTATAGACCTAAAGTAGACGTTTAAAATAGGTTTATTTATAGATCTAAAATAGGTTGATTTATAGACCAGAAATAGACGTCTAAAATAGGTTGATTTTTTAGATCTAAAATAGGTTGATATATAGACCTAAAATAGACGCCTAAATTAGGTTGATTTATAGACCCTTAGGTTGATTTATAGACCTAACGTAGATGTTTAAAATAGGTTTATTTATAGATCTAAAATAGGTTGATTTATAGACCACAAATAGACGTCTAAAATAGGTTGATTTTTAGATCTAAAATAGGTTGATATATAGACCTAAAAAAGACGCCTAAATTAGGTTGATTTATAGACCCTTAGTTTGATTTATAGACCTAAAGTAGACGTTTAAAATAGGTTTATTTATAGATCTAAAATAGACCAGAAATAGACGTCTAAAATAGGTTGATCTTTAGATCTAAAATAGGTTGATATATAGACCTAAAATAGACGCCTAAATTAGGTTGATTTATAGACCCTTAGGTTGATTTATAGACCTAAAGTAGACGTTTAAAATAGGTTTATTTGTAGATCTAAAATAGACCAGAAATAGACGTCTAAAATAGGTTGATTTTTAGATCTAAAATAGGTTGATATATAGACCTAAAGTAGACGATTTATAGACCAGAAATAGAGGTCTAAAATAGGTTGATTTTTAGATCTAAAATAGGTTGATATATAGACCTAAAATAGACACCTAAATTAGGTTGATTTATAGACCCTTAGGTTGATTTATAGACCTAAAGTAGACGTTTAAAATAGGTTTATTTATAGATCTAAAATAGGTTGATTTATAGACCAGAAATAGACGTCTAAAATAGGTTGGTTTTTTAGATCTAAAAGAGGTTGATATATAGACCTAAAATAGACGCCTAGATTAGGTTGATGTATAGACCCTTAGGTTGATTTATAGACCTAACGTAGACGTTTAAAATAGGTTTATTTATAGATCTAAAATAGGTTGATTTATAGACCAGAAATAGACGTCTAAAATAGGTTGATTTTTAGATCTAAAATAGGTTGATATATAGACCTAAAATAGACGCCTAAATTAGGTTGATTTATAGACCCTTAGGTTGATTTATAGACCTAAAGTAGACGTTTAAAATAGGTTTATTTATAAATCTAAAATAGACCAGAAATAGACGTCTAAAATAGGTTGATTTTTAGATCTAAAATAGGTTGATATATAGACCTAAAATAGACGCCTAAATTAGGTTGATTTATAGACCCTTAGGTTGATTTATAGACCTAAAGTAGACGTCTAAAATAGGTTGATTTTTAGATCTAAAATAGGTTGATATATAGACCTAAAGTAGACGATTTATAGACCAGAAATAGACGTCTAAAATAGGTTGATTTTTAGATCTAAAATAGGTTGATATATAGACCTAAAATAGACACCTAAATTAGGTTGATTTATAGACCCTTAGGTTGATTTATAGACCTAAAGTAGACGTTTAAAATAGGTTCATTTATAGATCTAAAATAGGTTGATTTATAGACCAGAAATAGACGTCTAAAATAGGTTGATTTTTTTAGATCTAAAAGAGGTTGATATATAGACCTAAAATAGACGCCTAGATTAGGTTGATGTATAGACCCTTAGGTTGATTTATAGACCTAACGTAGACGTTTAAAATAGGTTTATTTATAGATCTAAAATAGGTTGATTTATAGACCAGAAATAGACGTCTAAAATAGGTTGATTTTTAGATCTAAAATAGGTTGATATATAGACCTAAAATAGACGTCTAAATTAGGTTGATTTATAGACCCTTAGGTTGATTTATAGACCTAAAGTAGACGTTTAAAATAGGTTAATTTATAAATCTAAAATAGACCAGAAATAGACGTCTAAAATAGGTTGATTTTTAGATCTAAAATAGGTTGATATATAGACCTAAAATAATAGCCTAAATTAGGTTGATTTATAGACCCTTAGGTCGATTTATAGACCTAAAGTAGACGTTTAAAATAGATCTAAAATAGGTTGATATATAGACCAGAAATAGACGTCTAAAATAGGTTGATTTTTAGATCTAAAATAGGTTGATATATAGACCTAAAATAGACGCCTAAATTAGGTTGATTTATAGACCCTTAGGTTGATTTATAGACCTAAAGTAGACGTTTAAAATAGGTTTATTTTTAGATCTAAAATAGGTTGATATATAGACCTAAAAAAGACGCCTAAATTAGGTTGATTTATAGACCCTTAGTTTTTATTTATAGACCTAAAGTAGACGTTTAAAATAGGTTTATTTATAGATCTAAAATAGACCAGAAATAGACGTCTAAAATAGGTTGATCTTTAGATCTAAAATAGGTTGATATATAGACCTAAAATAGACGCCTAAATTAGGTTGATTTATAGACCCTTAGGTTGATTTATAGACCTAAAGTAGACGTTTAAAATAGGTTTATTTGTAGATCTAAAATAGACCAGAAATAGACGTCTAAAATAGGTTGATTTTTAGATCTAAAATAGGTTGATATATAGACCTAAAGTAGACGATTTATAGACCAGAAATAGAGGTCTAAAATAGGTTGATTTTTAGATCTAAAATAGGTTGATATATAGACCTAAAATAGACACCTAAATTAGGTTGATTTATAGACCCTTAGGTTGATTTATAGACCTAAAGTAGACGTTTAAAATAGGTTTATTTATAGATCTAAAATAGGTTGATTTATAGACCAGAAATAGACGTCTAAAATAGGTTGTTTTTTTAGATCTAAAAGAGGTTGATATATAGACCTAAAATAGACGCCTAGATTAGGTTGATGTATAGACCCTTAGGTTGATTTATAGACCTAACGTAGACGTTTAAAATAGGTTTATTTATAGATCTAAAATAGGTTGATTTATAGACCAGAAATAGACGTCTAAAATAGGTTGATTTTTAGATCTAAAATAGGTTGATATATAGACCTAAAATAGACGCCTAAATTAGGTTGATTTATAGACCCTTAGGTTGATTTATAGACCTAAAGTAGACGTTTAAAATAGGTTTATTTATAAATCTAAAATAGACCAGAAATAGACGTCTAAAATAGGTTGATTTTTAGATCTAAAATAGGTTGATATATAGACATAAAATAGACGCCTAAATTAGGTTGATTTATAGACCCTTAGGTTGATTTATAGACCTAAAGTAGACGTTTAAAATAGATCTAAAATAGGTTGATATATAGACCAGAAATAGACGTCTACAATAGGTTGATTTTTAGATCTAAAATAGGTTGATATATAGACCTAAAATAGACGCCTAAATTAGGTTGATTTATAGACCCTTAGGTTGATTTATAGACCTAAAGTAGACGTCTAAAATAGGTTGATTTTTAGATCTAAAATAGGTTGATATATAGACCTAAAGTAGACGATTTATAGACCAGAAATAGACGTCTAAAATAGGTTGATTTTTAGATCTAAAATAGGTTGATATATAGACCTAAAATAGACACCTAAATTAGGTTGATTTATAGACCCTTAGGTTGATTTATAGACCTAAAGTAGACGTTTAAAATAGGTTCATTTATAGATCTAAAATAGGTTGATTTATAGACCAGAAATAGACGTCTAAAATAGGTTGATTTTTAGATCTAAAATAGGTTGATTTATAGACCTAAAGTAGACGTTTAAAATAGGTTTATTTGTAGATCTAAAATAGACCAGAAATAGACGTCTAAAATAGGTTGATTTTTAGATCTAAAATAGGTTGATATATAGACCTAAAGTAGACGATTTATAGACCAGAAATAGAGGTCTAAAATAGGTTGATTTTTAGATCTAAAATAGGTTGATATATAGACCTAAAATAGACACCTAAATTAGGTTGATTTATAGACCCTTGGGTTGATTTATAGACCTAAAGTAGACGTTTAAAATAGGTTTATTTATAGATCTAAAATAGGTTGATTTATAGACCAGAAATAGACGTCTAAAATAGGTTGGTTTTTTAGATCTAAAAGAGGTTGATATATAGACCTAAAATAGACGCCTAGATTAGGTTGATGTATAGACCCTTAGGTTGATTTATAGACCTAACGTAGACGTTTAAAATAGGTTTATTTATAGATCTAAAATAGGTTGATTTATAGACCAGAAATAGACGTCTAAAATAGGTTGATTTTTAGATCTAAAATAGGTGGATATATAGACCTAAAATAGACGTCTAAATTAGGTTGATTTATAGACCCTTAGGTTGATTTATAGACCTAAAGTAGACGTTTAAAATAGGTTAATTTATAAATCTAAAATAGACCAGAAATAGACGTCTAAAATAGGTTGATTTTTAGATCTAAAATAGGTTGATATATAGACCTAAAATAATAGCCTAAATTAGGTTGATTTATAGACCCTTAGGTTGATTTATAGACCTAAAGTAGACGTTTAAAATAGATCTAAAATAGGTTGATATATAGACCAGAAATAGACGTCTAAAATAGGTTGATTTTTAGATCTAAAATAGGTTGATATATAGACCTAAAATAGACGCCTAAATTAGGTTGATTTATAGACCCTTAGGTTGATTTATAGACCTAAAGTAGACGTTTAAAATAGGTTTATTTTTAGATCTAAAATAGGTTGATATATAGACCTAAAAAAGACGCCTAAATTAGGTTGATTTATAGACCCTTAGTTTGATTTATAGACCTAAAGTAGACGTTTAAAATAGGTTTATTTATAGATCTAAAATAGGTTGATTTATAGACCAGAAATAGACGTCTAAAATAGGTTGGTTTTTTAGATCTAAAAGAGGTTGATATATAGACCTAAAATAGACGCCTAGATTAGGTTGATGTATAGACCCTTAGGTTGATTTATAGACCTAACGTAGACGTTTAAAATAGGTTTATTTATAGATCTAAAATAGGTTGATTTATAGACCAGAAATAGACGTCTAAAATAGGTTGATTTTTAGATCTAAAATAGGTTGATATATAGACCTAAAATAGACGCCTAAATTAGGTTGATTTATAGACCCTTAGGTTGATTTATAGACCTAAAGTAGACGTTTAAAATAGGTTTATTTATAAATCTAAAATAGACCAGAAATAGACGTCTAAAATAGGTTGATTTTTAGATCTAGAATAGGTTGATATATAGACATAAAATAGACGCCTAAATTAGGTTGATTTATAGACCCTTAGGTTGATTTATAGACCTAAAGTAGACGTTTAAAATAGATCTAAAATAGGTTGATATATAGACCAGAAATAGACGTCTACAATAGGTTGATTTTTAGATCTAAAATAGGTTGATATATAGACCTAAAATAGACGCCTAAATTAGGTTGATTTATAGACCCTTAGGTTGATTTATAGACCTAAAGTAGACGTCTAAAATAGGTTGATTTTTAGATCTAAAATAGGTTGATATATAGACCTAAAGTAGACGATTTATAGACCAGAAATAGACGTCTAAAATAGGTTGATTTTTAGATCTAAAATAGGTTGATATATAGACCTAAAATAGACACCTAAATTAGGTTGATTTATAGACCCTTAGGTTGATTTATAGACCTAAAGTAGACGTTTAAAATAGGTTCATTTATAGATCTAAAATAGGTTGATTTATAGACCAGAAATAGACGTCTAAAATAGGTTGATTTTTTAGATCTAAAAGAGGTTGATATATAGACCTAAAATAGACGCCTAGATTAGGTTGATGTATAGACCCTTAGGTTGATTTATAGACCTAACGTAGACGTTTAAAATAGGTTTATTTATAGATCTAAAATAGGTTGATTTATAGACCAGAAATAGACGTCTAAAATAGGTTTATTTTTAGATCTAAAATAGGTTGATATATAGACCTAAAATAGACGTCTAAATTAGGTTGATTTATAGACCCTTAGGTTGATTTATAGACCTAAAGTAGACGTTTAAAATAGGTTTATTTATAAATCTAAAATAGACCAGAAATAGACGTCTAAAATAGGTTGATTTTTAGATCTAAAATAGGTTGATATATAGACCTCAAATAATAGCCTAAATTAGGTTGATTTATAGACCCTTAGGTTGATTTATAGACCTAAAGTAGACGTTTAAAATAGATCTAAAATAGGTTGATATATAGACCAGAAATAGACGTCTAAAATAGGTTGATTTTTAGATCTAAAATAGGTTGATATATAGACATAAAATAGACGCCTAAATTAGGTTGATTTATAGACCCTTAGGTTGATTTATAGACCTAAAGTAGACGTTTAAAATAGATCTAAAATAGGTTGATATATAGACCAGAAATAGACGTCTACAATAGGTTGATTTTTAGATCTAAAATAGGTTGATATATAGACCTAAAATAAACACGCCTAAATTAGGTTGATTTATAGACCCTTAGGTTGATTTATAGACCTAAAGTAGACGTCTAAAATAGGTTGATTTTTAGATCTAAAATAGGTTGATATATAGACCTAAAATAGACGCCTAAATTAGGTTGATTTATAGACCCTTAGGTTGATTTATAGACCTAACGTAGATGTTTAAAATAGGTTTATTTATAGATCTAAAATAGGTTGATTTATAGACCACAAATAGACGTCTAAAATAGGTTGATTTTTAGATCTAAAATAGGTTGATATATAGACCTAAAAAAGACGCCTAAATTAGGTTGATTTATAGACCCTTAGTTTGATTTATAGACCTAAAGTAGACGTTTAAAATAGGTTTATTTATAGATCTAAAATAGACCAGAAATAGACGTCTAAAATAGGTTGATCTTTAGATCTAAAATAGGTTGATATATAGACCTAAAATAGACGCCTAAATTAGGTTGATTTATAGACCCTTAGGTTGATTTATAGACCTAAAGTAGACGTTTAAAATAGGTTTATTTGTAGATCTAAAATAGACCAGAAATAGACGTCTAAAATAGGTTGATTTTTAGATCTAAAATAGGTTGATATATAGACCTAAAGTAGACGATTTATAGACCAGAAATAGAGGTCTAAAATAGGTTGATTTTTAGATCTAAAATAGGTTGATATATAGACCTAAAATAGACACCTAAATTAGGTTGATTTATAGACCCTTAGGTTGATTTATAGACCTAAAGTAGACGTTTAAAATAGGTTTATTTATAGATCTAAAATAGGTTGATTTATAGACCAGAAATAGACGTCTAAAATAGGTTGGTTTTTTAGATCTAAAAGAGGTTGATATATAGACCTAAAATAGACGCCTAGATTAGGTTGATGTATAGACCCTTAGGTTGATTTATAGACCTAACGTAGACGTTTAAAATAGGTTTATTTATAGATCTAAAATAGGTTGATATATAGACCTAAAATAGACGATTTATAGACCAGAAATAGACGTCTAAAATAGGTTGATTTTTAGATCTAAAATAGGTTGATATATAGACCTAAAATAGACGCCTAAATTAGGTTGATTTATAGACCCTTAGGTTGATTTATAGACCTAAAGTAGACTTTTAAAATAGGTTTATTTATAGATCTAAAATAGACCAGAAATAGACGTCTAAAATAGGTTGATTTTTAGATCTAAAATAGGTTGATATATAGACCTAAAATAGACACCTAAATTAGGTTGATTTATAGACCCTTAGGTTGATTTATAGACCTAAAGTAGACGTTTAAAATAGATCTAAAATAGGTTGATTTATAGACCAGAAATAGACGTCTAAAATAGGTTGATTTTTAGATCTAAAATAGGTTGATATATAGACCTAAAATAGACATCTAAATTAGGTTGATTTATAGACCCTTAGGTTGATTTATAGACTTAAAGTAGACGTTTAAAATAGGTTTATTTATAGATCTAAAATAGGTGGATTTATAGACCTAAAATAGGTTGATTTATAGACCTAAAATAGTCAAAACTAAACTGTCGAGGTAGGGTCATTCAACAAAGTTTCCCAACCCTTTTTAACTTGCAAAATCTTGATCTTGGCTCAATTTACTAGACGTCTAAATTAAAAACATTAAATATGATCATATTTTGGAATTTTGAAGTCTGAACAAGCCGTAAGTTGTATAAATAATGCACAGAAGTTATTTGGGTTTAACAAGCATATTGAGCCGTACATGTGAATTGGTTATTCCTGTACCACTGATAAAGATAAAATTAAGTTGATTTTCAGACCAAAAATAAACGTTTAAAAAAGGTTGATTTTTAAACCAAAAATTGACTAAACAAGGTTGATTTTTAAACCAAACATAGATGTATTAAATAGGTTGAATTTTAAACCAAAAATAGACGTCTAAAATAGGTTGATTTTTAAACCAAAAATAGACGTCTAAAAAAGGTTGATTTTTAAACCAAAAATAGACGTCTAAAATAGGTTGATTTTTAGATCTAAAATAGGTTGATATATAGACCTAAAATAGACACCTAAATTAGGTTGATTTATAGACCCTTAGGTTGATTTATAGACCTAAAGTAGACGTTTAAAATAGGTTTATTTATAGATCTAAAATAGGTTGATTTATAGACCAGAAATAGACGTCTAAAATAGGTTGATTTTTTAGATCTAAAATAGGTTGATATATAGACCTAAAATAGACGCCTAAATTAGGTTGATTTATAGACCCTTAGGTTGATTTATAGACCTAACGTAGATGTTTAAAATAGGTTTATTTATAGATATAAAATAGGTTGATTTATAGACCACAAATAGACGTCTAAAATAGGTTGATTTTTAGATCTAAAATAGGTTGATATATAGACCTAAAAAAGACGCCTAAATTAGGTTGATTTATAGACCCTTAGTTTGATTTATAGACCTAAAGTAGACGTTTAAAATAGGTTTATTTATAGATCTAAAATAGACCAGAAATAGACGTCTAAAATAGGTTGATCTTTAGATCTAAAATAGGTTGATATATAGACCTAAAATAGACGCCTAAATTAGGTTGATTTATAGACCCTTAGGTTGATTTATAGACCTAACGTAGATGTTTAAAATAGGTTTATTTATAGATCTAAAATAGGTTGATTTATAGACCACAAATAGACGTCTAAAATAGGTTGATTTTTAGATCTAAAATAGGTTGATATATAGACCTAAAAAAGACGCCTAAATTAGGTTGATTTATAGACCCTTAGTTTGATTTATAGACCTAAAGTAGACGTTTAAAATAGGTTTATTTATAGATCTAAAATAGACCAGAAATAGACGTCTAAAATAGGTTGATCTTTAGATCTAAAATAGGTTGATATATAGACCTAAAATAGACGCCTAAATTAGGTTGATTTATAGACCCTTAGGTTGATTTATAGACCTAAAGTAGACGTTTAAAATAGGTTTATTTGTAGATCTAAAATAGACCAGAAATAGACGTCTAAAATAGGTTGATTTTTAGATCTAAAATAGGTTGATATATAGACCTAAAGTAGACGATTTATAGACCAGAAATAGAGGTCTAAAATAGGTTGATTTTTAGATCTAAAATAGGGTGATATATAGACCTAAAATAGACACCTAAATTAGGTTGATTTATAGACCCTTAGGTTGATTTATAGACCTAAAGTAGACGTTTAAAATAGGTTTATTTATAGATCTAAAATAGGTTGATTTATAGACCAGAAATAGACGTCTAAAATAGGTTGGTTTTTTAGATCTAAAAGAGGTTGATATATAGACCTAAAATAGACGCCTAGATTAGGTTGATGTATAGACCCTTAGGTTGATTTATAGACCTAACGTAGACGTTTAAAATAGGTTTATTTATAGATCTAAAATAGGTTGATATATAGACCTAAAATAGACGATTTATAGACCAGAAATAGACGTCTAAAATAGGTTGATTTTTAGATCTAAAATAGGTTGATATATAGACCTAAAATAGACACCTAAATTAGGTTGATTTATAGACCCTTAGGTTGATTTATAGACCTAAAGTAGACGTTTAAAATAGATCTAAAATAGGTTGATTTATAGACCAGAAATAGACGTCTAAAATAGGTTGATTTTTAGATCTAAAATAGGTTGATATATAGACCTAAAATAGACATCTAAATTAGGTTGATTTATAGACCCTTAGGTTGATTTATAGACCTAAAGTAGACGTTTAAAATAGGTTTATTTATAGATCTAAAATAGGTGGATTTATAGACCTAAAATAGGTTGATTTATAGACTTAAAATAGTCAAAACTAAACTGTCGAGGTAGGGTCATTCAACAAAGTTTCCCAACCCTTTTTAACTTGCAAAATCTTGATCTTGGCTCAATTTACTAGACGTCTAAATTAAAAACATTAAATATGATCATATTTTGGAATTTTGAAGTCTGAACAAGCCGTAAGTTGTATAAATAATGCACAGAAGTTGTTTGGGTTTAACAAGCATATTGAGCCGTACATGTGAATTGGTTATTCCTGTACCACTGATAAAGATAAAATTAAGTTGATTTTCAGACCAAAAATAAACGTTTAAAAAAGGTTGATTTTTAAACCAAAAATTGACTAAACAAGGTTGATTTTTAAACCAAACATAGATGTATTAAATAGGTTGAATTTTAAATCAAAAATAGACGTCTAAAATAGGTTGATTTTTAAACCAAAAATAGACGTCTAAAAAAGGTTGATTTTTAAACCAAAAATAGACGTCTAAAATAGGTTGATTTTTAGATCTAAAATAGGTTGATATATAGACCTAAAATAGACACCTAAATTAGGTTGATTTATAGACCCTTAGGTTGATTTATAGACCTAAAGTAGACGTTTAAAATAGGTTTATTTATAGATCTAAAATAGGTTGATTTATAGACCAGAAATAGACGTCTAAAATAGGTTGATTTTTTAGATCTAAAATAGGTTGATATATAGACCTAAAATAGACGCCTAAATTAGGTTGATTTATAGACCCTTAGGTTGATTTATAGACCTAACGTAGATGTTTAAAATAGGTTTATTTATAGATATAAAATAGGTTGATTTATAGACCACAAATAGACGTCTAAAATAGGTTGATTTTTAGATCTAAAATAGGTTGATATATAGACCTAAAAAAGACGCCTAAATTAGGTTGATTTATAGACCCTTAGTTTGATTTATAGACCTAAAGTAGACGTTTAAAATAGGTTTATTTATAGATCTAAAATAGACCAGAAATAGACGTCTAAAATAGGTTGATCTTTAGATCTAAAATAGGTTGATATATAGACCTAAAATAGACGCCTAAATTAGGTTGATTTATAGACCCTTAGGTTGATTTATAGACCTAAAGTAGACGTTTAAAATAGGTTTATTTGTAGATCTAAAATAGACCAGAAATAGACGTCTAAAATAGGTTGATTTTTAGATCTAAAATAGGTTGATATATAGACCTAAAATAGACGATTTATAGACCAGAAATAGACGTCTAAAATAGGTTGATTTTTAGATCTAAAATAGGTTGATATATAGACCTAAAATAGACGCCTAAATTAGGTTGATTTATAGACCCTTAGGTTGATTTATAGACCTAAAGTAGACGTTTAAAATAGGTTTATTTATAAATCTAAAATAGACCAGAAATAGACGTCTAAAATAGGTTGATTTTTAGATCTAAAATAGGTTGATATATAGACCTAAAATAATAGCCTAAATTAGGTTGATTTATAGACCCTTAGGTTGATTTATAGACCTAAAGTAGACGTTTAAAATAGATCTAAAATAGGTTGATATATAGACCAGAAATAGACGTCTAAAATAGGTTGATTTTTAGATCTAAAATAGGTTGATATATAGACCTAAAATAGACGCCTAAATTAGGTTGATTTATAGACCCTTAGGTTGATTTATAGACCTAAAGTAGACGTTTAAAATAGGTTTATTTTTAGATCTAAAATAGGTTGATATATAGACATAAAATAGACGATTTATAGACCAGAAATAGACGTCTAAAATAGGTTGATTTTTAGATCTAAAATAGGTTGATATATAGACCTAAAATAGACGCCTAAATTAGGTTGATTTATAGACCCTTAGGTTGATTTATAGACCTAACGTAGATGTTTAAAATAGGTTCATTTATAGATCTAAAATAGGTTGATTTATAGACCACAAATAGACGTCTAAAATAGGTTGATTTTTAGATCTAAAATAGGTTGATATATAGACCTAAAAAAGACGCCTAAATTAGGTTGATTTATAGACCCTTAGTTTGATTTATAGACCTAAAGTAGACGTTTAAAATAGGTTTATTTATAGATCTAAAATAGACCAGAAATAGACGTCTAAAATAGGTTGATCTTTAGATCTAAAATAGGTTGATATATAGACCTAAAATAGACGCCTAAATTAGGTTGATTTATAGACCCTTAGGTTGATTTATAGACCTAAAGTAGACGTTTAAAATAGGTTTATTTGTAGATCTAAAATAGACCAGAAATAGACGTCTAAAATAGGTTGATTTTTAGATCTATAATAGGTTGATATATAGACCTAAAGTAGACGATTTATAGACCAGAAATAGAGGTCTAAAATAGGTTGATTTTTAGATCTAAAATAGGTTGATATATAGACCTAAAATAGACACCTAAATTAGGTTGATTTATAGACCCTTAGGTTGATTTATAGACCTAAAGTAGACGTTTAAAATAGGTTTATTTATAGATCTAAAATAGGTTGATTTATAGACCAGAAATAGACGTCTAAAATAGGTTGGTTTTTTAGATCTAAAAGAGGTTGATATATAGACCTAAAATAGACGCCTAGATTAGGTTGATGTATAGACCCTTAGGTTGATTTATAGACCTAACGTAGACGTTTAAAATAGGTTTATTTATAGATCTAAAATAGGTTGATATATAGACCTAAAATAGACGATTTATAGACCAGAAATAGACGTCTAAAATAGGTTAATTTTTAGATCTAAAATAGGTTGATATATAGACCTAAAATAGACGCCTAAATTAGGTTGATTTATAGACCCTTAGGTTGATTTATAGACCTAAAGTAGACTTTTAAAATAGGTTTATTTATAAATCTAAAATAGACCAGAAATAGACGTCTAAAATAGGTTGATTTTTAGATCTAAAATAGGTTGATATATAGACCTAAAATAGACACCTAAATTAGGTTGATTTATAGACCCTTAGGTTGATTTATAGACCTAAAGTAGACGTTTAAAATAGATCTAAAATAGGTTGATTTATAGACCAGAAATAGACGTCTAAAATAGGTTGATTTTTAGATCTAAAATAGGTTGATATATAGACCTAAAATTTCCAGTTTATAGACCAGAAATAGACGCCTAGATTAGGTTGATGTATAGACCCTTAGGTTGATTTATAGACCTAACGTAGACGTTTAAAATAGGTTTATTTATAGATCTAAAATAGGTTTATTTATAGACCAGAAATAGACGTCTAAAATAGGTTGATTTTTAGATCTAAAATAGGTTGATATATAGACCTAAAATAGACGTCTAAATTAGGTTGATTTATAGACCCTTAGGTTGATTTATAGACCTAAAGTAGACGTTTAAAATAGGTTAATTTATAAATCTAAAATAGACCAGAAATAGACGTCTAAAATAGGTTGATTTTTAGATCTAAAATAGGTTGATATATAGACCTAAAATAATAGCCTAAATTAGGTTGATTTATAGACCCTTAGGTTGATTTATAGACCTAAAGTAGACGTTTAAAATAGATCTAAAATAGGTTGATATATAGACCAGAAATAGACGTCTAAAATAGGTTGATTTTTAGATCTAAAATAGGTTGATATATAGACCTAAAATAGACGCCTAAATTAGGTTGATTTATAGACCCTTAGGTTGATTTATAGACCTAAAGTAGACGTTTAAAATAGGTTTATTTTTAGATCTAAAATAGGTTGATATATAGACCTAAAAAAGACGCCTAAATTAGGTTGATTTATAGACCCTTAGTTTGATTTATAGACCTAAAGTAGACGTTTAAAATAGGTTTATTTATAGATCTAAAATAGGTTGATTTATAGACCAGAAATAGACGTCTAAAATAGGTTGGTTTTTTAGATCTAAAAGAGGTTGATATATAGACCTAAAATAGACGCCTAGATTAGGTTGATGTATAGACCCTTAGGTTGATTTATAGACCTAACGTAGACGTTTAAAATAGGTTTATTTATAGATCTAAAATAGGTTGATTTATAGACCAGAAATAGACGTCTAAAATAGGTTGATTTTTAGATCTAAAATAGGTTGATATATAGACCTAAAATAGACGCCTAAATTAGGTTGATTTATAGACACTTAGGTTGATTTATAGACCTAAAGTAGACGTTTAAAATAGGTTTATTTATAAATCTAAAATAGACCAGAAATAGACGTCTAAAATAGGTTGATTTTTAGATCTAGAATAGGTTGATATATAGACATAAAATAGACGCCTAAATTAGGTTGATTTATAGACCCTTAAGTTGATTTATAGACCTAAAGTAGACGTTTAAAATAGATCTAAAATAGGTTGATATATAGACCAGAAATAGACGTCTACAATAGGTTGATTTTTAGATCTAAAATAGGTTGATATATAGACCTAAAATAGACGCCTAAATTAGGTTGATTTATAGACCCTTAGGTTTATTTATAGACCTAAAGTAGACGTCTAAAATAGGTTGATTTTCAGATCTAAAATAGGTTGATATATAGACCTAAAGTAGACGATTTATAGACCAGAAATAGACGTCTAAAATAGGTTGATTTTTAGATCTAAAATAGGTTGATATATAGACCTAAAATAGACACCTAAATTAGGTTGATTTATAGACCCTTAGGTTGATTTATAGACCTAAAGTAGACGTTTAAAATAGGTTCATTTATAGATCTAAAATAGGTTGATTTATAGACCAGAAATAGACGTCTAAAATAGGTTGATTTTTTAGATCTAAAAGAGGTTGATATATAGACCTAAAATAGACGCCTAGATTAGGTTGATGTATAGACCCTTAGGTTGATTTATAGACCTAACGTAGACGTTTAAAATAGGTTTATTTATAGATCTAAAATAGGTTGATTTATAGACCAGAAATAGACGTCTAAAATAGGTTGATTTTTAGATCTAAAATAGGTTGATATATAGACCTAAAATAGACGTCTAAATTAGGTTGATTTATAGACCCTTAGGTTGATTTATAGACCTAAAGTAGACGTTTAAAATAGGTTAATTTATAAATCTAAAATAGACCAGAAATAGACGTCTAAAATAGGTTGATTTTTAGATCTAAAATAGGTTGATATATAGACCTAAAATAATAGCCTAAATTAGGTTGATTTATAGACCCTTAGGTTGATTTATAGACCTAAAGTAGACGTTTAAAATAGATCTAAAATAGGTTGATATATAGACCAGAAATAGACGTCTAAAATAGGTTGATTTTTAGATCTAAAATAGGTTGATATATAGACCTAAAATAGACGCCTAAATTAGGTTGATTTATAGACCCTTAGGTTGATTTATAGACCTAAAGTAGACGTTTAAAATAGGTTTATTTTTAGATCTAAAATAGGTTGATATATAGACCTAAAAAAGACGCCTAAATTAGGTTGATTCATAGACCCTTAGTTTGATTTATAGACCTAAAGTAGACGTTTAAAATAGGTTTATTTATAGATCTAAAATAGGTTGATTTATAGACCAGAAATAGACGTCTAAAATAGGTTGATTTTTAGATCTAGAATAGGTTGATATATAGACATAAAATAGACGCCTAAATTAGGTTGATTTATAGACCCTTAAGTTGATTTATAGACCTAAAGTAGACGTTTAAAATAGATCTAAAATAGGTTGATATATAGACCAGAAATAGACGTCTACAATAGGTTGATTTTTAGATCTAAAATAGGTTGATATATAGACCTAAAATAGACGCCTAAATTAGGTTGATTTATAGACCCTTAGGTTTATTTATAGACCTAAAGTAGACGTCTAAAATAGGTTGATTTTCAGATCTAAAATAGGTTGATATATAGACCTAAAGTAGACGATTTATAGACCAGAAATAGACGTCTAAAATAGGTTGATTTTTAGATCTAAAATAGGTTGATATATAGACCTAAAATAGACAACTAAATTAGGTTGATTTATAGACCCTTAGGTTGATTTATAGACCTAAAGTAGACGTTTAAAATAGGTTCATTTATAGATCTAAAATAGGTTGATTTATAGACCAGAAATAGACGTCTAAAATAGGTTGATTTTTTAGATCTAAAAGAGGTTGATATATAGACCTAAAATAGACGCCTAGATTAGGTTGATGTATAGACCCTTAGGTTGATTTATAGACCTAACGTAGACGTTTAAAATAGGTTTATTTATAGATCTAAAATAGGTTGATTTATGGACCAGAAATAGACGTCTAAAATAGGTTGATTTTTAGATCTAAAATAGGTTGATATATAGACCTAAAATAGACGTCTAAATTAGGTTGATTTATAGACCCTTAGGTTGATTTATAGACCTAAAGTAGACGTTTAAAATAGGTTTATTTATAAATCTAAAATAGACCAGAAATAGACGTCTAAAATAGGTTGATTTTTAGATCTAAAATAGGTTGATATATAGACCTAAAATAATAGCCTAAATTAGGTTGATTTATAGACCCTTAGGTTGATTTATAGACCTAAAGTAGACGTTTAAAATAGATCTAAAATAGGTTGATATATAGACCAGAAATACACGTCTAAAATAGGTTGATTTTTAGATCTAAAATAGGTTGATATATAGACCTAAAATAGACGCCTAAATTAGGTTGATTTATAGACCCTTAGGTTGATTTATAGACCTAAAGTAGACGTTTAAAATAGGTTTATTTTTAGATCTAAAATAGGTTGATATATAGACCTAAAATAGACGATTTATAGACCAGAAATAGACGTCTAAAATAGGTTGATTTTTAGATCTAAAATAGGTTGATATATAGACCTAAAATAGACGCCTAAATTAGGTTGATTTATAGACCCTTAGGTTGATTTATAGACCTAACGTAGATGTTTAAAATAGGTTTATTCATAGATGTAAAATAGGTTGATTTATAGACCACAAATAGACGTCTAAAATAGGTTGATTTTTAGATCTAAAATAGGTGGATATATAGACCTAAAAAAGACGCCTAAATTAGGTTGATTTATAGACCCTTAGTTTGATTTATAGACCTAAAGTAGACGTTTAAAATAGGTTTATTTATAGATCTAAAATAGACCAGAAATAGACGTCTAAAATAGGTTGATCTTTAGATCTAAAATAGGTTGATATATAGACCTAAAATAGACGCCTAAATTAGGTTGATTTATAGACCCTTAGGTTGATTTATAGACCTAAAGTAGACGTTTAAAATAGGTTTATTTGTAGATCTAAAATAGACCAGAAATAGACGTCTAAAATAGGTTGATTTTTAGATCTAAAATAGGTTGATATATAGACCTAAAGTAGACGATTTATAGACCAGAAATAGAGGTCTAAAATAGGTTGATTTTTAGATCTAAAATAGGTTGATATATAGACCTAAAATAGACACCTAAATTAGGTTGATTTATAGACCCTTAGGTTGATTTATAGACCTAAAGTAGACGTTTAAAATAGGTTTATTTATAGATCTAAAATAGGTTGATTTATAGACCAGAAATAGACGTCTAAAATAGGTTGTTTTTTTAGATCTAAAAGAGGTTGATATATAGACCTAAAATAGACGCCTAGATTAGGTTGATGTATAGACCCTTAGGTTGATTTATAGACCTAACGTAGACGTTTAAAATAGGTTTATTTATAGATCTAAAATAGGTTGATTTATAGACCAGAAATAGACGTCTAAAATAGGTTGATTTTTAGATCTAAAATAGGTTGATATATAGACCTAAAATAGACGCCTAAATTAGGTTGATTTATAGACCCTTAGGTTGATTTATAGACCTAAAGTAGACGTTTAAAATAGGTTTATTTATAAATCTAAAATAGACCAGAAATAGACGTCTAAAATAGGTTGATTTTTAGATCTAAAATAGGTTGATATATAGACATAAAATAGACGCCTAAATTAGGTTGATTTATAGACCCTTAGGTTGATTTATAGACCTAAAGTAGACGTTTAAAATAGATCTAAAATAGGTTGATATATAGACCAGAAATAGACGTCTACAATAGGTTGATTTTTAGATCTAAAATAGGTTGATATATAGACCTAAAATAGACGCCTAAATTAGGTTGATTTATAGACCCTTAGGTTGATTTATAGACCTAAAGTAGACGTCTAAAATAGGTTGATTTTTAGATCTAAAATAGGTTGATATATAGACCTAAAGTAGACGATTTATAGACCAGAAATAGACGTCTAAAATAGGTTGATTTTTAGATCTAAAATAGGTTGATATATAGACCTAAAATAGACACCTAAATTAGGTTGATTTATAGACCCTTAGGTTGATTTATAGACCTAAAGTAGACGTTTAAAATAGGTTCATTTATAGATCTAAAATAGGTTGATTTATAGACCAGAAATAGACGTCTAAAATAGGTTGATTTTTTTAGATCTAAAAGAGGTTGATATATAGACCTAAAATAGACGCCTAGATTAGGTTGATGTATAGACCCTTAGGTTGATTTATAGACCTAACGTAGACGTTTAAAATAGGTTTATTTATAGATCTAAAATAGGTTGATTTATAGACCAGAAATAGACGTCTAAAATAGGTTGATTTTTAGATCTAAAATAGGTTGATATATAGACCTAAAATAGACGTCTAAATTAGGTTGATTTATAGACCCTTAGGTTGATTTATAGACCTAAAGTAGACGTTTAAAATAGGTTAATTTATAAATCTAAAATAGACCAGAAATAGACGTCTAAAATAGGTTGATTTTTAGATCTAAAATAGGTTGATATATAGACCTAAAATAATAGCCTAAATTAGGTTGATTTATAGACCCTTAGGTCGATTTATAGACCTAAAGTAGACGTTTAAAATAGATCTAAAATAGGTTGATATATAGACCAGAAATAGACGTCTAAAATAGGTTGATTTTTAGATCTAAAATAGGTTGATATATAGACCTAAAATAGACGCCTAAATTAGGTTGATTTATAGACCCTTAGGTTGATTTATAGACCTAAAGTAGACGTTTCAAATAGGTTTATTTTTAGATCTAAAATAGGTTGATATATAGACCTAAAAAAGACGCCTAAATTAGGTTGATTTATAGACCCTTAGTTTGATTTATAGACCTAAAGTAGACGTTTAAAATAGGTTTATTTATAGATCTAAAATAGACCAGAAATAGACGTCTAAAATAGGTTGATCTTTAGATCTAAAATAGGTTGATATATAGACCTAAAATAGACGCCTAAATTAGGTTGATTTATAGACACTTAGGTTGATTTATAGACCTAAAGTAGACGTTTAAAATAGGTTTATTTGTAGATCTAAAATAGACCAGAAATAGACGTCTAAAATAGGTTGATTTTTAGATCTAAAATAGGTTGATATATAGACCTAAAGTAGACGATTTATAGACCAGAAATAGAGGTCTAAAATAGGTTGATTTTTAGATCTAAAATAGGTTGATATATAGACCTAAAATAGACACCTAAATTAGGTTGATTTATAGACCCTTGGGTTGATTTATAGACCTAAAGTAGACGTTTAAAATAGGTTTATTTATAGATCTAAAATAGGTTGATTTATAGACCAGAAATAGACGTCTAAAATAGGTTGGTTTTTTAGATCTAAAAGAGGTTGATATATAGACCTAAAATAGACGCCTAGATTAGGTTGATGTATAGACCCTTAGGTTGATTTATAGACCTAACGTAGACGTTTAAAATAGGTTTATTTATAGATCTAAAATAGGTTGATTTATAGACCAGAAATAGACGTCTAAAATAGGTTGATTTTTAGATCTAAAATAGGTTGATATATAGACCTAAAATAGACGTCTAAATTAGGTTGATTTATAGACCCTTAGGTTGATTTATAGACCTAAAGTAGACGTTTAAAATAGGTTAATTTATAAATCTAAAATAGACCAGAAATAGACGTCTAAAATAGGTTGATTTTTAGATCTAAAATAGGTTGATATATAGACCTAAAATAATAGCCTAAATTAGGTTGATTTATAGACCCTTAGGTTGATTTATAGACCTAAAGTAGACGTTTAAAATAGATCTAAAATAGGTTGATATATAGACCAGAAATAGACGTCTAAAATAGGTTGATTTTTAGATCTAAAATAGGTTGATATATAGACCTAAAATAGACGCCTAAATTAGGTTGATTTATAGACCCTTAGGTTGATTTATAGACCTAAAGTAGACGTTTAAAATAGGTTTATTTTTAGATCTAAAATAGGTTGATATATAGACCTAAAAAAGACGCCTAAATTAGGTTGATTTATAGACCCTTAGTTTGATTTATAGACCTAAAGTAGACGTTCAAAATAGGTTTATTTATAGATCTAAAATAGGTTGATTTATAGACCAGAAATAGACGTCTAAAATAGGTTGGTTTTTTAGATCTAAAAGAGGTTGATATATAGACCTAAAATAGACGCCTAGATTAGGTTGATGTATAGACCCTTAGGTTGATTTATAGACCTAACGTAGACGTTTAAAATAGGTTTATTTATAGATCTAAAATAGGTTGATTTATAGACCAGAAATAGACGTCTAAAATAGGTTGATTTTTAGATCTAAAATAGGTTGATATATAGACCTAAAATAGACGCCTAAATTAGGTTGATTTATAGACCCTTAGGTTGATTTATAGACCTAAAGTAGACGTTTAACATAGGTTTATTTATAAATCTAAAATAGACCAGAAATAGACGTCTAAAATAGGTTGATTTTTAGATCTAGAATAGGTTGATATATAGACATAAAATAGACGCCTAAATTAGGTTGATTTATAGACCCTTAGGTTGATTTATAGACCTAAAGTAGACGTTTAAAATAGATCTAAAATAGGTTGATATATAGACCAGAAATAGACGTCTACAATAGGTTGATTTTTAGATCTAAAATAGGTTGATATATAGACCTAAAATAGACGCCTAAATTAGGTTGATTTATAGACCCTTAGGTTGATTTATAGACCTAAAGTAGACGTCTAAAATAGGTTGATTTTCAGATCTAAAATAGGTTGATATATAGACCTAAAGTAGACGATTTATAGACCAGAAATAGACGTCTAAAATAGGTTGATTTTTAGATCTAAAATAGGTTGATATATAGACCTAAAATAGACACCTAAATTAGGTTGATTTATAGACCCTTAGGTTGATTTATAGACCTAAAGTAGACGTTTAAAATAGGTTCATTTATAGATCTAAAATAGGTTGATTTATAGACCATTAATAGACGTCTAAAATAGGTTGATTTTTTAGATCTAAAAGAGGTTGATATATAGACCTAAAATAGACGCCTAGATTAGGTTGATGTATAGACCCTTAGGTTGATTTATAGACCTAACGTAGACGTTTAAAATAGGTTTATTTATAGATCTAAAATAGGTTGATTTATGGACCAGAAATAGACGTCTAAAATAGGTTGATTTTTAGATCTAAAATAGGTTGATATATAGACCTAAAATAGACGTCTAAATTAGGTTGATTTATAGACCCTTAGGTTGATTTATAGACCTAAAGTAGACGTTTAAAATAGGTTTATTTATAAATCTAAAATAGACCAGAAATAGACGTCTAAAATAGGTTGATTTTTAGATCTAAAATAGGTTGATATATAGACCTAAAATAATAGCCTAAATTAGGTTGATTTATAGACCCTTAGGTTGATTTATAGACCTAAAGTAGACGTTTAAAATAGATCTAAAATAGGTTGATATATAGACCAGAAATACACGTCTAAAATAGGTTGATTTTTAGATCTAAAATAGGTTGATATATAGACCTAAAATAGACGCCTAAATTAGGTTGATTTATAGACCCTTAGGTTGATTTATAGACCTAAAGTAGACGTTTAAAATAGGTTTATTTTTAGATCTAAAATAGGTTGATATATAGACCTAAAATAGACGATTTATAGACCAGAAATAGACGTCTAAAATAGGTTGATTTTTAGATCTAAAATAGGTTGATATATAGACCTAAAATAGACGCCTAAATTAGGTTGATTTATAGACCCTTAGGTTGATTTATAGACCTAACGTAGATGTTTAAAATAGGTTTATTCATAGATCTAAAATAGGTTGATTTATAGACCACAAATAGACGTCTAAAATAGGTTGATTTTTAGATCTAAAATAGGTTGATATATAGACCTAAAAAAGACGCCTAAATTAGGTTGATTTATAGACCCTTAGTTTGATTTATAGACCTAAAGTAGACGTTTAAAATAGGTTTATTTATAGATCTAAAATAGACCAGAAATAGACGTCTAAAATAGGTTGATCTTTAGATCTAAAATAGGTTGATATATAGACCTAAAATAGACGCCTAAATTAGGTTGATTTATAGACCCTTAGGTTGATTTATAGACCTAAAGTAGACGTTTAAAATAGGTTTATTTGTAGATCTAAAATAGACCAGAAATAGACGTCTAAAATAGGTTGATTTTTAGATCTAAAATAGGTTGATATATAGACCTAAAGTAGACGATTTATAGACCAGAAATAGAGGTCTAAAATAGGTTGATTTTTAGATCTAAAATAGGTTGATATATAGACCTAAAATAGACACCTAAATTAGGTTGATTTATAGACCCTTAGGTTGATTTATAGACCTAAAGTAGACGTTTAAAATAGGTTTATTTATAGATCTAAAATAGGTTGATTTATAGACCAGAAATAGACGTCTAAAATAGGTTGGTTTTTTAGATCTAAAAGAGGTTGATATATAGACCTAAAATAGACGCCTAGATTAGGTTGATGTATAGACCCTTAGGTTGATTTATAGACCTAACGTAGACGTTTAAAATAGGTTTATTTATAGATCTAAAATAGGTTGATATATAGACCTAAAATAGACGATTTATAGACCAGAAATAGACGTCTAAAATAGGTTGATTTTTAGATCTAAAATAGGTTGATATATAGACCTAAAATAGACGCCTAAATTAGGTTGATTTATAGACCCTTAGGTTGATTTATAGACCTAAAGTAGACTTTTAAAATAGGTTTATTTATAGATCTAAAATAGACCAGAAATAGACGTCTAAAATAGGTTGATTTTTAGATCTAAAATAGGTTGATATATAGACCTAAAATAGACACCTAAATTAGGTTGATTTATAGACCCTTAGGTTGATTTATAGACCTAAAGTAGACGTTTAAAATAGATCTAAAATAGGTTGATTTATAGACCAGAAATAGACGTCTAAAATAGGTTGATTTTTAGATCTAAAATAGGTTGATATATAGACCTAAAATAGACATCTAAATTAGGTTGATTTATAGACCCTTAGGTTGATTTATAGACCTAAAGTAGACGTTTAAAATAGGTTTATTTATAGATCTAAAATAGGTGGATTTATAGACCTAAAATAGGTTGATTTATAGACCTAAAATAGTCAAAACTAAACTGTCGAGGTAGGGTCATTCAACAAAGTTTCCCAACCCTTATTAACTTGCAAAATCTTGATCTTGGCTCAATTTACTAGACGTCTAAATTAAAAACATTAAATATGATCATATTTTGGAATTTTGAAGTCTGAACAAGCCGTAAGTTGTATAAATAATGCACAGAAGTTGTTTGGGTTTAACAAGCATATTGATCCGTACATGTGAATTGGTTATTCCTGTACCACTGATAAAGATAAAATTAAGTTGATTTTCAGACCAAAAATAAACGTTTTAAAAAGGTTGATTTTTAAACCAAAAATTGACTAAACAAGGTTGATTTTTAAACCAAACATAGATGTATTAAATAGGTTGAATTTTAAACCAAAAATAGACGTCTAAAATAGGTTGATTTTTAAACCAAAAATAGACGTCTAAAAAAGGTTGATTTTTAAACCAAAAATAGACGTCTAAAATAGGTTGATTTTTAGATCTAAAATAGGTTGATATATAACCTAAAATAGACACCTAAATTAGGTTGATTTATAGACCCTTAGGTTGATTTATAGACCTAAAGTAGACGTTTAAAATAGGTTCATTTATAGATCTAAAATAGGTTGATTTATAGACCAGAAATAGACGTCTAAAATAGGTTGATTTTTTAGATCTAAAAGAGGTTGATATATAGACCTAAAATAGACGCCTAGATTAGGTTGATGTATAGACCCTTAGGTTGATTTATAGACCTAACGTAGACGTTTAAAATAGGTTTATTTATAGATCTAAAATAGGTTGATTTATAGACCAGAAATAGACGTCTAAAATAGGTTGATTTTTAGATCTAAAATAGGTTGATATATAGACCTAAAATAGACGTCTAAATTAGGTTGATTTATAGACCCTTAGGTTGATTTATAGACCTAAAGTAGACGTTTAAAATAGGTTAATTTATAAATCTAAAATAGACCAGAAATAGACGTCTAAAATAGGTTGATTTTTAGATCTAAAATAGGTTGATATATAGACCTAAAATAATAGCCTAAATTAGGTTGATTTATAGACCCTTAGGTTGATTTATAGACCTAAAGTAGACGTTTAAAATAGATCTAAAATAGGTTGATATATAGACCAGAAATAGACGTCTAAAATAGGTTGATTTTTAGATCTAAAATAGGTTGATATATAGACCTAAAATAGACGCCTAAATTAGGTTGATTTATAGACCCTTAGGTTGATTTATAGACCTAAAGTAGACGTTTAAAATAGGTTTATTTTTAGATCTAAAATAGGTTGATATATAGACCTAAAAAAGACGCCTAAATTAGGTTGATTCATAGACCCTTAGTTTGATTTATAGACCTAAAGTAGACGTTTAAAATAGGTTTATTTATAGATCTAAAATAGGTTGATTTATAGACCAGAAATAGACGTCTAAAATAGGTTGATTTTTAGATCTAGAATAGGTTGATATATAGACATAAAATAGACGCCTAAATTAGGTTGATTTATAGACCCTTAAGTTGATTTATAGACCTAAAGTAGACGTTTAAAATAGATCTAAAATAGGTTGATATATAGACCAGAAATAGACGTCTACAATAGGTTGATTTTTAGATCTAAAATAGGTTGATATATAGACCTAAAATAGACGCCTAAATTAGGTTGATTTATAGACCCTTAGGTTTATTTATAGACCTAAAGTAGACGTCTAAAATAGGTTGATTTTCAGATCTAAAATAGGTTGATATATAGACCTAAAGTAGACGATTTATAGACCAGAAATAGACGTCTAAAATAGGTTGATTTTTAGATCTAAAATAGGTTGATATATAGACCTAAAATAGACACCTAAATTAGGTTGATTTATAGACCCTTAGGTTGATTTATAGACCTAAAGTAGACGTTTAAAATAGGTTTATTTATAGATCTAAAATAGGTTGATTTATAGACCAGAAATAGACGTCTAAAATAGGTTGTTTTTTTAGATCTAAAAGAGGTTGATATATAGACCTAAAATAGACGCCTAGATTAGGTTGATGTATAGACCCTTAGGTTGATTTATAGACCTAACGTAGACGTTTAAAATAGGTTTATTTATAGATCTAAAATAGGTTGATTTATAGACCAGAAATAGACGTCTAAAATAGGTTGATTTTTAGATCTAAAATAGGTTGATATATAGACCTAAAATAGACGCCTAAATTAGGTTGATTTATAGACCCTTAGGTTGATTTATAGACCTAAAGTAGACGTTTAAAATAGGTTTATTTATAAATCTAAAATAGACCAGAAATAGACGTCTAAAATAGGTTGATTTTTAGATCTAAAATAGGTTGATATATAGACATAAAATAGACGCCTAAATTAGGTTGATTTATAGACCCTTAGGTTGATTTATAGACCTAAAGTAGACGTTTAAAATAGATCTAAAATAGGTTGATATATAGACCAGAAATAGACGTCTACAATAGGTTGATTTTTAGATCTAAAATAGGTTGATATATAGACCTAAAATAGACGCCTAAATTAGGTTGATTTATAGACCCTTAGGTTGATTTATAGACCTAAAGTAGACGTCTAAAATAGGTTGATTTTTAGATCTAAAATAGGTTGATATATAGACCTAAGGTAGACGATTTATAGACCAGAAATAGACGTCTAAAATAGGTTGATTTTTAGATCTAAAATAGGTTGATATATAGACCTAAAATAGACACCTAAATTAGGTTGATTTATAGACCCTTGGGTTGATTTATAGACCTAAAGTAGACGTTTAAAATAGGTTCATTTATAGATCTAAAATAGGTTGATTTATAGACCAGAAATAGACGTCTAAAATAGGTTGATTTTTTAGATCTAAAAGAGGTTGATATATAGACCTAAAATAGACGCCTAGATTAGGTTGATGTATAGACCCTTAGGTTGATTTATAGACCTAACGTAGACGTTTAAAATAGGTTTATTTATAGATCTAAAATAGGTTGATTTATAGACCAGAAATAGACGTCTAAAATAGGTTGATTTTTAGATCTAAAATAGGTTGATATATAGACCTAAAATAGACGTCTAAATTAGGTTGATTTATAGACCCTTAGGTTGATTTATAGACCTAAAGTAGACGTTTAAAATAGGTTAATTTATAAATCTAAAATAGACCAGAAATAGACGTCTAAAATAGGTTGATTTTTAGATCTAAAATAGGTTGATATATAGACCTAAAATAATAGCCTAAATTAGGTTGATTTATAGACCCTTAGGTCGATTTATAGACCTAAAGTAGACGTTTAAAATAGATCTAAAATAGGTTGATATATAGACCAGAAATAGACGTCTAAAATAGGTTGATTTTTAGATCTAAAATAGGTTGATATATAGACCTAAAATAGACGCCTAAATTAGGTTGATTTATAGACCCTTAGGTTGATTTATAGACCTAAAGTAGACGTTTAAAATAGGTTTATTTTTAGATCTAAAATAGGTTGATATATAGACCTAAAAAAGACGCCTAAATTAGGTTGATTTATAGACCCTTAGTTTGATTTATAGACCTAAAGTAGACGTTTAAAATAGGTTTATTTATAGATCTAAAATAGACCAGAAATAGACGTCTAAAATAGGTTGATCTTTAGATCTAAAATAGGTTGATATATAGACCTAAAATAGACGCCTAAATTAGGTTGATTTATAGACACTTAGGTTGATTTATAGACCTAAAGTAGACGTTTAAAATAGGTTTATTTGTAGATCTAAAATAGACCAGAAATAGACGTCTAAAATAGGTTGATTTTTAGATCTAAAATAGGTTGATATATAGACCTAAAGTAGACGATTTATAGACCAGAAATAGAGGTCTAAAATAGGTTGATTTTTAGATCTAAAATAGGTTGATATATAGACCTAAAATAGACACCTAAATTAGGTTGATTTATAGACCCTTGGGTTGATTTATAGACCTAAAGTAGACGTTTAAAATAGGTTTATTTATAGATCTAAAATAGGTTGATTTATAGACCAGAAATAGACGTCTAAAATAGGTTGGTTTTTTAGATCTAAAAGAGGTTGATATATAGACCTAAAATAGACGCCTAGATTAGGTTGATGTATAGACCCTTAGGTTGATTTATAGACCTAACGTAGACGTTTAAAATAGGTTTATTTATAGATCTAAAATAGGTTGATTTATAGACCAGAAATAGACGTCTAAAATAGGTTGATTTTTAGATCTAAAATAGGTTGATATATAGACCTAAAATAGACGTCTAAATTAGGTTGATTTATAGACCCTTAGGTTGATTTATAGACCTAAAGTAGACGTTTAAAATAGGTTAATTTATAAATCTAAAATAGACCAGAAATAGACGTCTAAAATAGGTTGATTTTTAGATCTAAAATAGGTTGATATATAGACCTAAAATAATAGCCTAAATTAGGTTGATTTATAGACCCTTAGGTTGATTTATAGACCTAAAGTAGACGTTTAAAATAGATCTAAAATAGGTTGATATATAGACCAGAAATAGACGTCTAAAATAGGTTGATTTTTAGATCTAAAATAGGTTGATATATAGACCTAAAATAGACGCCTAAATTAGGTTGATTTATAGACCCTTAGGTTGATTTATAGACCTAAAGTAGACGTTTAAAATAGGTTTATTTTTAGATCTAAAATAGGTTGATATATAGACCTAAAAAAGACGCCTAAATTAGGTTGATTTATAGACCCTTAGTTTGATTTATAGACCTAAAGTAGACGTTTAAAATAGGTTTATTTATAGATCTAAAATAGGTTGATTTATAGACCAGAAATAGACGTCTAAAATAGGTTGGTTTTTTAGATCTAAAAGAGGTTGATATATAGACCTAAAATAGACGCCTAGATTAGGTTGATGTATAGACCCTTAGGTTGATTTATAGACCTAACGTAGACGTTTAAAATAGGTTTATTTATAGATCTAAAATAGGTTGATTTATAGACCAGAAATAGACGTCTAAAATAGGTTGATTTTTAGATCTAAAATAGGTTGATATATAGACCTAAAATAGACGCCTAAATTAGGTTGATTTATAGACCCTTAGGTTGATTTATAGACCTAAAGTAGACGTTTAAAATAGGTTTATTTATAAATCTAAAATAGACCAGAAATAGACGTCTAAAATAGGTTGATTTTTAGATCTAGAATAGGTTGATATATAGACATAAAATAGACGCCTAAATTAGGTTGATTTATAGACCCTTAGGTTGATTTATAGACCTAAAGTAGACGTTTAAAATAGATCTAAAATAGGTTGATATATAGACCAGAAATAGACGTCTACAATAGGTTGATTTTTAGATCTAAAATAGGTTGATATATAGACCTAAAATAGACGCCTAAATTAGGTTGATTTATAGACCCTTAGGTTGATTTATAGACCTAAAGTAGACGTCTAAAATAGGTTGATTTTTAGATCTAAAATAGGTTGATATATAGACCTAAAGTAGACGATTTATAGACCAGAAATAGACGTCTAAAATAGGTTGATTTTTAGATCTAAAATAGGTTGATATATAGACCTAAAATAGACACCTAAATTAGGTTGATTTATAGACCCTTAGGTTGATTTATAGACCTAAAGTAGACGTTTAAAATAGGTTCATTTATAGATCTAAAATAGGTTGATTTATAGACCAGAAATAGACGTCTAAAATAGGTTGATTTTTTAGATCTAAAAGAGGTTGATATATAGACCTAAAATAGACGCCTAGATTAGGTTGATGTATAGACCCTTAGGTTGATTTATAGACCTAAAGTAGACGTTTAAAATAGATCTAAAATAGGTTGATATATAGACCAGAAATAGACGTCTACAATAGGTTGATTTTTAGATCTAAAATAGGTTGATATATAGACCTAAAATAGACGCCTAAATTAGGTTGATTTATAGACCCTTAGGTTGATTTATAGACCTAAAGTAGACGTCTAAAATAGGTTGATTTTTAGATCTAAAATAGGTTGATATATAGACCTAAAGTAGACGATTTATAGACCAGAAATAGACGTCTAAAATAGGTTGATTTTTAGATCTAAAATAGGTTGATATATAGACCTAAAATAGACACCTAAATTAGGTTGATTTATAGACCCTTAGGTTGATTTATAGACCTAAAGTAGACGTTTAAAATAGGTTCATTTATAGATCTAAAATAGGTTGATTTATAGACCAGAAATAGACGTCTAAAATAGGTTGATTTTTAGATCTAAAATAGGTTGATATATAGACCTAAAATAGACGCCTAAATTAGGTTGATCTATAGACCCTTAGGTTGATTTATAGACCTAAAGTAGACGTTTAAAATAGGTTTATTTATAGATCTAAAATAGGTTGATTTATAGACCTAAAATAGGTTGATTTATAGACCTAAAATAGTCAAAACTAAACTGTCGAGGTAGGGTCATTCAACAAAGTTTCCCAACCCTTATTAACTTGCAAAATCTTGATCTTGGCTCAATTTACTAGACATCTAAATTAAAAACATTAAATATGATCATATTTTGGAATTTTGAAGTCTGAACAAGCCGTAAGTTGTATAAATAATGCACAGAAGTTGTTTGGGTTTAACAAGCATATTGATCCGTACATGTGAATTGGTTATTCCTGTACCACTGATAAAGATAAAATTAAGTTGATTTTCAGACCAAAAATAAAAGTTTAAAAAAGGTTGATTTTTAAACCAAAAATTGACTAAACAAGGTTGATTTTTAAACCAAACATAGATGTATTAAATAGGTTGAATTTTAAACCAAAAATAGACGTCTAAAAAAGGTTGATTTTTAAACCAAAAATAGACGTCTAAAATAGGTTGATTTTTAGATCTAAAATAGGTTGATATATAGACCTAAAATAGACACCTAAATTAGGTTGATTTATAGACCCTTAGGTTGATTTATAGACCTAAAGTAGACGTTTAAAATAGGTTTATTTATAGATCTAAAATAGGTTGATTTATAGACCAGAAATAGACGTCTAAAATAGGTTGAATTTTAGATCTAAAATAGGTTATATATACCTAAAATAGACGCCTAAATTAGGTTGATTTATAGACCCTTAGGTTGATTTATAGACCTAAAGTAGACGTTTAAAATAGGTTTATTTATAAATCTAAAATAGACCAGAAATAGACGTCTAAAATAGGTTGATTTTTAGATCTAGAATAGGTTGATATATAGACATAAAATAGACGCCTAAATTAGGTTGATTTATAGACCCTTAGGTTGATTTATAGACCTAAAGTAGACGTTTAAAATAGATCTAAAATAGGTTGATATATAGACCAGAAATAGACGTCTACAATAGGTTGATTTTTAGATCTAAAATAGGTTGATATATAGACCTAAAATAGACACCTAAATTAGGTTGATTTATAGACCCTTAGGTTGATTTATAGACCTAAAGTAGACGTCTAAAATAGGTTGATTTTTAGATCTAAAATAGGTTGATATATAGACCTAAAGTAGACGATTTATAGACCAGAAATAGACGTCTAAAATAGGTTGATTTTTAGATCTAAAATAGGTTGATATATAGACCTAAAATAGACACCTAAATTAAGTTGATTTATAGACCCTTAGGTTGATTTATAGACCTAAAGTAGACGTTTAAAATAGGTTCATTTATAGATCTAAAATAGGTTGATTTATAGACCAGAAATAGACGTCTAAAATAGGTTGATTTTTTAGATCTAAAAGAGGTTGATATATAGACATAAAATAGACGCCTAAATTAGGTTGATTTATAGACCCTTAGGTTTATTTATAGACCTAAAGTAGACGTTTAAAATAGATCTAAAATAGGTTGATATATAGACCTAAAATAGACGCCTAAATTAGGTTGATTTATAGACCCTTAGGTTGATTTATAGACCTAAAGTAGACGTTTAAAATAGGTTTATTTTTAGATCTAAAATAGGTTGATATATAGACCTAAAAAAGACGCCTAAATTAGGTTGATTTATAGACCCTTAGGTTGATTTATAGACCTAAAGTAGACGTTTAAAATAGGTTTATTTATAGATCTAAAATAGACCAGAAATAGACGTCTAAAATAGGTTGATCTTTAGATCTAAAATAGGTTGATATATAGACCTAAAATAGACGCCTAAATTAGGCTGATTTATAGACACTTAGGTTGATTTATAGACCTAAAGTAGACGTTTAAAATAGGTTTATTTGTAGATCTAAAACAGACCAGAAATAGACGTCTAAAATAGGTTGATTTTTAGATCTAAAATAGGTTGATATATAGACCTAAAGTAGACGATTTATAGACCAGAAATAGAGGTCTAAAATAGGTTGATTTTTAGATCTAAAATAGGTTGATATATAGACCTAAAATAGACACCTAAATTAGGTTGATTTATAGACCCTTAGGTTGATTTATAGACCTAAAGTAGACGTTTAAAATAGGTTTATTTATAGATCTAAAATAGGTTGATTTATAGACCAGAAATAGACGTCTAAAATAGGTTGGTTTTTTAGATCTAAAAGAGGTTGATATATAGACCTAAAATAGACGCCTAGATTAGGTTGATGTATAGACCCTTAGGTTGATTTATAGACCTAACGTAGACGTTTAAAATAGGTTTATTTATAGATCTAAAATAGGTTGATTTATAGACCAGAAATAGACGTCTAAAATAGGTTGATTTTTAGATCTAAAATAGGTTTATATATAGACCTAAAATAGACGTCTAAATTAGGTTGATTTATAGACCCTTAGGTTGATTTATAGACCTAAAGTAGACGTTTAAAATAGGTTAATTTATAAATCTAAAATAGACCAGAAATAGACGTCTAAAATAGGTTGATTTTTAGATCTAAAATAGGTTGATATATAGACCTAAAATAATAGCCTAAATTAGGTTGATTTATAGACCCTTAGGTTGATTTATAGACCTAAAGTAGACGTTTAAAATAGATCTAAAATAGGTTGATATATAGACCAGAAATAGACGTCTAAAATAGGTTGATTTTTAGATCTAAACTAGGTTGATATATAGACCTAAAATAGACGCCTAAATTAGGTTGATTTATAGACCCTTAGGTTGATTTATAGACCTAAAGTAGACGTTTAAAATAGGTTTATTTTTAGATCTAAAATAGGTTGATATATAGACCTAAAAAAGACGCCTAAATTAGGTTGATTTATAGACCCTTAGTTTGATTTATAGACCTAAAGTAGACGTTTAAAATAGGTTTATTTATAGATCTAAAATAGGTTGATTTATAGACCAGAAATAGACGTCTAAAATAGGTTGGTTTTTTAGATCTAAAAGAGGTTGATATATAGACCTAAAATAGACGCCTAGATTAGGTTGATGTATAGACCCTTAGGTTGATTTATAGACCTAAAATAGGTTGATTTATAGACCAGAAATAGACGTCTAAAATAGGTTGATTTTTAGATCTAAAATAGGTTGATATATAGACCTAAAATAGACGCCTAAATTAGGTTGATTTATAGACCCTTAGGTTGATTTATAGACCTAAAGTAGACGTTTAAAATAGGTTTAATTATAAATCTAAAATAGACCAGAAATAGACGTCTAAAATAGGTTGATTTTTAGATCTAGAATAGGTTGATATATAGACATAAAATAGACGCCTAAATTAGGTTGATTTATAGACCCTTAGGTTGATTTATAGACCTAAAGTAGACGTTTAAAATAGATCTAAAATAGGTTGATATATAGACCAGAAATAGACGTCTACAATAGGTTGATTTTTAGATCTAAAATAGGTTGATATATAGACCTAAAATAGACGCCTAAATTAGGTTGATTTATAGACCCTTAGGTTGATTTATAGACCTAAAGTAGACGTCTAAAATAGGTTGATTTTTAGATCTAAAATAGGTTGATATATAGACCTAAAGTAGACGATTTATAGACCAGAAATAGACGTCTAAAATAGGTTGATTTTTAGATCTAAAATAGGTTGATATATAGACCTAAAATAGACACCTAAATTAGGTTGATTTATAGACCCTTAGGTTGATTTATAGACCTAAAGTAGACGTTTAAAATAGGTTCATTTATAGATCTAAAATAGGTTGATTTATAGACCAGAAATAGACGTCTAAAATAGGTTGATTTTTTAGATCTAAAAGAGGTTGATATATAGACCTAAAATAGACGCCTAGATTAGGTTGATGTATAGACCCTTAGGTTGATTTATAGACCTAACGTAGACGTTTAAAATAGGTTTATTTATAGATCTAAAATAGGTTGATTTATAGACCAGAAATAGACGTCTAAAATAGGTTTATTTTTAGATCTAAAATAGGTTGATATATAGACCTAAAATAGACGTCTAAATTAGGTTGATTTATAGACCCTTAGGTTGATTTATAGACCTAAAGTAGACGTTTAAAATAGGTTTATTTATAAATCTAAAATAGACCAGAAATAGACGTCTAAAATAGGTTGATTTTTAGATCTAAAATAGGTTGATATATAGACCTCAAATAATAGCCTAAATTAGGTTGATTTATAGACCCTTAGGTTGATTTATAGACCTAAAGTAGACGTTTAAAATAGATCTAAAATAGGTTGATATATAGACCAGAAATAGACGTCTAAAATAGGTTGATTTTTAGATCTAAAATAGGTTGATATATAGACCTAAAATAGACGATTTATAGACCAGAAATAGACGTCTAAAATAGGTTGATTTTTAGATCTAAAATAGGTTGATATATAGACTTAAAATAGACGCCTAAATTAGGTTGATTTATAGACCCTTAGGTTGATTTATAGACCTAAAGTAGACGTTTAAAATAGGTTTATTTATAGATCTAAAATAGACCAGAAATAGACGTCTAAAATAGGTTAATTTTTAGATCTAAATAGGTTGATATATACACCTATAATAGACACCTAAATTAGGTTGATTTATAGACCCTTAGGTTGATTTATAGACCTAAAGTAGACGTTTAAAATAGATCTAAAATAGGTTGATTTATAGACCAGAAATAGACGTCTAAAATAGGTTGATTTTTAGATCTAAAATAGGTTGATATATAGACCTAAAATAGACATCTAAATTAGGTTGATTTATAGACCCTTAGGTTGATTTATAGACCTAAAGTAGACGTTTAAAATAGGTTTATTTATAGATCTAAAATAGGTGGATTTATAGACCTAAAATAGGTTGATTTATAGACCTAAAATAGTCAAAACTAAACTGTCGAGGGAGGGTCATTCAACAAAGTTTCCCAACCCTTATTAACTTGCAAAATCTTGATCTTGGCTCAATTTACTAGACGTCTAAATTAAAAACATTAAATATGATCATATTTTGGAATTTTGAAGTCTGAACAAGCCGTAAGTTGTATAAATAATGCACAGAAGTTGTTTGGGTTTAACAAGCATATTGATCCGTACATGTGAATTGGTTATTCCTGTACCACTGATAAAGATAAAATTAAGTTGATTTTCAGACCAAAAATAAACGTTTAAAAAAGGTTGATTTTTAAACCAAAAATTGACTAAACAAGGTTGATTTTTAAACCAAACATAGATGTATTAAATAGGTTGAATTTTAAACCAAAAATAGACGTCTAAAATAGGTTGATTTTTAAACCAAAAATAGACGTCTAAAAAAGGTTGATTTTTAAACCAAAAATAGACGTCTAAAATAGGTTGATTTTTAGATCTAAAATAGGTTGATATATAGACCTAAAATAGACACCTAAATTAGGTTGATTTATAGACCCTTAGGTTGATTTATAGACCTAAAGTAGACGTTTAAAATAGGTTTATTTATAGATCTAAAATAGGTTGATTTATAGACCAGAAATAGACGTCTAAAATAGGTTGATTTTTTAGATCTAAAATAGGTTGATATATAGACCTAAAATAGACGCCTAAATTAGGTTGATTTATAGACCCTTAGGTTGATTTATAGACCTAACGTAGATGTTTAAAATAGGTTTATTTATAGATCTAAAATAGGTTGATTTATAGACCACAAATAGACGTCTAAAATAGGTTGATTTTTAGATCTAAAATAGGTTGATATATAGACCTAAAAAAGACGCCTAAATTAGGTTGATTTATAGACCCTTAGTTTGATTTATAGACCTAAAGTAGACGTTTAAAATAGGTTTATTTATAGATCTAAAATAGACCAGAAATAGACGTCTAAAATAGGTTGATCTTTAGATCTAAAATAGGTTGATATATAGACCTAAAATAGACGCCTAAATTAGGTTGATTTATAGACCCTTAGGTTGATTTATAGACCTAAAGTAGACGTTTAAAATAGGTTTATTTGTAGATCTAAAATAGACCAGAAATAGACGTCTAAAATAGGTTGATTTTTAGATCTAAAATAGGTTGATATATAGACCTAAAATAATAGCCTAAATTAGGTTGATTTATAGACCCTTAGGTTGATTTATAGACCTAAAGTAGACCTTTAAAATAGATCTAAAATAGGTTGATATATAGACCAGAAATACACGTCTAAAATAGGTTGATTTTTAGATCTAAAATAGGTTGATATATAGACCTAAAATAGACGCCTAAATTAGGTTGATTTATAGACCCTTAGGTTGATTTATAGACCTAAAGTAGACGTTTAAAATAGGTTTATTTTTAGATCTAAAATAGGTTGATATATAGACCTAAAATAGACGATTTATAGACCAGAAATAGACGTCTAAAATAGGTTGATTTTTAGATCTAAAATAGGTTGATATATAGACCTAAAATAGACGCCTAAATTAGGTTGATTTATAGACCCTTAGGTTGATTTATAGACCTAACGTAGATGTTTAAAATAGGTTTATTCATAGATCTAAAATAGGTTGATTTATAGACCACAAATAGACGTCTAAAATAGGTTGATTTTTAGATCTAAAATAGGTTGATATATAGACCTAAAAAAGACGCCTAAATTAGGTTGATTTATAGACCCTTAGTTTGATTTATAGACCTAAAGTAGACGTTTAAAATAGGTTTATTTATAGATCTAAAATAGACCAGAAATAGACGTCTAAAATAGGTTGATCTTTAGATCTAAAATAGGTTGATATATAGACCTAAAATAGACGCCTAAATTAGGTTGATTTATAGACCCTTAGGTTGATTTATAGACCTAAAGTAGACGTTTAAAATAGGTTTATTTGTAGATCTAAAATAGACCAGAAATAGACGTCTAAAATAGGTTGATTTTTAGATCTAAAATAGGTTGATATATAGACCTAAAGTAGACGATTTATAGACCAGAAATAGAGGTCTAAAATAGGTTGATTTTTAGATCTAAAATAGGTTGATATATAGACCTAAAATAGACACCTAAATTAGGTTGATTTATAGACCCTTAGGTTGATTTATAGACCTAAAGTAGACGTTTAAAATAGGTTTATTTATAGATCTAAAATAGGTTGATTTATAGACCAGAAATAGACGTCTAAAATAGGTTGTTTTTTTAGATCTAAAAGAGGTTGATATATAGACCTAAAATAGACGCCTAGATTAGGTTGATGTATAGACCCTTAGGTTGATTTATAGACCTAACGTAGACGTTTAAAATAGGTTTATTTATAGATCTAAAATAGGTTGATTTATAGACCAGAAATAGACGTCTAAAATAGGTTGATTTTTAGATCTAAAATAGGTTGATATATAGACCTAAAATAGACGCCTAAATTATGTTGATTTATAGACCCTTAGGTTGATTTATAGACCTAAAGTAGACGTTTAAAATAGGTTTATTTATAAATCTAAAATAGACCAGAAATAGACGTCTAAAATAGGTTGATTTTTAGATCTAAAATAGGTTGATATATAGACCTAAAATAGACGCCTAGATTAGGTTGATGTATAGACCCTTAGGTTGATTTATAGACCTAACGTAGACGTTTAAAATAGGTTTATTTATAGATCTAAAATAGGTTTATTTATAGACCAGAAATAGACGTCTAAAATAGGTTGATTTTTAGATCTAAAATAGGTTGATATATAGACCTAAAATAGACGTCTAAATTAGGTTGATTTATAGACCCTTAGGTTGATTTATAGACCTAAAGTAGACGTTTAAAATAGGTTAATTTATAAATCTAAAATAGACCAGAAATAGACGTCTAAAATAGGTTGATTTTTAGATCTAAAATAGGTTGATATATAGACCTAAAATAATAGCCTAAATTAGGTTGATTTATAGACCCTTAGGTTGATTTATAGACCTAAAGTAGACGTTTAAAATAGATCTAAAATAGGTTGATATATAGACCAGAAATAGACGTCTAAAATAGGTTGATTTTTAGATCTAAAATAGGTTGATATATAGACCTAAAATAGACGCCTAAATTAGGTTGATTTATAGACCCTTAGGTTGATTTATAGACCTAAAGTAGACGTTTAAAATAGGTTTATTTTTAGATCTAAAATAGGTTGATATATAGACCTAAAAAAGACGCCTAAATTAGGTTGATTTATAGACCCTTAGTTTGATTTATAGACCTAAAGTAGACGTTTAAAATAGGTTTATTTATAGATCTAAAATAGGTTGATTTATAGACCAGAAATAGACGTCTAAAATAGGTTGGTTTTTTAGATCTAAAAGAGGTTGATATATAGACCTAAAATAGACGCCTAGATTAGGTTGATGTATAGACCCTTAGGTTGATTTATAGACCTAACGTAGACGTTTAAAATAGGTTTATTTATAGATCTAAAATAGGTTGATTTATAGACCAGAAATAGACGTCTAAAATAGGTTGATTTTTAGATCTAAAATAGGTTGAGATATAGACCTAAAATAGACGCCTAAATTAGGTTGATTTATAGACCCTTAGGTTGATTTATAGACCTAAAGTAGACGTTTAAAATAGGTTTATTTATAAATCTAAAATAGACCAGAAATAGACGTCTAAAATAGGTTGATTTTTAGATCTAGAATAGGTTGATATATAGACATAAAATAGACGCCTAAATTAGGTTGATTTATAGACCCTTAAGTTGATTTATAGACCTAAAGTAGACGTTTAAAATAGATCTAAAATAGGTTGATATATAGACCAGAAATAGACGTCTACAATAGGTTGATTTTTAGATCTAAAATAGGTTGATATATAGACCTAAAATAGACGCCTAAATTAGGTTGATTTATAGACCCTTAGGTTTATTTATAGACCTAAAGTAGACGTCTAAAATAGGTTGATTTTCAGATCTAAAATAGGTTGATATATAGACCTAAAGTAGACGATTTATAGACCAGAAATAGACGTCTAAAATAGGTTGATTTTTAGATCTAAAATAGGTTGATATATAGACCTAAAATAGACACCTAAATTAGGTTGATTTATAGACCCTTAGGTTGATTTATAGACCTAAAGTAGACGTTTAAAATAGGTTCATTTATAGATCTAAAATAGGTTGATTTATAGACCAGAAATAGACGTCTAAAATAGGTTGATTTTTTAGATCTAAAAGAGGTTGATATATAGACCTAAAATAGACGCCTAGATTAGGTTGATGTATAGACCCTTAGGTTGATTTATAGACCTAACGTAGACGTTTAAAATAGGTTTATTTATAGATCTAAAATAGGTTGATTTATAGACCAGAAATAGACGTCTAAAATAGGTTGATTTTTAGATCTAAAATAGGTTGATATATAGACCTAAAATAGACGTCTAAATTAGGTTGATTTATAGACCCTTAGGTTGATTTATAGACCTAAAGTAGACGTTTAAAATAGGTTAATTTATAAATCTAAAATAGACCAGAAATAGACGTCTAAAATAGGTTGATTTTTAGATCTAAAATAGGTTGATATATAGACCTAAAATAATAGCCTAAATTAGGTTGATTTATAGACCCTTAGGTTGATTTATAGACCTAAAGTAGACGTTTAAAATAGATCTAAAATAGGTTGATATATAGACCAGAAATAGACGTCTAAAATAGGTTGATTTTTAGATCTAAAATAGGTTGATATATAGACCTAAAATAGACGCCTAAATTAGGTTGATTTATAGACCCTTAGGTTGATTTATAGACCTAAAGTAGACGTTTAAAATAGGTTTATTTTTAGATCTAAAATAGGTTGATATATAGACCTAAAAAAGACGCCTAAATTAGGTTGATTCATAGACCCTTAGTTTGATTTATAGACCTAAAGTAGACGTTTAAAATAGGTTTATTTATAGATCTAAAATAGGTTGATTTATAGACCAGAAATAGACGTCTAAAATAGGTTGATTTTTAGATCTAGAATAGGTTGATATATAGACATAAAATAGACGCCTAAATTAGGTTGATTTATAGACCCTTAAGTTGATTTATAGACCTAAAGTAGACGTTTAAAATAGATCTAAAATAGGTTGATATATAGACCAGAAATAGACGTCTACAATAGGTTGATTTTTAGATCTAAAATAGGTTGATATATAGACCTAAAATAGACGCCTAAATTAGGTTGATTTATAGACCCTTAGGTTTATTTATAGACCTAAAGTAGACGTCTAAAATAGGTTGATTTTCAGATCTAAAATAGGTTGATATATAGACCTAAAGTAGACGATTTATAGACCAGAAATAGACGTCTAAAATAGGTTGATTTTTAGATCTAAAATAGGTTGATATATAGACCTAAAATAGACACCTAAATTAGGTTGATTTATAGACCCTTAGGTTGATTTATAGACCTAAAGTAGACGTTTAAAATAGGTTCATTTATAGATCTAAAATAGGTTGATTTATAGACCAGAAATAGACGTCTAAAATAGGTTGATTTTTTAGATCTAAAAGAGGTTGATATATAGACCTAAAATAGACGCCTAGATTAGGTTGATGTATAGACCCTTAGGTTGATTTATAGACCTAACGTAGACGTTTAAAATAGGTTTATTTATAGATCTAAAATAGGTTGATTTATGGACCAGAAATAGACGTCTAAAATAGGTTGATTTTTAGATCTAAAATAGGTTGATATATAGACCTAAAATAGACGTCTAAATTAGGTTGATTTATAGACCCTTAGGTTGATTTATAGACCTAAAGTAGACGTTTAAAATAGGTTTATTTATAAATCTAAAATAGACCAGAAATAGACGTCTAAAATAGGTTGATTTTTAGATCTAAAATAGGTTGATATATAGACCTAAAATAATAGCCTAAATTAGGTTGATTTATAGACCCTTAGGTTGATTTATAGACCTAAAGTAGACGTTTAAAATAGATCTAAAATAGGTTGATATATAGACCAGAAATACACGTCTAAAATAGGTTGATTTTTAGATCTAAAATAGGTTGATATATAGACCTAAAATAGACGCCTAAATTAGGTTGATTTATAGACCCTTAGGTTGATTTATAGACCTAAAGTAGACGTTTAAAATAGGTTTATTTTTAGATCTAAAATAGGTTGATATATAGACCTAAAATAGACGATTTATAGACCAGAAATAGACGTCTAAAATAGGTTGATTTTTAGATCTAAAATAGGTTGATATATAGACCTAAAATAGACGCCTAAATTAGGTTGATTTATAGACCCTTAGGTTGATTTATAGACCTAACGTAGATGTTTAAAATAGGTTTATTCATAGATGTAAAATAGGTTGATTTATAGACCACAAATAGACGTCTAAAATAGGTTGATTTTTAGATCTAAAATAGGTGGATATATAGACCTAAAAAAGACGCCTAAATTAGGTTGATTTATAGACCCTTAGTTTGATTTATAGACCTAAAGTAGACGTTTAAAATAGGTTTATTTATAGATCTAAAATAGACCAGAAATAGACGTCTAAAATAGGTTGATCTTTAGATCTAAAATAGGTTGATATATAGACCTAAAATAGACGCCTAAATTAGGTTGATTTATAGACCCTTAGGTTGATTTATAGACCTAAAGTAGACGTTTAAAATAGGTTTATTTGTAGATCTAAAATAGACCAGAAATAGACGTCTAAAATAGGTTGATTTTTAGATCTAAAATAGGTTGATATATAGACCTAAAGTAGACGATTTATAGACCAGAAATAGAGGTCTAAAATAGGTTGATTTTTAGATCTAAAATAGGTTGATATATAGACCTAAAATAGACACCTAAATTAGGTTGATTTATAGACCCTTAGGTTGATTTATAGACCTAAAGTAGACGTTTAAAATAGGTTTATTTATAGATCTAAAATAGGTTGATTTATAGACCAGAAATAGACGTCTAAAATAGGTTGTTTTTTTAGATCTAAAAGAGGTTGATATATAGACCTAAAATAGACGCCTAGATTAGGTTGATGTATAGACCCTTAGGTTGATTTATAGACCTAACGTAGACGTTTAAAATAGGTTTATTTATAGATCTAAAATAGGTTGATTTATAGACCAGAAATAGACGTCTAAAATAGGTTGATTTTTAGATCTAAAATAGGTTGATATATAGACCTAAAATAGACGCCTAAATTAGGTTGATTTATAGACCCTTAGGTTGATTTATAGACCTAAAGTAGACGTTTAAAATAGGTTTATTTATAAATCTAAAATAGACCAGAAATAGACGTCTAAAATAGGTTGATTTTTAGATCTAAAATAGGTTGATATATAGACATAAAATAGACGCCTAAATTAGGTTGATTTATAGACCCTTAGGTTGATTTATAGACCTAAAGTAGACGTTTAAAATAGATCTAAAATAGGTTGATATATAGACCAGAAATAGACGTCTACAATAGGTTGATTTTTAGATCTAAAATAGGTTGATATATAGACCTAAAATAGACGCCTAAATTAGGTTGATTTATAGACCCTTAGGTTGATTTATAGACCTAAAGTAGACGTCTAAAATAGGTTGATTTTTAGATCTAAAATAGGTTGATATATAGACCTAAAGTAGACGATTTATAGACCAGAAATAGACGTCTAAAATAGGTTGATTTTTAGATCTAAAATAGGTTGATATATAGACCTAAAATAGACACCTAAATTAGGTTGATTTATAGACCCTTAGGTTGATTTATAGACCTAAAGTAGACGTTTAAAATAGGTTCATTTATAGATCTAAAATAGGTTGATTTATAGACCAGAAATAGACGTCTAAAATAGGTTGATTTTTTAGATCTAAAAGAGGTTGATATATAGACCTAAAATAGACGCCTAGATTAGGTTGATGTATAGACCCTTAGGTTGATTTATAGACCTAACGTAGACGTTTAAAATAGGTTTATTTATAGATCTAAAATAGGTTGATTTATAGACCAGAAATAGACGTCTAAAATAGGTTGATTTTTAGATCTAAAATAGGTTGATATATAGACCTAAAATAGACGTCTAAATTAGGTTGATTTATAGACCCTTAGGTTGATTTATAGACCTAAAGTAGACGTTTAAAATAGGTTAATTTATAAATCTAAAATAGACCAGAAATAGACGTCTAAAATAGGTTGATTTTTAGATCTAAAATAGGTTGATATATAGACCTAAAATAATAGCCTAAATTAGGTTGATTTATAGACCCTTAGGTCGATTTATAGACCTAAAGTAGACGTTTAAAATAGATCTAAAATAGGTTGATATATAGACCAGAAATAGACGTCTAAAATAGGTTGATTTTTAGATCTAAAATAGGTTGATATATAGACCTAAAATAGACGCCTAAATTAGGTTGATTTATAGACCCTTAGGTTGATTTATAGACCTAAAGTAGACGTTTCAAATAGGTTTATTTTTAGATCTAAAATAGGTTGATATATAGACCTAAAAAAGACGCCTAAATTAGGTTGATTTATAGACCCTTAGTTTGATTTATAGACCTAAAGTAGACGTTTAAAATAGGTTTATTTATAGATCTAAAATAGACCAGAAATAGACGTCTAAAATAGGTTGATCTTTAGATCTAAAATAGGTTGATATATAGACCTAAAATAGACGCCTAAATTAGGTTGATTTATAGACACTTAGGTTGATTTATAGACCTAAAGTAGACGTTTAAAATAGGTTTATTTGTAGATCTAAAATAGACCAGAAATAGACGTCTAAAATAGGTTGATTTTTAGATCTAAAATAGGTTGATATATAGACCTAAAGTAGACGATTTATAGACCAGAAATAGAGGTCTAAAATAGGTTGATTTTTAGATCTAAAATAGGTTGATATATAGACCTAAAATAGACACCTAAATTAGGTTGATTTATAGACCCTTGGGTTGATTTATAGATCTAAAATAGGTTGATTTATAGACCAGAAATAGACGTCTAAAATAGGTTGGTTTTTTAGATCTAAAAGAGGCTGATATATAGACCTAAAATAGACGCCTAGATTAGGTTGATGTATAGACCCTTAGGTTGATTTATAGACCTAACGTAGACGTTTAAAATAGGTTTATTTATAGATCTAAAATAGGTTGATTTATAGACCAGAAATAGACGTCTAAAATAGGTTGATTTTTAGATCTAAAATAGGTTGATATATAGACCTAAAATAGACGTCTAAATTAGGTTGATTTATAGACCCTTAGGTTGATTTATAGACCTAAAGTAGACGTTTAAAATAGGTTAATTTATAAATCTAAAATAGACCAGAAATAGACGTCTAAAATAGGTTGATTTTTAGATCTAAAATAGGTTGATATATAGACCTAAAATAATAGCCTAAATTAGGTTGATTTATAGACCCTTAGGTTGATTTATAGACCTAAAGTAGACGTTTAAAATAGATCTAAAATAGGTTGATATATAGACCAGAAATAGACGTCTAAAATAGGTTGATTTTTAGATCTAAAATAGGTTGATATATAGACCTAAAATAGACGCCTAAATTAGGTTGATTTATAGACCCTTAGGTTGATTTATAGACCTAAAGTAGACGTTTAAAATAGGTTTATTTTTAGATCTAAAATAGGTTGATATATAGACCTAAAAAAGACGCCTAAATTAGGTTGATTTATAGACCCTTAGTTTGATTTATAGACCTAAAGTAGACGTTTAAAATAGGTTTATTTATAGATCTAAAATAGGTTGATTTATAGACCAGAAATAGACGTCTAAAATAGGTTGGTTTTTTAGATCTAAAAGAGGTTGATATATAGACCTAAAATAGACGCCTAGATTAGGTTGATGTATAGACCCTTAGGTTGATTTATAGACCTAACGTAGACGTTTAAAATAGGTTTATTTATAGATCTAAAATAGGTTGATTTATAGACCAGAAATAGACGTCTAAAATAGGTTGATTTTTAGATCTAAAATAGGTTGATATATAGACCTAAAATAGACGCCTAAATTAGGTTGATTTATAGACCTTAGGTTGATTTATAGACCTAAAGTAGACGTTTAAAATAGGTTTATTTATAAATCTAAAATAGACCAGAAATAGACGTCTAAAATAGGTTGATTTTTAGATCTAGAATAGGTTGATATATAGACATAAAATAGACGCCTAAATTAGGTTGATTTATAGACCCTTAGGTTGATTTATAGACCTAAAGTAGACGTTTAAAATAGATCTAAAATAGGTTGATATATAGACCAGAAATAGACGTCTACAATAGGTTGATTTTTAGATCTAAAATAGGTTGATATATAGACCTAAAATAGACGCCTAAATTAGGTTGATTTATAGACCCTTAGGTTGATTTATAGACCTAAAGTAGACGTCTAAAATAGGTTGATTTTTAGATCTAAAATAGGTTGATATATAGACCTAAAGTAGACGATTTATAGACCAGAAATAGACGTCTAAAATAGGTTGATTTTTAGATCTAAAATAGGTTGATATATAGACCTAAAATAGACACCTAAATTAGGTTGATTTATAGACCCTTAGGTTGATTTATAGACCTAAAGTAGACGTTTAAAATAGGTTCATTTATAGATCTAAAATAGGTTGATTTATAGACCAGAAATAGACGTCTAAAATAGGTTGATTTTTTAGATCTAAAAGAGGTTGATATATAGACCTAAAATAGACGCCTAGATTAGGTTGATGTATAGACCCTTAGGTTGATTTATAGACCTAACGTAGACGTTTAAAATAGGTTTATTTATAGATCTAAAATAGGTTGATTTATAGACCAGAAATAGACGTCTAAAATAGGTTTATTTTTAGATCTAAAATAGGTTGATATATAGACCTAAAATAGACGTCTAAATTAGGTTGATTTATAGACCCTTAGGTTGATTTATAGACCTAAAGTAGACGTTTAAAATAGGTTTATTTATAAATCTAAAATAGACCAGAAATAGACGTCTAAAATAGGTTGATTTTTAGATCTAAAATAGGTTGATATATAGACCTCAAATAATAGCCTAAATTAGGTTGATTTATAGACCCTTAGGTTGATTTATAGACCTAAAGTAGACGTTTAAAATAGATCTAAAATAGGTTGATATATAGACCAGAAATAGACGTCTAAAATAGGTTGATTTTTAGATCTAAAATAGGTTGATATATAGACCTAAAATAGACGCCTAAATTAGGTTGATTTATAGACCCTTAGGTTGATTTATAGACCTAAAGTAGACGTTTAAAATAGGTTTATTTTTAGATCTAAAATAGGTTGATATATAGACCTAAAATAGACGATTTATAGACCAGAAATAGACGTCTAAAATAGGTTGATTTTTAGATCTAAAATAGGTTGATATATAGACCTAAAAAAGACGCCTAAATTAGGTTGATTTATAGACCCTTAGTTTGATTTATAGACCTAAAGTAGACGTTTAAAATAGGTTTATTTATAGATCTAAAATAGACCAGAAATAGACGTCTAAAATAGGTTGATCTTTAGATCTAAAATAGGTTGATATATAGACCTAAAATAGACGCCTAAATTAGGTTGATTTATAGACCCTTAGGTTGATTTATAGACCTAAAGTAGACGTTTAAAATAGGTTTATTTGTAGATCTAAAATAGACCAGAAATAGACGTCTAAAATAGGTTGATTTTTAGATCTAAAATAGGTTGATATATAGACCTAAAGTAGACGATTTATAGACCAGAAATAGAGGTCTAAAATAGGTTGATTTTTAGATCTAAAATAGGTTGATATATAGACCTAAAATAGACACCTAAATTAGGTTGATTTATAGACCCTTAGGTTGATTTATAGACCTAAAGTAGACGTTTAAAATAAGTTTATTTATAGATCTAAAATAGGTTGATTTATAGACCAGAAATAGACGTCTAAAATAGGTTGGTTTTTTAGATCTAAAAGAGGTTGATATATAGACCTAAAATAGACGCCTAGATTAGGTTGATGTATAGACCCTTAGGTTGATTTATAGACCTAACGTAGACGTTTAAAATAGGTTTATTTATAGATCTAAAATAGGTTGATATATAGACCTAAAATAGACGATTTATAGACCAGAAATAGACGTCTAAAATAGGTTGATTTTTAGATCTAAAATAGGTTGATATATAGACCTAAAATAGACGCCTAAATTAGGTTGATTTATAGACCCTTAGGTTGATTTATAGACCTAAAGTAGACTTTTAAAATAGGTTTATTTATAGATCTAAAATAGACCAGAAATAGACGTCTAAAATAGGTTGATTTTTAGATCTAAAATAGGTTGATATATAGACCTAAAATAGACACCTAAATTAGGTTTATTTATAGACCCTTAGGTTGATTTATAGACCTAAAGTAGACGTTTAAAATAGATCTAAAATAGGTTGATTTATAGACCAGAAATAGACGTCTAAAATAGGTTGATTTTTAGATCTAAAATAGGTTGATATATAGACCTAAAATAGACATCTAAATTAGGTTGATTTATAGACCCTTAGGTTGATTTATAGACCTAAAGTAGACGTTTAAAATAGGTTTATTTATAGATCTAAAATAGGTGGATTTATAGACCTAAAATAGGTTGATTTATAGACCTAAAATAGTCAAAACTAAACTGTCGAGGTAGGGTCATTCAACAAAGTTTCCCAACCCTTTTTAACTTGCAAAATCTTGATCTTGGCTCAATTTACTAGACGTCTAAATTAAAAACATTAAATATGATCATATTTTGGAATTTTGAAGTCTGAACAAGCCGTAAGTTGTATAAATAATGCACAGAAGTTGTTTGGGTTTAACAAGCATATTGAGCCGTACATGTGAATTGGTTATTCCTGTACCACTGATAAAGATAAAATTAAGTTGATTTTCAGACCAAAAATAAACGTTTAAAAAAGGTTGATTTTTAAACCAAAAATTGACTAAACAAGGTTGATTTTTAAACCAAACATAGATGTATTAAATAGGTTGAATTTTAAACCAAAAATAGACGTCTAAAATAGGTTGATTTTTAAACCAAAAATAGACGTCTAAAAAAGGTTGATTTTTAAACCAAAAATAGACGTCTAAAATAGGTTGATTTTTAGATCTAAAATAGGTTGATATATAGACCTAAAATAGACACCTAAATTAGGTTGATTTATAGACCCTTAGGTTGATTTATAGACCTAAAGTAGACGTTTAAAATAGGTTTATTTATAGATCTAAAATAGGTTGATTTATAGACCAGAAATAGACGTCTAAAATAGGTTGATTTTTTAGATCTAAAATAGGTTGATTTATAGACCCTTAGGTTGATTTATAGACCTAAAGTAGACGTTTAAAATAGGTTTATTTGTAGATCTAAAATAGACCAGAAATAGACGTCTAAAATAGGTTGATTTTTAGATCTAAAATAGGTTGATATATAGACCTAAAGTAGACGATTTATAGACCAGAAATAGAGGTCTAAAATAGGTTGATTTTTAGATCTAAAATAGGTTGATATATAGACCTAAAATAGACACCTAAATTAGGTTGATTTATAGACCCTTAGGTTGATTTATAGACCTAAAGTAGACGTTTAAAATAGGTTTATTTATAGATCTAAAATAGGTTGATTTATAGACCAGAAATAGACGTCTAAAATAGGTTGGTTTTTTAGATCTAAAAGAGGTTGATATATAGACCTAAAATAGACGCCTAGATTAGGTTGATGTATAGACCCTTAGGTTGATTTATAGACCTAACGTAGACGTTTAAAATAGGTTTATTTATAGATCTAAAATAGGTTGATATATAGACCTAAAATAGACGATTTATAGACCAGAAATAGACGTCTAAAATAGGTTGATTTTTAGATCTAAAATAGGTTGATATATAGACCTAAAATAGACGCCTAAATTAGGTTGATTTATAGACCCTTAGGTTGATTTATAGACCTAAAGTAGACTTTTAAAATAGGTTTATTTATAGATCTAAAATAGACCAGAAATAGACGTCTAAAATAGGTTGATTTTTAGATCTAAAATAGGTTGATATATAGACCTAAAATAGACACCTAAATTAGGTTGATTTATAGACCCTTAGGTTGATTTATAGACCTAAAGTAGACGTTTAAAATAGATCTAAAATAGGTTGATTTATAGACCAGAAATAGACGTCTAAAATAGGTTGATTTTTAGATCTAAAATAGGTTGATATATAGACCTAAAATAGACATCTAAATTAGGTTGATTTATAGACCCTTAGGTTTATTTATAGACCTAAAGTAGACGTTTAAAATAGGTTTATTTATAGATCTAAAATAGGTGGATTTATAGACCTAAAATAGGTTGATTTATAGACCTAAAATAGTCAAAACTAAACTGTCGAGGTAGGGTCATTCAACAAAGTTTCCCAACCCTTTTTAACTTGCAAAATCTTGATCTTGGCTCAATTTACTAGACGTCTAAATTAAAAACATTAAATATGATCATATTTTGGAATTTTGAAGTCTGAACAAGCCGTAAGTTGTATAAATAATGCACAGAAGTTGTTTGGGTTTAACAAGCATATTGAGCCGTACATGTGAATTGGTTATTCCTGTACCACTGATAAAGATAAAATTAAGTTGATTTTCAGACCAAAAATAAACGTTTAAAAAAGGTTGATTTTTAAACCAAAAATTGACTAAACAAGGTTGATTTTTAAACCAAACATAGATGTATTAAATAGGTTGAATTTTAAACCAAAAATAGACGTCTAAAATAGGTTGATTTTTAAACCAAAAATAGACGTCTAAAAAAGGTTGATTTTTAAACCAAAAATAGACGTCTAAAATAGGTTGATTTTTAGATCTAAAATAGGTTGATATATAGACCTAAAATAGACACCTAAATTAGGTTGATTTATAGACCCTTAGGTTGATTTATAGACCTAAAGTAGACGTTTAAAATAGGTTTATTTATAGATCTAAAATAGGTTGATTTATAGACCAGAAATAGACGTCTAAAATAGGTTGATTTTTTAGATCTAAAATAGGTTGATATATAGACCTAAAATAGACGCCTAAATTAGGTTGATTTATAGACCCTTAGGTTGATTTATAGACCTAACGTAGATGTTTAAAATAGGTTTATTTATAGATCTAAAATAGGTTGATTTATAGACCACAAATAGACGTCTAAAATAGGTTGATTTTTAGATCTAAAATAGGTTGATATATAGACCTAAAAAAGACGCCTAAATTAGGTTGATTTATAGACCCTTAGTTTGATTTATAGACCTAAAGTAGACGTTTAAAATAGGTTTATTTATAGATCTAAAATAGACCAGAAATAGACGTCTAAAATAGGTTGATCTTTAGATCTAAAATAGGTTGATATATAGACCTAAAATAGACGCCTAAATTAGGTTGATTTATAGACCCTTAGGTTGATTTATAGACCTAAAGTAGACGTTTAAAATAGATCTAAAATAGGTTGATATATAGACCAGAAATAGACGTCTAAAATAGGTTGATTTTTAGATCTAAAATAGGTTGATATATAGACCTAAAATAGACGATTTATAGACCAGAAATAGACGTCTAAAAAAGGTTGATTTTTAGATCTAAAATAGGTTGATATATAGACTTAAAATAGACGCCTAAATTAGGTTGATTTATAGACCCTTAGGTTGATTTATAGACCTAAAGTAGACGTTTAAAATAGGTTTATTTATAGATCTAAAATAGACCAGAAATAGACGTCTAAAATAGGTTAATTTTTAGATCTAAAATAGGTTGATATATACACCTATAATAGACACCTAAATTAGGTTGATTTATAGACCCTTAGGTTGATTTATAGACCTAAAGTAGACGTTTAAAATAGATCTAAAATAGGTTGATTTATAGACCAGAAATAGACGTCTAAAATAGGTTGATTTTTAGATCTAAAATAGGTTGATATATAGACCTAAAATAGACATCTAAATTAGGTTGATTTATAGACCCTTAGGTTGATTTATAGACCTAAAGTAGACGTTTAAAATAGGTTTATTTATAGATCTAAAATAGGTGGATTTATAGACCTAAAATAGGTTGATTTATAGACCTAAAATAGTCAAAACTAAACTGTCGAGGGAGGGTCATTCAACAAAGTTTCCCAACCCTTATTAACTTGCAAAATCTTGATCTTGGCTCAATTTACTAGACGTCTAAATTAAAAACATTAAATATGATCATATTTTGGAATTTTGAAGTCTGAACAAGCCGTAAGTTGTATAAATAATGCACAGAAGTTGTTTGGGTTTAACAAGCATATTGATCCGTACATGTGAATTGGTTATTCCTGTACCACTGATAAAGATAAAATTAAGTTGATTTTCAGACCAAAAATAAACGTTTAAAAAAGGTTGATTTTTAAACCAAAAATTGACTAAACAAGGTTGATTTTTAAACCAAACATAGATGTATTAAATAGGTTGAATTTTAAACCAAAAATAGACGTCTAAAATAGGTTGATTTTTAAACCAAAAATAGACGTCTAAAATAGGTTGATTTTTAGATCTAAAATAGGTTGATATATAGACCTAAAATAGACACCTAAATTAGGTTGATTTATAGACCCTTAGGTTGATTTATAGACCTAAAGTAGACGTTTAAAATAGGTTTATTTATAGATCTAAAATAGGTTGATTTATAGACCAGAAATAGACGTCTAAAATAGGTTGATTTTTTAGATCTAAAATAGGTTGATATATAGACCTAAAATAGACGCCTAAATTAGGTTGATTTATAGACCCTTAGGTTGATTTATAGACCTAACGTAGATGTTTAAAATAGGTTTATTTATAGATCTAAAATAGGTTGATTTATAGACCACAAATAGACGTCTAAAATAGGTTGATTTTTAGATCTAAAATAGGTTGATATATAGACCTAAAAAAGACGCCTAAATTAGGTTGATTTATAGACCCTTAGTTTGATTTATAGACCTAAAGTAGACGTTTAAAATAGGTTTATTTATAGATCTAAAATAGACCAGAAATAGACGTCTAAAATAGGTTGATCTTTAGATCTAAAATAGGTTGATATATAGACCTAAAATAGACGCCTAAATTAGGTTGATTTATAGACCCTTAGGTTGATTTATAGACCTAAAGTAGACGTTTAAAATAGGTTTATTTATAGATCTAAAATAGGTTGATTTATAGACCAGAAATAGACGTCTAAAATAGGTTGTTTTTTTAGATCTAAAAGAGGTTGATATATAGACCTAAAATAGACGCCTAGATTAGGTTGATGTATAGACCCTTAGGTTGATTTATAGACCTAACGTAGACGTTTAAAATAGGTTTATTTATAGATCTAAAATAGGTTGATTTATAGACCAGAAATAGACGTCTAAAATAGGTTGATTTTTAGATCTAAAATAGGTTGATATATAGACCTAAAATAGACGCCTAAATTAGGTTGATTTATAGACCCTTAGGTTGATTTATAGACCTAAAGTAGACGTTTAAAATAGGTTTATTTATAAATCTAAAATAGACCAGAAATAGACGTCTAAAATAGGTTGATTTTTAGATCTAAAATAGGTTGATATATAGACATAAAATAGACGCCTAAATTAGGTTGATTTATAGACCCTTAGGTTGATTTATAGACCTAAAGTAGACGTTTAAAATAGATCTAAAATAGGTTGATATATAGACCAGAAATAGACGTCTACAATAGGTTGATTTTTAGATCTAAAATAGGTTGATATATAGACCTAAAATAGACGCCTAAATTAGGTTGATTTATAGACCCTTAGGTTGATTTATAGACCTAAAGTAGACGTCTAAAATAGGTTGATTTTTAGATCTAAAATAGGTTGATATATAGACCTAAAGTAGACGATTTATAGACCAGAAATAGACGTCTAAAATAGGTTGATTTTTAGATCTAAAATAGGTTGATATATAGACCTAAAATAGACACCTAAATTAGGTTGATTTATAGACCCTTAGGTTGATTTATAGACCTAAAGTAGACGTTTAAAATAGGTTCATTTATAGATCTAAAATAGGTTGATTTATAGACCAGAAATAGACGTCTAAAATAGGTTGATTTTTTTAGATCTAAAAGAGGTTGATATATAGACCTAAAATAGACGCCTAGATTAGGTTGATGTATAGACCCTTAGGTTGATTTATAGACCTAACGTAGACGTTTAAAATAGGTTTATTTATAGATCTAAAATAGGTTGATTTATAGACCAGAAATAGACGTCTAAAATAGGTTGATTTTTAGATCTAAAATAGGTTGATATATAGACCTAAAATAGACGTCTAAATTAGGTTGATTTATAGACCCTTAGGTTGATTTATAGACCTAAAGTAGACGTTTAAAATAGGTTAATTTATAAATCTAAAATAGACCAGAAATAGACGTCTAAAATAGGTTGATTTTTAGATCTAAAATAGGTTGATATATAGACCTAAAATAATAGCCTAAATTAGGTTGATTTATAGACCCTTAGGTCGATTTATAGACCTAAAGTAGACGTTTAAAATAGATCTAAAATAGGTTGATATATAGACCAGAAATAGACGTCTAAAATAGGTTGATTTTTAGATCTAAAATAGGTTGATATATAGACCTAAAATAGACGCCTAAATTAGGTTGATTTATAGACCCTTAGGTTGATTTATAGACCTAAAGTAGACGTTTAAAATAGGTTCATTTATAGATCTAAAATAGGTTGATTTATAGACCATTAATAGACGTCTAAAATAGGTTGATTTTTTAGATCTAAAAGAGGTTGATATATAGACCTAAAAAAGACGCCTAAATTAGGTTGATTTATAGACCCTTATTTTGATTTATAGACCTAAAGTAGACGTTTAAAATAGGTTTATTTATAGATCTAAAATAGACCAGAAATAGACGTCTAAAATAGGTTGATCTTTAGATCTAAAATAGGTTGATATATAGACCTAAAATAGACGCCTAAATTAGGTTGATTTATAGACACTTAGGTTGATTTATAGACCTAAAGTAGACGTTTAAAATAGGTTTATTTGTAGATCTAAAATAGACCAGAAATAGACGTCTAAAATAGGTTGATTTTTAGATCTAAAATAGGTTGATATATAGACCTAAAGTAGACGATTTATAGACCAGAAATAGAGGTCTAAAATAGGTTGATTTTTAGATCTAAAATAGGTTGATATATAGACCTAAAATAGACACCTAAATTAGGTTGATTTATAGACCCTTGGGTTGATTTATAGACCTAAAGTAGACGTTTAAAATAGGTTTATTTATAGATCTAAAATAGGTTGATTTATAGACCAGAAATAGACGTCTAAAATAGGTTGGTTTTTTAGATCTAAAAGAGGTTGATATATAGACCTAAAATAGACGCCTAGATTAGGTTGATGTATAGACCCTTAGGTTGATTTATAGACCTAACGTAGACGTTTAAAATAGGTTTATTTATAGATCTAAAATAGGTTGATTTATAGACCAGAAATAGACGTCTAAAATAGGTTGATTTTTAGATCTAAAATAGGTTGATATATAGACCTAAAATAGACGTCTAAATTAGGTTGATTTATAGACCCTTAGGTTGATTTATAGACCTAAAGTAGACGTTTAAAATAGGTTAATTTATAAATCTAAAATAGACCAGAAATAGACGTCTAAAATAGGTTGATTTTTAGATCTAAAATAGGTTGATATATAGACCTAAAATAGACGCCTAAATTAGGTTGATTTATAGACCCTTAGGTTGATTTATAGACCTAAAGTAGACGTTTAAAATAGGTTTATTTTTAGATCTAAAATAGGTTGATATATAGACCTAAAAAAGACGCCTAAATTAGGTTGATTTATAGACCCTTAGTTTGATTTATAGACCTAAAGTAGACGTTCAAAATAGGTTTATTTATAGATCTAAAATAGGTTGATTTATAGACCAGAAATAGACGTCTAAAATAGGTTGGTTTTTTAGATCTAAAAGAGGTTGATATATAGACCTAAAATAGACGCCTAGATTAGGTTGATGTATAGACCCTTAGGTTGATTTATAGACCTAACGTAGACGTTTAAAATAGGTTTATTTATAGATCTAAAATAGGTTGATTTATAGACCAGAAATAGACGTCTAAAATAGGTTGATTTTTAGATCTAAAATAGGTTGATATATAGACCTAAAATAGACGCCTAAATTAGGTTGATTTATAGACCCTTAGGTTGATTTATAGACCTAAAGTAGACGTTTAACATAGGTTTATTTATAAATCTAAAATAGACCAGAAATAGACGTCTAAAATAGGTTGATTTTTAGATCTAGAATAGGTTGATATATAGACATAAAATAGACGCCTAAATTAGGTTGATTTATAGACCCTTAGGTTGATTTATAGACCTAAAGTAGACGTTTAAAATAGATCTAAAATAGGTTGATATATAGACCAGAAATAGACGTCTACAATAGGTTGATTTTTAGATCTAAAATAGGTTGATATATAGACCTAAAATAGACGCCTAAATTAGGTTGATTTATAGACCCTTAGGTTGATTTATAGACCTAAAGTAGACGTCTAAAATAGGTTGATTTTCAGATCTAAAATAGGTTGATATATAGACCTAAAGTAGACGATTTATAGACCAGAAATAGACGTCTAAAATAGGTTGATTTTTAGATCTAAAATAGGTTGATATATAGACCTAAAATAGACACCTAAATTAGGTTGATTTATAGACCCTTAGGTTGATTTATAGACCTAAAGTAGACGTTTAAAATAGGTTCATTTATAGATCTAAAATAGGTTGATTTATAGACCATTAATAGACGTCTAAAATAGGTTGATTTTTTAGATCTAAAAGAGGTTGATATATAGACCTAAAATAGACGCCTAGATTAGGTTGATGTATAGACCCTTAGGTTGATTTATAGACCTAACGTAGACGTTTAAAATAGGTTTATTTATAGATCTAAAATAGGTTGATTTATGGACCAGAAATAGACGTCTAAAATAGGTTGATTTTTAGATCTAAAATAGGTTGATATATAGACCTAAAATAGACGTCTAAATTAGGTTGATTTATAGACCCTTAGGTTGATTTATAGACCTAAAGTAGACGTTTAAAATAGGTTTATTTATAAATCTAAAATAGACCAGAAATAGACGTCTAAAATAGGTTGATTTTTAGATCTAAAATAGGTTGATATATAGACCTAAAATAATAGCCTAAATTAGGTTGATTTATAGACCCTTAGGTTGATTTATAGACCTAAAGTAGACGTTTAAAATAGATCTAAAATAGGTTGATATATAGACCAGAAATACACGTCTAAAATAGGTTGATTTTTAGATCTAAAATAGGTTGATATATAGACCTAAAATAGACGCCTAAATTAGGTTGATTTATAGACCCTTAGGTTGATTTATAGACCTAAAGTAGACGTTTAAAATAGGTTTATTTTTAGATCTAAAATAGGTTGATATATAGACCTAAAATAGACGATTTATAGACCAGAAATAGACGTCTAAAATAGGTTGATTTTTAGATCTAAAATAGGTTGATATATAGACCTAAAATAGACGCCTAAATTAGGTTGATTTATAGACCCTTAGGTTGATTTATAGACCTAACGTAGATGTTTAAAATAGGTTTATTCATAGATCTAAAATAGGTTGATTTATAGACCACAAATAGACGTCTAAAATAGGTTGATTTTTAGATCTAAAATAGGTTGATATATAGACCTAAAAAAGACGCCTAAATTAGGTTGATTTATAGACCCTTAGTTTGATTTATAGACCTAAAGTAGACGTTTAAAATAGGTTTATTTATAGATCTAAAATAGACCAGAAATAGACGTCTAAAATAGGTTGATCTTTAGATCTAAAATAGGTTGATATATAGACCTAAAATAGACGCCTAAATTAGGTTGATTTATAGACCCTTAGGTTGATTTATAGACCTAAAGTAGACGTTTAAAATAGGTTTATTTGTAGATCTAAAATAGACCAGAAATAGACGTCTAAAATAGGTTGATTTTTAGATCTAAAATAGGTTGATATATAGACCTAAAGTAGACGATTTATAGACCAGAAATAGAGGTCTAAAATAGGTTGATTTTTAGATCTAAAATAGGTTGATATATAGACCTAAAATAGACACCTAAATGTAGGTTGATTTATAGACCCTTAGAAGTAACGTTTAAATAGGTTTATTTTATAGAGTCTAAAATAGGTTGATTTAATAGACGTCTAAAATAGGTTGGTTTTTTAGATCTAAAAGAGGTTGATATATAGACCTAAAATAGACGCCTAGATTAGGTTGATGTATAGACCCTTAGGTTGATTTATAGACCTAACGTAGACGTTTAAAATAGGTTTATTTATAGATCTAAAATAGGTTGATATATAGACCTAAAATAGACGATTTATAGACCAGAAATAGACGTCTAAAATAGGTTGATTTTTAGATCTAAAATAGGTTGATATATAGACCTAAAATAGACGCCTAAATTAGGTTGATTTATAGACCCTTAGGTTGATTTATAGACCTAAAGTAGACTTTTAAAATAGGTTTATTTATAGATCTAAAATAGACCAGAAATAGACGTCTAAAATAGGTTGATTTTTAGATCTAAAATAGGTTGATATATAGACCTAAAATAGACACCTAAATTAGGTTGATTTATAGACCCTTAGGTTGATTTATAGACCTAAAGTAGACGTTTAAAATAGATCTAAAATAGGTTGATTTATAGACCAGAAATAGACGTCTAAAATAGGTTGATTTTTAGATCTAAAATAGGTTGATATATAGACCTAAAATAGACATCTAAATTAGGTTGATTTATAGACCCTTAGGTTGATTTATAGACCTAAAGTAGACGTTTAAAATAGGTTTATTTATAGATCTAAAATAGGTGGATTTATAGACCTAAAATAGGTTGATTTATAGACCTAAAATAGTCAAAACTAAACTGTCGAGGTAGGGTCATTCAACAAAGTTTCCCAACCCTTATTAACTTGCAAAATCTTGATCTTGGCTCAATTTACTAGACGTCTAAATTAAAAACATTAAATATGATCATATTTTGGAATTTTGAAGTCTGAACAAGCCGTAAGTTGTATAAATAATGCACAGAAGTTGTTTGGGTTTAACAAGCATATTGATCCGTACATGTGAATTGGTTATTCCTGTACCACTGATAAAGATAAAATTAAGTTGATTTTCAGACCAAAAATAAACGTTTTAAAAAGGTTGATTTTTAAACCAAAAATTGACTAAACAAGGTTGATTTTTAAACCAAACATAGATGTATTAAATAGGTTGAATTTTAAACCAAAAATAGACGTCTAAAATAGGTTGATTTTTAAACCAAAAATAGACGTCTAAAAAAGGTTGATTTTTAAACCAAAAATAGACGTCTAAAATAGGTTGATTTTTAGATCTAAAATAGGTTGATATATAACCTAAAATAGACACCTAAATTAGGTTGATTTATAGACCCTTAGGTTGATTTATAGACCTAAAGTAGACGTTTAAAATAGGTTCATTTATAGATCTAAAATAGGTTGATTTATAGACCAGAAATAGACGTCTAAAATAGGTTGATTTTTTAGATCTAAAAGAGGTTGATATATAGACCTAAAATAGACGCCTAGATTAGGTTGATGTATAGACCCTTAGGTTGATTTATAGACCTAACGTAGACGTTTAAAATAGGTTTATTTATAGATCTAAAATAGGTTGATTTATAGACCAGAAATAGACGTCTAAAATAGGTTGATTTTTAGATCTAAAATAGGTTGATATATAGACCTAAAGTAGACGATTTATAGACCAGAAATAGAGGTCTAAAATAGGTTGATTTTTAGATCTAAAATAGGTTGATATATAGACCTAAAATAGACACCTAAATTAGGTTGATTTATAGACCCTTGGGTTGATTTATAGACCTAAAGTAGACGTTTAAAATAGGTTTATTTATAGATCTAAAATAGGTTGATTTATAGACCAGAAATAGACGTCTAAAATAGGTTGGTTTTTTAGATCTAAAAGAGGTTGATATATAGACCTAAAATAGACGCCTAGATTAGGTTGATGTATAGACCCTTAGGTTGATTTATAGACCTAACGTAGACGTTTAAAATAGGTTTATTTATAGATCTAAAATAGGTTGATTTATAGACCAGAAATAGACGTCTAAAATAGGTTGATTTTTAGATCGTCTAAAATAGGTTGATTTTTAGATCTAAAATAGGTTGATATATAGACCTAAAATAGACGTCTAAATTAGGTTGATTTATAGACCCTTAGGTTGATTTATAGACCTAAAGTAGACGTTTAAAATAGGTTAATTTATAAATCTAAAATAGACCAGAAATAGACGTCTAAAATAGGTTGATTTTTAGATCTAAAATAGGTTGATATATAGACCTAAAATAATAGCCTAAATTAGGTTGATTTATAGACCCTTAGGTTGATTTATAGACCTAAAGTAGACGTTTAAAATAGATCTAAAATAGGTTGATATATAGACCAGAAATAGACGTCTAAAATAGGTTGATTTTTAGATCTAAAATAGGTTGATATATAGACCTAAAATAGACGCCTAAATTAGGTTGATTTATAGACCCTTAGGTTGATTTATAGACCTAAAGTAGACGTTTAAAATAGGTTTATTTTTAGATCTAAAATAGGTTGATATATAGACCTAAAAAAGACGCCTAAATTAGGTTGATTTATAGACCCTTAGTTTGATTTATAGACCTAAAGTAGACGTTCAAAATAGGTTTATTTATAGATCTAAAATAGGTTGATTTATAGACCAGAAATAGACGTCTAAAATAGGTTGGTTTTTTAGATCTAAAAGAGGTTGATATATAGACCTAAAATAGACGCCTAGATTAGGTTGATGTATAGACCCTTAGGTTGATTTATAGACCTAACGTAGACGTTTAAAATAGGTTTATTTATAGATCTAAAATAGGTTGATTTATAGACCAGAAATAGACGTCTAAAATAGGTTGATTTTTAGATCTAAAATAGGTTGATATATAGACCTAAAATAGACGCCTAAATTAGGTTGATTTATAGACCCTTAGGTTGATTTATAGACCTAAAGTAGACGTTTAACATAGGTTTATTTATAAATCTAAAATAGACCAGAAATAGACGTCTAAAATAGGTTGATTTTTAGATCTAGAATAGGTTGATATATAGACATAAAATAGACGCCTAAATTAGGTTGATTTATAGACCCTTAGGTTGATTTATAGACCTAAAGTAGACGTTTAAAATAGATCTAAAATAGGTTGATATATAGACCAGAAATAGACGTCTACAATAGGTTGATTTTTAGATCTAAAATAGGTTGATATATAGACCTAAAATAGACGCCTAAATTAGGTTGATTTATAGACCCTTAGGTTGATTTATAGACCTAAAGTAGACGTCTAAAATAGGTTGATTTTCAGATCTAAAATAGGTTGATATATAGACCTAAAGTAGACGATTTATAGACCAGAAATAGACGTCTAAAATAGGTTGATTTTTAGATCTAAAATAGGTTGATATATAGACCTAAAATAGACACCTAAATTAGGTTGATTTATAGACCCTTAGGTTGATTTATAGACCTAAAGTAGACGTTTAAAATAGGTTCATTTATAGATCTAAAATAGGTTGATTTATAGACCATTAATAGACGTCTAAAATAGGTTGATTTTTTAGATCTAAAAGAGGTTGATATATAGACCTAAAATAGACGCCTAGATTAGGTTGATGTATAGACCCTTAGGTTGATTTATAGACCTAACGTAGACGTTTAAAATAGGTTTATTTATAGATCTAAAATAGGTTGATTTATGGACCAGAAATAGACGTCTAAAATAGGTTGATTTTTAGATCTAAAATAGGTTGATATATAGACCTAAAATAGACGTCTAAATTAGGTTGATTTATAGACCCTTAGGTTGATTTATAGACCTAAAGTAGACGTTTAAAATAGGTTTATTTATAAATCTAAAATAGACCAGAAATAGACGTCTAAAATAGGTTGATTTTTAGATCTAAAATAGGTTGATATATAGACCTAAAATAATAGCCTAAATTAGGTTGATTTATAGACCCTTAGGTTGATTTATAGACCTAAAGTAGACGTTTAAAATAGATCTAAAATAGGTTGATATATAGACCAGAAATACACGTCTAAAATAGGTTGATTTTTAGATCTAAAATAGGTTGATATATAGACCTAAAATAGACGCCTAAATTAGGTTGATTTATAGACCCTTAGGTTGATTTATAGACCTAAAGTAGACGTTTAAAATAGGTTTATTTTTAGATCTAAAATAGGTTGATATATAGACCTAAAATAGACGATTTATAGACCAGAAATAGACGTCTAAAATAGGTTGATTTTTAGATCTAAAATAGGTTGATATATAGACCTAAAATAGACGCCTAAATTAGGTTGATTTATAGACCCTTAGGTTGATTTATAGACCTAACGTAGATGTTTAAAATAGGTTTATTCATAGATCTAAAATAGGTTGATTTATAGACCACAAATAGACGTCTAAAATAGGTTGATTTTTAGATCTAAAATAGGTTGATATATAGACCTAAAAAAGACGCCTAAATTAGGTTGATTTATAGACCCTTAGTTTGATTTATAGACCTAAAGTAGACGTTTAAAATAGGTTTATTTATAGATCTAAAATAGACCAGAAATAGACGTCTAAAATAGGTTGATCTTTAGATCTAAAATAGGTTGATATATAGACCTAAAATAGACGCCTAAATTAGGTTGATTTATAGACCCTTAGGTTGATTTATAGACCTAAAGTAGACGTTTAAAATAGGTTTATTTGTAGATCTAAAATAGACCAGAAATAGACGTCTAAAATAGGTTGATTTTTAGATCTAAAATAGGTTGATATATAGACCTAAAGTAGACGATTTATAGACCAGAAATAGAGGTCTAAAATAGGTTGATTTTTAGATCTAAAATAGGTTGATATATAGACCTAAAATAGACACCTAAATTAGGTTGATTTATAGACCCTTAGGTTGATTTATAGACCTAAAGTAGACGTTTAAAATAGGTTTATTTATAGATCTAAAATAGGTTGATTTATAGACCAGAAATAGACGTCTAAAATAGGTTGGTTTTTTAGATCTAAAAGAGGTTGATATATAGACCTAAAATAGACGCCTAGATTAGGTTGATGTATAGACCCTTAGGTTGATTTATAGACCTAACGTAGACGTTTAAAATAGGTTTATTTATAGATCTAAAATAGGTTGATATATAGACCTAAAATAGACGATTTATAGACCAGAAATAGACGTCTAAAATAGGTTGATTTTTAGATCTAAAATAGGTTGATATATAGACCTAAAATAGACGCCTAAATTAGGTTGATTTATAGACCCTTAGGTTGATTTATAGACCTAAAGTAGACTTTTAAAATAGGTTTATTTATAGATCTAAAATAGACCAGAAATAGACGTCTAAAATAGGTTGATTTTTAGATCTAAAATAGGTTGATATATAGACCTAAAATAGACACCTAAATTAGGTTGATTTATAGACCCTTAGGTTGATTTATAGACCTAAAGTAGACGTTTAAAATAGATCTAAAATAGGTTGATTTATAGACCAGAAATAGACGTCTAAAATAGGTTGATTTTTAGATCTAAAATAGGTTGATATATAGACCTAAAATAGACATCTAAATTAGGTTGATTTATAGACCCTTAGGTTGATTTATAGACCTAAAGTAGACGTTTAAAATAGGTTTATTTATAGATCTAAAATAGGTGGATTTATAGACCTAAAATAGGTTGATTTATAGACCTAAAATAGTCAAAACTAAACTGTCGAGGTAGGGTCATTCAACAAAGTTTCCCAACCCTTATTAACTTGCAAAATCTTGATCTTGGCTCAATTTACTAGACGTCTAAATTAAAAACATTAAATATGATCATATTTTGGAATTTTGAAGTCTGAACAAGCCGTAAGTTGTATAAATAATGCACAGAAGTTGTTTGGGTTTAACAAGCATATTGATCCGTACATGTGAATTGGTTATTCCTGTACCACTGATAAAGATAAAATTAAGTTGATTTTCAGACCAAAAATAAACGTTTTAAAAAGGTTGATTTTTAAACCAAAAATTGACTAAACAAGGTTGATTTTTAAACCAAACATAGATGTATTAAATAGGTTGAATTTTAAACCAAAAATAGACGTCTAAAATAGGTTGATTTTTAAACCAAAAATAGACGTCTAAAAAAGGTTGATTTTTAAACCAAAAATAGACGTCTAAAATAGGTTGATTTTTAGATCTAAAATAGGTTGATATATAACCTAAAATAGACACCTAAATTAGGTTGATTTATAGACCCTTAGGTTGATTTATAGACCTAAAGTAGACGTTTAAAATAGGTTCATTTATAGATCTAAAATAGGTTGATTTATAGACCAGAAATAGACGTCTAAAATAGGTTGATTTTTTAGATCTAAAAGAGGTTGATATATAGACCTAAAATAGACGCCTAGATTAGGTTGATGTATAGACCCTTAGGTTGATTTATAGACCTAACGTAGACGTTTAAAATAGGTTTATTTATAGATCTAAAATAGGTTGATTTATAGACCAGAAATAGACGTCTAAAATAGGTTGATTTTTAGATCTAAAATAGGTTGATATATAGACCTAAAATAGACGTCTAAATTAGGTTGATTTATAGACCCTTAGGTTGATTTATAGACCTAAAGTAGACGTTTAAAATAGGTTAATTTATAAATCTAAAATAGACCAGAAATAGACGTCTAAAATAGGTTGATTTTTAGATCTAAAATAGGTTGATATATAGACCTAAAATAATAGCCTAAATTAGGTTGATTTATAGACCCTTAGGTTGATTTATAGACCTAAAGTAGACGTTTAAAATAGATCTAAAATAGGTTGATATATAGACCAGAAATAGACGTCTAAAATAGGTTGATTTTTAGATCTAAAATAGGTTGATATATAGACCTAAAATAGACGCCTAAATTAGGTTGATTTATAGACCCTTAGGTTGATTTATAGACCTAAAGTAGACGTTTAAAATAGGTTTATTTTTAGATCTAAAATAGGTTGATATATAGACCTAAAAAAGACGCCTAAATTAGGTTGATTTATAGACCCTTAGTTTGATTTATAGACCTAAAGTAGACGTTTAAAATAGGTTTATTTATAGATCTAAAATAGGTTGATTTATAGACCAGAAATAGACGTCTAAAATAGGTTGGTTTTTTAGATCTAAAAGAGGTTGATATATAGACCTAAAATAGACGCCTAGATTAGGTTGATGTATAGACCCTTAGGTTGATTTATAGACCTAACGTAGACGTTTAAAATAGGTTTATTTATAGATCTAAAATAGGTTGATTTATAGACCAGAAATAGACGTCTAAAATAGGTTGATTTTTAGATCTAAAATAGGTTGATATATAGACCTAAAATAGACGCCTAAATTAGGTTGATTTATAGACCCTTAGGTTGATTTATAGACCTAAAGTAGACGTTTAAAATAGGTTTATTTATAAATCTAAAATAGACCAGAAATAGACGTCTAAAATAGGTTGATTTTTAGATCTAGAATAGGTTGATATATAGACATAAAATAGACGCCTAAATTAGGTTGATTTATAGACCCTTAGGTTGATTTATAGACCTAAAGTAGACGTTTAAAATAGATCTAAAATAGGTTGATATATAGACCAGAAATAGACGTCTACAATAGGTTGATTTTTAGATCTAAAATAGGTTGATATATAGACCTAAAATAGACGCCTAAATTAGGTTGATTTATAGACCCTTAGGTTGATTTATAGACCTAAAGTAGACGTCTAAAATAGGTTGATTTTTAGATCTAAAATAGGTTGATATATAGACCTAAAGTAGACGATTTATAGACCAGAAATAGACGTCTAAAATAGGTTGATTTTTAGATCTAAAATAGGTTGATATATAGACCTAAAATAGACACCTAAATTAGGTTGATTTATAGACCCTTAGGTTGATTTATAGACCTAAAGTAGACGTTTAAAATAGGTTCATTTATAGATCTAAAATAGGTTGATTTATAGACCAGAAATAGACGTCTAAAATAGGTTGATTTTTTAGATCTAAAAGAGGTTGATATATAGACCTAAAATAGACGCCTAGATTAGGTTGATGTATAGACCCTTAGGTTGATTTATAGACCTAAAGTAGACGTTTAAAATAGATCTAAAATAGGTTGATATATAGACCAGAAATAGACGTCTACAATAGGTTGATTTTTAGATCTAAAATAGGTTGATATATAGACCTAAAATAGACGCCTAAATTAGGTTGATTTATAGACCCTTAGGTTGATTTATAGACCTAAAGTAGACGTCTAAAATAGGTTGATTTTTAGATCTAAAATAGGTTGATATATAGACCTAAAGTAGACGATTTATAGACCAGAAATAGACGTCTAAAATAGGTTGATTTTTAGATCTAAAATAGGTTGATATATAGACCTAAAATAGACACCTAAATTAGGTTGATTTATAGACCCTTAGGTTGATTTATAGACCTAAAGTAGACGTTTAAAATAGGTTCATTTATAGATCTAAAATAGGTTGATTTATAGACCAGAAATAGACGTCTAAAATAGGTTGATTTTTAGATCTAAAATAGGTTGATATATAGACCTAAAATAGACGCCTAAATTAGGTTGATCTATAGACCCTTAGGTTGATTTATAGACCTAAAGTAGACGTTTAAAATAGGTTTATTTATAGATCTAAAATAGGTTGATTTATAGACCTAAAATAGGTTGATTTATAGACCTAAAATAGTCAAAACTAAACTGTCGAGGTAGGGTCATTCAACAAAGTTTCCCAACCCTTATTAACTTGCAAAATCTTGATCTTGGCTCAATTTACTAGACATCTAAATTAAAAACATTAAATATGATCATATTTTGGAATTTTGAAGTCTGAACAAGCCGTAAGTTGTATAAATAATGCACAGAAGTTGTTTGGGTTTAACAAGCATATTGATCCGTACATGTGAATTGGTTATTCCTGTACCACTGATAAAGATAAAATTAAGTTGATTTTCAGACCAAAAATAAAAGTTTAAAAAAGGTTGATTTTTAAACCAAAAATTGACTAAACAAGGTTGATTTTTAAACCAAACATAGATGTATTAAATAGGTTGAATTTTAAACCAAAAATAGACGTCTAAAAAAGGTTGATTTTTAAACCAAAAATAGACGTCTAAAATAGGTTGATTTTTAGATCTAAAATAGGTTGATATATAGACCTAAAATAGACACCTAAATTAGGTTGATTTATAGACCCTTAGGTTGATTTATAGACCTAAAGTAGACGTTTAAAATAGGTTTATTTATAGATCTAAAATAGGTTGATTTATAGACCAGAAATAGACGTCTAAAATAGGTTGAATTTTAGATCTAAAATAGGTTATATATACCTAAAATAGACGCCTAAATTAGGTTGATTTATAGACCCTTAGGTTGATTTATAGACCTAAAGTAGACGTTTTAAATAGGTTTAATTATAGATCTCAAATAGACCAGAAATAGACGTCTAAAATAGGTTGATTTTTAGATCTAAAATAGGTTGATATATAGACCTAAAATAGACGTTTTATAGACCAGAAATAGACGTCTAAAATAGGTTGATTTTTAGATCTAAAATAGGTTGATATATAGACCTAAAATAGACTCCTAAATTAGGTTGATTTATAGACCCTTAGGTTGATTTATAGACCTAAAGTAGACGTTTAAAATAGGTTTATTTTTAGATCTAAAATAGGTTGATATATAGACCTAAAATAGACGATTTATAGACCAGAAATAGACGTCTAAAATAGGTTGATTTTTAGATCTAAAATAGGTTGATATATAGACCTAAAATAGACGCCTAAATTAGGTTGATTTATAGACCCTTAGGTTGATTTATAGACCTAAAGTAGACTTTTAAAATAGGTTTATTTATAGATCTAAAATAGACCAGAAATAGACATCTAAAATAGGTTGATTTTTAGATCTAAAATAGGTTGATATATAGACCTAAAATAGACACCTAAATTAGGTTGATTTATAGACCCTTAGGTTGATTTATAGACCTAAAGTAGACGTTTAAAATAGATCTAAAATAGGTTGATTTATAGACCAGAAATAGACGTCTAAAATAGGTTGATTTTTAGATCTAAAATAGGTTGATATATAGACCTAAAATAGACATCTAAATTAGGTTGATTTATAGACCCTTAGGTTGATTTATAGACCTAAAGTAGACGTTTAAAATAGGTTTATTTATAGATCTAAAATAGACCAGAAATAGACGTCTAAAATAGGTTGATTTTTAGATCTAAAATAGGTTGATATATAGACCTAAAATAGACGCCTAAATTAGGTTGATTTATAGACCCTTAGGTTGATTTATAGACCTAAAGTAGACGTTTAAAATAGGTTTATTTATAAATCTAAAATAGACCAGAAATAGACGTCTAAAATAGGTTGATTTTTAGATCTAAAATAGGTTGATATATAGACATAAAATAGACGCCTAAATTAGGTTGATTTATAGACCCTTAGGTTGATTTATAGACCTAAAGTAGACGTTTAAAATAGATCTAAAATAGGTTGATATATAGACCAGAAATAGACGTCTACAATAGGTTGATTTTTAGATCTAAAATAGGTTGATATATAGACCTAAAATAGACGCCTAAATTAGGTTGATTTATAGACCCTTAGGTTGATTTATAGACCTAAAGTAGACGTCTAAAATAGGTTGATTTTTAGATCTAAAATAGGTTGATATATAGACCTAAAGTAGACGATTTATAGACCAGAAATAGACGTCTAAAATAGGTTGATTTTTAGATCTAAAATAGGTTGATATATAGACCTAAAATAGACACCTAAATTAGGTTGATTTATAGACCCTTAGGTTGATTTATAGACCTAAAGTAGACGTTTAAAATAGGTTCATTTATAGATCTAAAATAGGTTGATTTATAGACCAGAAATAGACGTCTAAAATAGGTTGATTTTTTAGATCTAAAAGAGGTTGATATATAGACCTAAAATAGACGCCTAGATTAGGTTGATGTATAGACCCTTAGGTTGATTTATAGACCTAACGTAGACGTTTAAAATAGGTTGATTTATAGACCAGAAATAGACGTCTAAAATAGGTTGATTTTTAGATCTAAAATAGGTTGATATATAGACCTAAAATAGACGTCTAAATTAGGTTGATTTATAGACCCTTAGGTTGATTTATAGACCTAAAGTAGACGTTTAAAATAGGTTAATTTATAGATCTAAAATAGACCAGAAATAGACGTCTAAAATAGGTTGATTTTTAGATCTAAAATAGGTTGATATATAGACCTAAAATAATAGCCTAAATTAGGTTGATTTATAGACCCTTAGGTTGATTTATAGACCTAAAGTAGACGTTTAAAATAGATCTAAAATAGGTTGATATATAGACCAGAAATAGACGTCTAAAATAGGTTGATTTTTAGATCTAAAATAGGTTGATATATAGACCTAAAATAGACGCCTAAATTAGGTTGATTTATAGACCCTTAGGTTGATTTATAGACCTAAAGTAGACGTTTAAAATAGGTTTATTTTTAGATCTAAAATAGGTTGATATATAGACCTAAAAAAGACGCCTAAATTAGGTTGATTTATAGACCCTTAGGTTGATTTATAGACCTAAAGTAGACGTTTAAAATAGGTTTATTTATAGATCTAAAATAGACCAGAAATAGACGTCTAAAATAGGTTGATCTTTAGATCTAAAATAGGTTGATATATAGACCTAAAATAGACGCCTAAATTAGGTTGATTTATAGACACTTAGGTTGATTTATAGACCTAAAGTAGACATTTAAAATAGGTTTATTTGTAGATCTAAAATAGACCAGAAATAGACGTCTAAAATAGGTTGATTTTTAGATCTAAAATAGGTTGATATATAGACCTAAAGTAGACGATTTATAGACCAGAAATAGAGGTCTAAAATAGGTTGATTTTTAGATCTAAAATAGGTTGATATATAGACCTAAAATAGACACCTAAATTAGGTTGATTTATAGACCCTTAGGTTGATTTATAGACCTAAAGTAGACGTTTAAAATAGGTTTATTTATAGATCTAAAATAGGTTGATTTATAGACCAGAAATAGACGTCTAAAATAGGTTGGTTTTTTAGATCTAAAAGAGGTTGATATATAGACCTAAAATAGACGCCTAGATTAGGTTGATGTATAGACCCTTAGGTTGATTTATAGACCTAACGTAGACGTTTAAAATAGGTTTATTTATAGATCTAAAATAGGTTGATTTATAGACCAGAAATAGACGTCTAAAATAGGTTGATTTTTAGATCTAAAATAGGTTGATATATAGACCTAAAATAGACGTCTAAATTAGGTTGATTTATAGACCCTTAGGTTGATTTATAGACCTAAAGTAGACGTTTAAAATAGGTTAATTTATAAATCTAAAATAGACCAGAAATAGACGTCTAAAATAGGTTGATTTTTAGATCTAAAATAGGTTGATATATAGACCTAAAATAATAGCCTAAATTAGGTTGATTTATAGACCCTTAGGTTGATTTATAGACCTAAAGTAGACGTTTAAAATAGATCTAAAATAGGTTGATATATAGACCAGAAATAGACGTCTAAAATAGGTTGATTTTTAGATCTAAAATAGGTTGATATATAGACCTAAAATAGACGCCTAAATTAGGTTGATTTATAGACCCTTAGGTTGATTTATAGACCTAAAGTAGACGTTTAAAATAGGTTTATTTTTAGATCTAAAATAGGTTGATATATAGACCTAAAAAAGACGCCTAAATTAGGTTGATTTATAGACCCTTAGTTTGATTTATAGACCTAAAGTAGACGTTTAAAATAGGTTTATTTATAGATCTAAAATAGGTTGATTTATAGACCAGAAATAGACGTCTAAAATAGGTTGGTTTTTTAGATCTAAAAGAGGTTGATATATAGACCTAAAATAGACGCCTAGATTAGGTTGATGTATAGACCCTTAGGTTGATTTATAGACCTAACGTAGACGTTTAAAATAGGTTTATTTATAGATCTAAAATAGGTTGATTTATAGACCAGAAATAGACGTCTAAAATAGGTTGATTTTTAGATCTAAAATAGGTTGATATATAGACCTAAAATAGACGCCTAAATTAGGTTGATTTATAGACCCTTAGGTTGATTTATAGACCTAAAGTAGACGTTTAAAATAGGTTTAATTATAAATCTAAAATAGACCAGAAATAGACGTCTAAAATAGGTTGATTTTTAGATCTAGAATAGGTTGATATATAGACATAAAATAGACGCCTAAATTAGGTTGATTTATAGACCCTTAGGTTGATTTATAGACCTAAAGTAGACGTTTAAAATAGATCTAAGGTCTATATATCAACCTATTTTAGATCTAAAAATAAACCTATTTTAAACGTCTACTTTAGGTCTATAAATCAACCTAAGGGTCTATAAATCAACCTAATTTAGGCGTCTATTTTAGGTCTATATATCAACCTATTTTAGATCTAAAAATCAACCTATTTTAGACGTCTATTTTTTGTTTAAAACTCAACCTATTTTAGACGTCTATTTTTGGTTTAATAATCAACCTATTTTAGACGTCTATTTTTGGTTTAAAAATCAACCTTTTTTAGACGTCTATTTTTGGTTTAGAATTCAACCTATTTAATACATCTATGTTTGGTTTAAAAATCAACCTTGTTTAGTCAATTTTTGGTTTAAAAATCAACCTTTTTTAAACGTCTATTTTTGGTCTGAAAATCAACTTAATTTTATCTTTATCAGTGGTACAGGAATAACCAATTCACATGTACGGATCAATACTACAATATGCAAATTCAAAGGCACTCCAACAGTTGTTTTTGTCCGGGTGACGTCCGAGAGAGCTCAATCAAGACCGAAATGGATGTGAAGGGCCTGGAAGAGGTTGCCTTGCTTAAATAAAAGCAATATTTTAGGGGGGGGGGGAAGTACACCCACTACAAAATTAGATGCCGACTGTCTTGAGAGGACACACTAGAATAACAATGCTCAGAGATTCTGTGAAGAATTGATTTAAACGAGTTTTACTAGTTAGGCAGAATTTCTTCTAATATTGTTTTTATTTTGTTAGTTTTTATTGTGATTAAATTTGCAAAGGGAAATTGAAATTTAGATTGCAGCCTCATCGCAAACCTGCTTAATGAAATTTCCTGCGTTGTACAGCAAATGAAATTCAATTCAGCAAAAACTAAAATGGCTAATTAACTGGATATGACTTTTTTTTTTTTTGATCATGTAGTCAGTCAAATTTGACTCATAATGGGAATTCCCATCCAATGAAATCCATGGCGCTATATCAAAAATCTGTAGAAATTCTGCTGAAAACTAAAGTCCCTTTGTGGAAATCAAAAAGCTTTCGCACATCTTTCACTGTGCTTTGGCGACCCCTTGTGTCTGTCAAATGACACTTTGTGTCATTAAAGTTTCTTGTTGGAAAGGTGAGCTGACTTCTGTTCAAACTCTTCTGAAAAGCCACTTGGTTCTTCAAATAGCTGGTCATTTTCTCCCTGGTTCTTTTCTTCTAATAGATGCTTGGCCTGAACAAAACAGTGTCAGTGGCGTCTTGGGCTTTTGATGAAGGCAGCATGTGGCCACGTTTGATTCCAGTGGCCACTTTGACAGTTTGGAGGCTGTCTGAAGTGAGATCAGAGACGCAAGAGGGCCCGGAGAAGCAGACGTCCAGCCGGGGGAGAAGATCAGAGCGGACATTGTGAAGTACACAGCGTTACTGGCTCCTGCAACTTTTCCCTTTGTATATATATATATATTTTTTTTGTCAAATATATATTTAGTAGCACCTTTCTCTGCAGCTCTCATGGTTCAAATAAAGAACTGTGAGGGTTTTATCTGATTTTAACCAAAGAGCCCTGGCAAGTTGTAAGACACTATTATTTTTTTTAATTTATAAGCTAAATCTTCTGAGCTCAAGGAACTTTGTTGCCGTTTCAAACGACGTTTTGGCTCCAGCTAGGCAAGAACACGCCACAACGCAGGATGATGACCTTAAGTAGTACAAGAAAGGACTTGTTTTATTTATGCATACCAACAAAGAACAATAAGCTCGAAACCAGAGTTGTCAAACTCGTTTCCACTGCGGGAATTAACCATCTGTTCAAAAATGACCGTTTCCTGCACCAAACCAAACTGCTTGTTTAATTAATACTAACTTGTTTCGTTTACAATTAATAATAAATAACATATTTCATTCCATTAAAGACCCAAACGCAATGCTGGTGTACTGTCTCCCTCCTGTGGCAAAAGTTGGAACAACAAGTAGTTTTTTTTTCAGCCGTGATAAATCGCCATATCATCTAGTTAACGCCATTCACGTAAATTATTATAATTATTGATTATATAACAGTCGAAATGTATGACTAATATTTTATGCGTGAAACCACTGAATCACTGCACTGTTTGATTTCACGCCTGGGGCAACCTGCAAGGCATTACTAATCAATCGACGATGCCTGCCTGCTCTGTCACACATAAATAAACGAACGCGCACGTCACACGCGCACACCTCGCCTCCACTTGTTGCCGAACTGAGTATCACTCGTCTTTCGGAAGCAATGGCAACGACCGTGAAGCTTTCCACCGGTGCGCTTATGCCCATCGTCGGGCTGGGGACATGGAAGGTGAGTGATCCGTCATGGCCATTTTCTTGGATTTCGTGCAAAGTTACGAGTTGCTTTCTTTGGGTGTAACTACTTCAAAATGGCAAACAGGCGTGGTAATCGCCACTTAAATTTAGACTGCAGAGCGTTGCGTCACGGAAATAAACTCACCGAGTGATATTAAATTGCGTGGGGGGGGAAAAATGAACAATCGGACTTGAAGCTAACGGTAGCTAATGCTAACAGCTATTCAGTCTCGGTGGATGATGATTGAATTGATGTTGTCATTCAATTTGACGGTGCAGGCTGATTCTTTTGGGTTTGCACTTCCACTATCGTTCAAAAGTTTGGGGTCACAAAATTGTTTGGGTGACCCCAAACTTTTGAACGGTAGTGTATATATTTATTTAGATAATTATTTATAGGTTATATATATAATGTTCTGTGTAAAAAATCTTATAATATATATGTATACTTGTATTCATAGATTATATATAATCTTATACAAATATAAGATATCATTTATAATATTTAATTCATAATATTTTATTATAATATTTACACTACCGTTCAAAAGTTTGGGGTCACCCAAACAATTTTGTGACCCCAAACTTTTGAACGGTAGTGTGTATATATAACAGTTTATTTTCATGCATTCATAACATTCCAAAGCTTTTTCTGTCTCAAGGAGCCTTGAGGTAAATCTTTCACATGTTTGGTCTTTTTTTGTGTCACGAGGTTAAAACTATGATCTACATTTTTTTTTTTTTTTTTAAGTAATGAATATTCCCTCAATCGTTCTCTTCTAGTCTGAACCTGGTCAAGTGACTGCAGCAGTGAAAGCAGCCATATCAGCGGGCTACCGGCACATCGATGGGGCTGCCATTTATCGGAACGAGGCGGAGGTGGGCGATGGAATCCAGGCCATGATCAAGGACGGTGGAGTCAAGCGAGAGGACCTTTTCATTGTTAGCAAGGTAAGAAAGCCATGGGATGGAGTTTCAGATCTAGCTGGATGCTTCTTAATGTTCCTCGCTTCATTTTTTTAACCCCGTAGCTGTGGTGCACCTACCATGAAAAGTCCATGGTCAGGCAAGCTTGTGAGAAGACCCTGAGCGATCTCAAATTGGGCTACCTCGACCTCTATCTGGTGCACTGGCCAATGGGATTCAAGGTAAATGCTGCAGGTCTCATCCGCTATTGTCCCAGTTTTTAAAGTCATCTCTTTGGACTTGTGTAGCCCGGCGACGAGATGTTTCCTTTGGACAGCAACGACGAAATCATTCCCGACGATACCGACTACCTGCAGACATGGGAGGTGAGTTAAAAGCTTGCCATAGTCATCAAATACTGGGACAGGATTTGGATCACAATGCGGGATCATCCGGTATAGACCCTTGTGGAACTCCTCAGAGCACACAAAAACATTTTGTGTTTAAGGGAATGGAGGAGCTGGTCGATGCCGGTCTGGTCAAAGCCATCGGGGTCTCCAATTTCAACCGGGATCAGATTGAGCGTCTTCTCAACAAGCCGGGCCTCAAGTACAAGCCGGCCAATAATCAGGTGCAGCAACTCAAGATGGACCCGTTTCTTGTCTAGAAATACAAAAGACATTCCAAAAAAAAAGAAAAAATAAATTATTTTGTAATTCCCATAAGTTTAATGCCATTTCCCCCCCTTAGGCTAAGCTAATGCGCTTAGTCTGTTGTTTCCCCCGTCTGCTTTAGATTGATCCTGCCTCATATTAAATTAAGCCACCGTTTTCTTCTCTGGCCTCCAGCCGTTGTACAAAATGTTGATGGCAATTGTGCCCGCTGTTGTACTTTTGTGCCTTGAAGGTGGAGTGCCACCCATTCTTGAGCCAGGAAAAGCTGATCAACTACTGCCACTCAAAGGGCATCACCGTGACAGCCTACAGTCCACTCGGCTCCCCGGCCAGACCCTGGTAGGTCCTCAAAGGGGGATCGGGAAGTTTCTTTTCAAAATGCGACTGAGTACGCCGGGCGCGCTTTTGCAGGGCCAAACCCGACGAGCCTTCGCTTTTGGAGGACCCTAACGTCACGGCCATAGCCAAAAAGCACAACAAAACATCTGCTCAGGTACAGCGGCACCATCTGTTTTGAATGATGATAAAATATTAACTAGGGCTGAATAATGAATTGAATTAAAAATCATAATTGGAGGAGGGGGGGGGGGAATAGATGGTTTCTGTGGTTCAGCCCAAGTGTTGATGTCGGAATCTCAACTCAGGTCCTGATCCGCTTCCACGTCCAGAGGAATGTGGTGGTGATTCCCAAATCGGTCACACCTCACCGCATCCAAGAGAATTTCAAGGCAAGACACACAAATGCCCTCTTTGCCTCGCACGCCCGGCCGAGCGCCTTATCGATTTTTCACCCTTTGCAGGTGTTTGACTTCCAACTCAGCGATGAGGACATGAAGACCATTTCAGGATTCAATCGGAATTGGCGAGTCTGTCCGATGCAGTGGTGAGTGTACGGACGAAATGTTCAGAATTTGTTGTATGGGTTATTAATTGACTTATCCTGGCCTCCAGGAGCATCAAGCACAAGGACTACCCCTTCCACGCTGAGTTCTGATGTGGGAAAATGGCAAGCAGTGGTGTGAATTTCGGCACTGTTAGAAAAATGGAGTTATCTGTTATCTTCGCGTTGGCAATTCACAATACATTTTCCCCACCCATGTGTCCATTTGAACACTTCCCCTTATTTGCAAGTCATATGTGCCACTTGTGACTGTTGGCGTTGCTGAGTCATGTGTATTACTTGTGATGGCGTTGCCTCATTTGTTTTCACTTTGTCCCGCGTGTGCCAAATTAGCACGAGGGATTACGCCAATATTGTGTGTTACAATAAAATAGTGCCAGCCAATGGAGAGCATTCTAATAAGAAGACTTTGCATTTGGTGATATGCCAACTGAGCGAAATTATTTTCATTTCAAGTTGATTCTGCAGGAAAACCAACATAGCTGTAGTAAATGAGTTTTGGCGCCGCTTAGTGGTTGACTGGCGTCATGACACTAAGAGCCTTTTTTATCCCCTTAAGCAACGTAGTTAATTTCGCACGAGAAACTTCAATTGTCGACTGCACTTCTCAAAGCGACCACAAGACGGCGACAGTGTAACGCCTCATAAAGCTACAATGTTCTGGCGTCACCCTTGTCCATCCTAAATTCCACAAACGCTAAAATTGTTAGATAAACAGTCATAGCATAGTTTTAAAAATAATCACGCACAGATAAAGAATAAAGAGCCGCATCCTGTTGCAACTTTATTCCATTTTCAAACATCTTCCAATACACACACACACTCTCACACACGCACACACTCAAAAGTGCAGAGATTATTAAGACAGCACTGTCTGTGCAGAATAGGCAACATGAAAAGCAAAACGCGCTGAATATTGCACATGATCAGCTTGAGGTTTTTTTGAGTTTTTAAACATGAAAATATTGGAAAATATCTCCAGCAAAATATTGCATAAGTGCTTGTTTTTTTGTTTGTTTTTTTTCCCCTCCTCTCGTCATTCAAATGGATCTTTTTTCAGTCCTGGCTTGTTCAAATACAAAGAGCCCAGTGCAGCTTGTTGAAGCTAAGATTGCACGAGCTTCTGTCGATTCCTGAGCAAGTAAACAAGCTGACCTAATTGGAAGTGACTGAAATCCCACTTTGTTCCTTGAATACAAATCTCATAGTGAAAGTCACCCAAAACCACGTGATAAATTGCCACACTAAACCCACCAGCTCCCCACTCCCTCTTTCAGGAGCACTCTGTGAAGGTCGTCACCATGTTGCCCCTCCTTTGCGTCACTGTCCTGCAGTGCTGCTTGGTAGAACTTTGGAATCTGCCGTCATTCCTGGTAGTGTGAGCGTTAAAGGAGAACATCTTCTCCAAGTCCTCAAACATGTCATCAAACAGTCCCCCTCCTCCTCCAAAGGTACGCCTCTGTTGGTTCCCCGAGGCCTCGTGGAAGAACCTCTGGTGCGCTTGATGATGATGGGTGTGGAAGTGTTGCTGCTGCTGCTGCTGCTGCTGACCGAAAAAGTCAAAGTCCTTGAAGATGTCGTCCATGTTGAACGAGCGGTGGTGCTGCCGGAAGTTGTGATTTGCATTTCCTCCGTGCGCCGTCTGGCCGCGGCCGAACTGGTCGTACTCTCGTCGTCTCTTATCATCTGATAATGTCTCGTACGCTGAGGTAAGACAACAAGTGTCGTGAGTTTTGTGAAAACAAATTCAAACTTGTCGCTTGCGGAAATGCATCTATAAGCAAGCTGTTGTGGAACTTGCAGAATTATGACGTCACACCAGGACCCGAGATCTTACCCTCAGCTATTTCTCTGAACTTGGCCTCGGCGTCCGGACCCTTATTTCGGTCCGGGTGGTGCTTGAGTGCCAGCTTATGGAAGGCTTTCTTGATCTGGCGCTCCGAGGCGTCCTTGGGCACCCCCAGGATGTCGTAGTAGTCCCTCTTGGCTAAGATGAACTCGGAGATGAGCAAGATATGAAAGGCGAGCAGCAACACGCACTGCGCCGTGGCCATGACTGCTTTGGGGCTTCTTTTGTTGGGCACCTTTAGCGGACGAGAACAATTTTGTTCACTTTAAATACGTTGAGGGAGAGTTTACTAATAGAGTACGATTAAAGAACCATTACGGTCAAATGTTTTGGGGTAGTTTTTAAACGTCACCCTTCCGAATTGAGTCGTTTACCCTCAGGATTAAGAAAACGACAACTCGCCATTTTGGATGGAAAGTGAGAACGTTTGGTTATCTTAGTTTCTACATAAAATGGAGCTCGGTTAAGTACTTCAAGAATAAATTGTTGAGTGTGGCTTACCTGGGTCACCAAAGAAGCCAGGGACACTGCGGAGTGGTGCTGACAGCTCCAGCTGATATGACGCCGCAAGCTCAGGTTTGTTGACGAAATGCATTCCTGAGAGCGAGCACCACGACTCGCAACGCTATTGGCCCATTCAGCGGACGCAGTGACTCAGAGCCCTCCGATTGGTCGAAATTGTCCACGTACCTCCACGAAACAGAAATGAGTCAAGAGCACTTTATCATGTGTTTCCGGTTTCGTTTTACAAAACAGACGTGCCGTCGGCCAATTTGGTCTGGATTCAGGAGAGTCGGGTTCGAGTTCCTGTTCTCATATTCATTTGGTTGCTCGGATTCAGGATGAGTGAGTCATTGCGTATTCAGTGACCTAAGTTGACGAGACAAACTAGATCATTAGTTGTTGCGCCGGCGGCGACCTGGGTGGGAGGTGCGCGCCTGTCTGCGGCGGGTGCATGTGACCGACCACAAGGGGTCACTGCAGTAGTGATGTGGATTCCAGTTCTTTTAAGTGAACTAAATCTTTAGAATCAGTTCACTTAAAAGATTCGTTCAAAGAAAATCGGTGCACTTAACGAGGGCATCACACGGACAATTCATTCGCGACTCACTCTATCAATATGACCAAATCTACTGTATTCAAACAGGCTTTGGTCGAATGGTTAACGTCATTGCCTTCGATAAGATGGAATCGTGCTTCGAGACATTTCCATTTTCATGGGCTTCTTTTCTTGAGTATTGCAAAATAGTGAGCCGCCCAGACATCCGTGACGTCACCTTTGCTCCATCAAAGCCGGAAGTAGCATTGTCAGACGTCCTAGCATGCTAGCATGCTAGCACATTCTGCAGGCTACGTGAAAGAAAATATGAGGGCTGTGAATCGCACACGCCAGTGACAGCGCTCCTCGGGGAGTGGGCTTTTTCCCAAGGAGTCACCTGGAGACATCTCGTCCTGCATTCGTGTAAGTTACCGCGAGGAGACCAAATGGCAGTTTGCGACTCTTGATCGATACGACTTTGGTGTTACTGCGCATTGTCAGCTAGTTAGCTTCGCTTCACGACTGCCGCGGTCGGTGAGTCACTCCAGGGATGTTAAATCGAAATATTTAATCAACAACTCAAAGTGTGCTTTAACTTCACGGCTTGTACAAATGTCAGCGAGCTGCTGCTGCTGTTGTAAGCGAGCCAGGGGGTCGGTCACCTGTCCTAGCCACGACGAGCTCGGCATCAATAATGCTACTTACGTGATTGATTCTTTTTCAAATATGATTGAACTCATCACCAATGTGTTTAAATTACCACTGAAAATGTTTCTGGATTGATTTCTTATTAGATTTCCAAGTGATTGCAAAATGACAATATGTCTACCTCCATCTAATAAGATGCTTAATTTAGCCCACTGCACAGTGACATCAACATTTATTCAACTTATTTCAGACTTATCGTTGCGTAACCTGGCTTCAACTTCCCTTTTCAATCGTTTTGAAAGCCTTATTTGGCGAGACGTAGCTCAAAGACATTTCTTGTGAAAAAAAAAAAAAAAAGATCAACTTACCTAACCTCCGAACCGGGCCCGTTCTTCCTTCCAGCTGCCCGCTCCGGCCTCAACATGGAGTCCATGCTGAACAAGCTGAAGAGCACCGTCACCAAAGTGACGGCCGACGTCACGAGCGCCGTCATGGGCAACCCGGTCACGCGAGAGTTCGAAGTGGGCCGACACATCGCCAGCGGCGGTCCGGGGATGTGCTGGAGGATCTACAACGGCACTAAGAAGTCCACCAAGCAGGTGCGTCGTATGGTACCGCCTCCTTCGTAGGAATCGAATTGCTCACAGGATGTTTTGGGGCATTTCCAGGAAGTGGCCGTATTCGTTTTTGATAAGAAGATGATTGACAAGTACCAGAAGTTTGACAAGGACCAAATCTTTGACTCCCTGAAGCGAGGGGTGCAACAGCTGACCCGACTGCGACACCCCCGTCTCTTGACCGTTCAGCATCCTCTGGAGGAGTCTCGGTGATTCACCCGTCGTCGTAGCCACAAGTAACTTTCTTCAGGTCCTGCTCGTTTCGACAGATCGGTAAACGTGTCAATGTTCCTTCTCCAGTGACTGTCTGGCCTTCTGCACGGAGCCGGTCTTCGCCAGTCTGTCCAACGTGCTGGGCCACTGGGACAACCTGCCTAGCCCCGTGCCCAACGACATCAAGGAGTACAAGTTGTACGACGTGGAAACCAAGTACGGCCTGCTCCAGGTGAGAGGAAAATCCCCAAACACTATCGGATTCAAAATCGGGTCTTTGAGTCTTCTTTTGTCATTTTTAGATCTCGGAGGGTTTGTCCTTCCTGCACAGTGGAGTAAAGATGGTCCACGGGAACTTGTGTCCGGAGAACATCATTCTCAATAAGAGTGGATCGTGGAAAATTATGGGCTTTGATTTCAGTATTTCATCCATTAACCCGTCAGACGCTGATGTGAGCGAAAAGAGACACAATCCACTTTTTCGAAACGAGTTCAAATCATAAGATGAGTTTTTGTCCACAGCCCAAATACTCGTGTAAGGAATGGGAACCCAACCTGCCGCCGCTGTGCCTGCCCAACCCCGAGTACCTGGCGCCCGAATACATCCTGTCGGTCAGCTGCGACACGGCCTCCGATATGTACTCGCTGGGCGTGGTGGCGCACGCCATCTTCAACGAGGGCAAGCCCGTCTTCGCCGTCAACAAGCACGACATCTTCAAAAGCTTCAGCCGGCAGTTGGATCAGGTGACCGCCGGCCGAGGGAGGACCACGCAAACCGCTTGACGTGCTGATGATTTTGTTTTGTCGCAGCTCACCAACATAAATCCGGCGCTGTTGAACAAGATTCCAGAGGAGGTGCGCGACCACGTGAAAATGCTCCTCAGCGTCACGCCCAACGTGCGCCCCGACGCCGACCAGATGACCAAGGTCGGCCTCGGCGCCCGGTACCGCATCATCCTCGCCCCGCGCCCGTCTAATAGATTTCTCCCGCCCGAATGAAACAGATTCCGTTTTTCGACGACGTGGGGGCGGTGACGCTGCAGTACTTTGACTCGCTCTTCCAGAGAGATAATCTGCAGAAGTCACAGTTCTACAAGAGCCTCCCCAAAGTCCTGCCCAAACTCCCCAAGGTAAACCTCGACGAATGGCAGGATGAGAACGGAAAACGGGACTTTGCCGCTTTGTCTCCGTAAGAGAGTGGTGGTGTACCGCATCCTTCCCTCGCTCACCTCGGAGTTCGTCAACCCGGACATGGTCCCCTTCGTGCTGCCCAACGTGCTGCTCATCGCCGAGGAGTGCACCAAGGACGAGTACGTCCGCTTCATCCTGCCCGACCTCACGCCCGTCTTCAAGCAGCAGGAGCCCGTCCAGGTAGACCACACACGCGCACTCGCCATCGGAGCCGCCCGCTTCGTCTCTTTATCCGACGTGTCTTTCTATCTCCTCCCATGCTTCTTAAGGCTAGTAACATGGTAGGTGCTCAGCCAGTGTTTGACCTTCTTGCACAGGAAATGCTTTTCTAACTCCCGCCTGTGCCCCCCATGCAGATTCTGCTGATCTTCCTGCAAAAAATGGACCTGCTCTTGACCAAAACGCCGGCCGAGGACATCAAGAACAGCGTGCTGCCGATGGTTTACCGAGCCCTGGAAGCACCTTCTATGCAGATCCAGGTGGCCATTTTGTGTCTTTGCCAGCACAGCGGGACGACTTCTGCAGAAATAGTTGTTTCGAGTTTGACCCGATTTATGCGCTGCGCCGTCTTCCAGGAGCTGTGCCTCAACATCATCCCGACGTTCATCAACCTGATCGACTACCCCTCCATTAAGAACTCCCTCATCCCTCGCGTCAAGTCCGCCTGCCTGCAGACGTCCTCGCTCGCCGTGAGTCTTTTTCCGCCCACACCGGAAACGCACGCACGCGAGCCCGCCGTGACGTTTCCCTTCCCGTGGCCGCGTAGGTGCGCGTCAACTCGCTGGTGTGTCTCGGGAAGATCCTGGAGTACATGGACAAGTGGTTTGTCATTGATGAGGTCCTGCCCTTCCTGCAGCAGATCCCCTCCCGGGAGCCGGCGGTGCTCATGGGAATCCTGGGTGAGCTTTTAATCCTCAGCTTCCTGATTTTTTTTTTTTTTTGGACGGGGCGCCACCTCACTGTCACCTCTTTAGGAATCTACAAGTGCACCTTCAGTCACAAGAAGCTGGGCATCCCCAAGGAGAACCTGGCTGCCAAGACTCTGCCGTACTTGGTTTCACTTAGCATTGACAACAACCTCAACCTTAATCAGGTAGGATTTTTTTTTTTTTTTTGGTATAAAATCAAGGTTTCAGACATTAAATGTATTTTTCATTTCAGTTCAATTCGTTCATGGTGGTCATCCGAGAGATGCTGAGCCGCATGGAGGCCGAGCACAAGACCAAACTGGAGCAGCTGCACATCATGCAGGAGCAGCAGAGGTAATTTACATTTGAAACGTTGACAACAGAAAAAAAAGCGGCCTTCTTCCTCTATAATTGCTTCCCGTCGTCTCCCGTCAGGAGTTTGAACATCTCCGGCACAGAGAAGCCATCAGAGGAGACCAAGGGCCCGCCGTCGTCGCACCAGGTGAGTTTATTTCCCCCGTCGACAGCAAGAAACGTTACCTTCATTTCATTGTTAATCAAAGCACAATTATGTTTTTTCAGATCGATGACATCTTCGGCAGCACGGGGCTGAACGGCAAGGAGAACGGATCATCGGCGGCACCCCCGCAGCCTAACAGAGTAAGATGACCACTTTTGTTTTTCTTTTTACGAGCATCTGGTCATCAACGCTCTCTTTAGATGTCTCTGACTCTGGAGGAGAAGCAGCGACTGGCTAAGGAGCAGGAGCAGGCGGCCAAACTGCGGAGTCAGAAGCCACTGGCGCCACAGAGTATCAAACCGACCACGTCTGCCAACTCGCAGGTATTTTATTTTTTTTGGCAATCTATCACTTCGACACACTTCCTTGACACTGATTATTCTACTACTCTATTTCTTGTCCTTTTTTTTTCCCCCCCAGGCAAAAGATCTGACCAGCAGCCTGTTCACCAACATGGCGTCCCTGAACAGTATGTCCTTGAGCAACACGCCTCGAGCACCTATGGCACCCGCCGCCGTGTCCACCTTCCCCTCGTCCTCCTCCATGGGCCCCCCGGTGTCCAACGGCTTCAACCCGGCCATGGGCTTTCCCGCCCCGGGCGTCGGGATGAGCATGAGGCCGCCGGGTTCCGCCGTCTACGGTGGCGGCATGGCCTCCACCACCAGCACCCCCAACTTTGGCGCCCTGGCCCAGAACCAAGGCCAGATGAACATGTCAGCGCTAGACAGCCTTTTCACGTCCAACAAGCCCAAAGTCTCCCTCAACCAAATGGCGCCCTTAGGCGGAACCCCTTGGCTGGGCCAGTTCTCTCCGGGGCAGAACGCTCAGCCCGCTTTGCAGGGGGCTCCGTCGGCGGCATTCGGGATGCAAGCGAACCCTTTTTTCAGCCCGCAGAACTTCTCTCAAACTACCGCTGGCGCCAACCAAAGCGGACTGAAGCACGGCACGTCCGCCAACACCGACCTGAAAGACTTGTTTGGCTGATAGGATCCACTGTGAAGTAGAGAGGAAAGGTCCACTTTTGCTGTGTCTCTTTTTGATCGCGCTCACATTCTGCACCTCATTTGTATTTGAAGGGCGGGCAACGTGTCACTTCTTGTATGCTGTCTTCTACAAAGCTGTGGGTTTCTTACTCTTTTCTACTTGATGTTCTTAAGGGGAGTCGAGAGTTACTTTTTGAATCGGAGTTACCTTATTCAGACTCTCTGAGGACATCCGGGAGGGAGGTAGCTGGACGTGTAGCATCCGGCAAGTTTTCCACCACCGCTTCCATGGCAACAGTCTGCAGCAGCAGTGACCTAATCCACCCATTTCCACTTCTTTTAAATGCAGTACGACTGAAGTATCACTTGTCGCTAGATTGCTAATGCTAACAAGGTGCATTGTAGGCTCTTGTGCCTTACAGGGTTAAACTTGTATTGATTGTCTTTTTTTTCCGCCCCCTCCCAATTTGACCAATTTAGCTTTTGTCTTCAAATCATTCCTCTTTTACACATCTTGAATTTTAAATAGTAAATGAAGTCTATCTATTTAGTTCTGTGCACTTTTCAAAAACGTTTTAATCTGATGCTCCTCTACAGTTTTAGTTGTGTGTGTGTGAGAGAATTTGAGAGGCCTTAGGTGATGACGCTTGTGCAATATTAATGATTCTTTGTGATGGTTCATACTGGACTGATTGGCCACACAGCTCATTAAATACCGTTTCCGTTGAAAGCTTCTGGTCATTCCAATTTTGCATCTCTCAAACTCTACTGCTGGCATTTGTGTGTTATCTGTGATTTCATAATGATCTAAGGTGGTTCAATGAAAACGTGTACATATAAAGGAAAATATACAATCGTTCGGGAGTGTGTATTTATTTTTGTGATGGGGTCAAGAAAAGTCGCCTAACTGCCATTTGCAATTCACACCACACATAATCATGACATATCTTTACTCGTTTACGTACAAAAAAAGGAAGACGTAAATGTGCAATAAAGTCTCCTACGATGACGAGAGTTATCATTTTATTCCTTAGTGAAGTCACATCCGTAAACAAAAACCTCATACATAAACCCAAAGGGAGCGTACCATTTTACGAAGGGGGGTACAGTAGTCTTATCAGACGTGTTTTCAACTTCCAGGCAAAATGTGCTGCACATATTTTTGTATATACACTTCTTATCCCGTTTTATTAATACTGTTAATATTTTATGGAATTGATGACAATCTAGACTTCTCTTTCTGCGCGTGTTCTTAAATCCCACCCCCGCGTGTCACAAATGGTTTCGTCCGTATGTCCTCAAGCTCCTCCGAAGTGTCGAAGGACCTTTAAATCGTCAAGCTTGCAACACAGGAAACAACAAAACTTCGTTTCACAAGGCAACAATTTCTTACTAGTCTCCTACTCGGGAGACTTAATCGAGGTAAGAACTCATTACTAATGCACTTTATCGTGTGCGTGTTTTAACCATGCCTCGCTCCAATGCGAGTTTTGCGGTGGTAGAATCGTCGAATTGGCAGCAGCTTGTGTTTATTTCACATAAACCTGACCGAAATTACAAGTGGGGTTTTGTTTATGTATGATAATGACGCACAAAAGTAAGCATAATTGTACAGTCATTGTGTTTAACATAAAAAAAAAAAACCTGAAAAAAACAACAGGCAAGAATGTAAACAACAAAAGTGTCCCGATGGCTTGGTGAATAAATATTAGTTGTTTTAAATTATTGTTTGAAAATACGTTAATGGCTTTTCTTCTTGTTTGGAGAGTGACTGCAGATCACGTGTACCATGTTCTCACGCGTGTCTGGATATTTTTTCGGTCCATGTGCTGTGCTCGGAACCAAAGATTTTCCATGTAGGGATGATAGACGGGCGATGCTATCCAATGGGGAGTGGCTATTCAATTAAGCCCCGCCTCTTTATCCACTGTTTTGTTTACGTTGTGCTGCAGCAATCTGGACCTCTTTGTTCTGACACTTTACAACCTATCCATTCACAATTGAGTCTATACGATATTCCATATCTTTTCTACACTTTTGCTCGTGAAATTCATCCAATATACATTCATTTCGACTGTGTTGCAGATATTTGATGACATCATTTCTCCCACTGACTGCAAGTAAACATGTGGGAAGTATAAATAAGACTCTCAAGAATAAAAAAAAATATTTTAATACGTTGTGAAGGAAGCGCACTTGCCAGAAATAATCTCAAATCCGGAATCACTCTGGATAATCCGTGGAAATTGGCCTGCTGCTTTTTTACGTGACCTAGCTATCTGCTCGTGCAGATGATGTAATGAACCACACAGCGGGGACACACACACACACACACACGACCCCCACCTTACAAGTGCTATCTTTAAACCAAAGTGGGAGTTGACATTCGTTTTTAGCTCCAGATAGCAGAACGAGCACTCCAGTGGGCCTTAGATAATATTAGACAGCTGTCTAATTGTGGAAATGGATTCTAAAATAAATTTTGAAAAATCGTGATGCACATTTAATGAAGACTTGGTTTTCCCGGATAATCCAGATAATCGTAGCTCTTAAAAGCAGCCAGTGGGGTTGCGCTTATGTCACCCTCTTAGCTGGCCGCTGCATCTCGGGAATATTTTTTTGTCACACTTTTACTTTGAGAAGAACTCCAATGTAACTGGATCCGGCAGTTGAGGAGCCCTCCGCTTTCCAGCATTGCCATGGAGACATTTGATCTCATTCCCATTGAAAACAAGCTGTTGTCAGTGTATTGTTTTTAACTCTGGCTAGCATCATATAGCAACCGTTTCCATGGCGATGGGCTGACTTTGGGGGTGTTTGTAACGAAAATGCACACTCTGCCTCGCAGTTTGACGATGCCCCTGAACAACGAGCGTCCGTCTTCCGGCTCCAGCGGCGACGAGCAGGGCAGCGACGGCGAGTCGTCGTCGGGGCGCTGCGACAGCACCGCCTCGGCCAGCGACACCAACTCCTCGCGCGAGAGCTTCACCAGCGATGGCTGCAGTAAGCACTGCTCACCCTCCTGTGAGTGTCCACAAAGTTTTATGGGCTTTATTTAAACGTGCGGAAGTGGAGATAAAACTTTCTGTGGGACCTCTACCAGCGAGCCCTCCCAAGACGCTCACCCTGGACCAGGTAATGGGCTCCGCCAGAGACCTCTCCAACCTCAGCTTGTTCCACGAGATAGTCGTCAACCGCAACTTCCACCTGGAGCCCAACACCTTGCCCGAGGACAGGTTGTCATCACGCTTGTAAAGCTATCAACGTTTATCGTCGCTCATTTGGGTTCGCGCCACCCACAAATATTTGCACTGCGTCGTGGAACAAGTCGGGGCTTCTTGCTCTCCTGGAAAGTAGTAGGTGACACAAATCGTGTAAGTTGAGAAAATGTGCGGTAAACCGAAGCAGCGATTCCCAACTGCAGTACCCAATTTTATTTAATTGCAGCTCAGGTAATGGATGAATGGTCTAAAAATTGAAATTATTGAATACAAAGGATCCATCTTTGTTCATATCTCTGCTCAGGACATGTTGCGACAGGCAGCAACAATGTCAAACCACTTCTACTAGTTTATGGAAGTTCCAATAAACCTGTTACCACACACATGATAGAATAATAGCTAAGGCAAACACACCCAGATTTGTGACTCAAGTCGAGACAACGTAATTATTGTTTCCGAACACATTTTTGGACATTTAGTTGAGCACGACAAAGAAAGTTAAAGTTGGCAAAGGTAGTAACTTCTCAACGTCACATTCTTGCTAGGGATCATGCAGTTAAAGTTAAAAAATAAAAAAAAAATAAAAAGTTGAGCAATGTTCATTTCCTGTGTTTTTTAGTTTATGGAAGATGGTCCGCGACAACGTCCACAAGGCATTCTGGGACATCCTCGAGACAGAGTTGAATGATGACCCGCCCGAGTACCAGCAGGCCATCAAGCTGCTGGAGGAAATCCGAGAGGTACGGAATTAAAAAAAAAATTGTATAAAAGACAGAAATGCTGAGGTTACACTTTGCCGGCTAGATTTTGCTATCCTTCCTCAACCCTGGCGCCAACCGCATGCGGACACAAATCCTGGAGGTTCTGGACATGGACCTGATCAGGCAGCAGGTGGACAACGACGCCGTGGACATCGCGGGCCTCGCTTCGTACATTATCGGCGTCATGGGGAAGCTGTGCGCGCCCATCCGCGACCAGGAGATCAAGAAGCTAAAGGAGAGCACGGACAACATTGTGACCATCTTCAGGTAAAAAAAACCCGTGCGTGTTTCCTGCGAAGAATCCACGTTGATGCCAGCTCAACGTCCACCAGGGAGATGTTCCGCGTGATCGACCTGATGAAGGCCGACTTTGTGAACCTGACCATCAACAACCTGCGGCCCGTCATGCAGAAGCAAAGCGTGGAATACGAGAGGGCGACCTTCCAGAGCATCCTGGACAAGACCCCCGGTGAGTGGACTGCTAACAAAACGTCCGACAATCCGTGTTTGACGTCTCCTGTGTCACTTTCAGGTGCTTTGGACAACACCGCCGCTTGGATCAAAAGGACTTTTGAGGAGCTTCTGTCCACCATGCCCAGCAACTGGGGAAAAGGACAACCGTGCTTGCCTGGACCCTTCCAAGTCCTCAATGCGGCTTTCCTACACATCCTCATGTGGGACTACACTAAGCACACACTCCCAGAGGTGAGCGGACATTTAAATTATTTTAATGCAACAGAATAATGTGTGATTTTTTTTTTTTTTTTTTGCGGCTTGTATAGACGTGGATGACGGACGAGGCTCGCCTGCGAGAGGTTCAGTCGCAGCTGAAGCGCTGGCAAGCGGTCAACGAGGTTCTGCTCATCGTCCACAGCACTGTCGGCGGGGCCGTCCAAGGCGTGGCGGTCCTGTCCGAGCGCCTCAAGAGGATGACGGCTGTGCTGCTCGACCACATGCATAACCCGTGAGTGCACGCTTAAGATTTTCCAAACCAACCTCTCACTTCTGTTTTGTTCTGGTTTGCGCTTTTCAGGACTTTTAACCTGCAGGAGGCGCTAGTGGGCGTCAGCGCTCAGATCTGCAGCGAGTTGAACAAGTCTCTAGCGGAGAGAGGCTACCCCACGCTTAGCCCCGCGCTGCAGGCGACCCTCACTGGCCAAATCTGCGGCATCGCCCACAAGGACAACCCCGTCCGGACTCTCGTCGGTACGTACATCCGTTCCGCTCTCCCTGACCGGGTCCATGTCCTAATGTTTCGCTCCGTCCGCAGAGGACCGTGTGCAGCACTACTTCATGGTGCTCATTTGCGATCCCAAACCTCAAGCCAAACTGGAGCAAACGCCCGCCGGCCTCTCCGCCATTCACTCTGAGTTGGTCTCGCTGGCCACCAGGTTCCTCTCTCTGGTCAACTACAACAAGGCGGTGTATGGACCTTTTTACGCCGACATCATCAGGAAGTTGATGTTCGCCAACAGCCCGTCGGCGCCATCGGCGCCGTCTTCGCTTCCTAAGGACACCGTTGCCTCCGAATGAACTTACGACCTCTGTTTTTGTTCTTTTACAAGGGAGCTGACTTTGTCAGTGAAGCGTTTACTTACAGGACAGTGTTTCCCAACAGACAAGGCACATGTTAAGTATAAAATTGTTCCCCGAAGTAAGGAAATTATAGTTTGACAATTATGAATTACTAGCACAGATAGATGAACAAAATATTTGTTGGAAAAGATTTTCGATTGCTATATTTAGCAGAGTAGCAACACAGGTGTATATATATAACACATCACGACTGTTTAGGTTTTCGATATATATCATACGACAAACCTCTTCGCCGCTTAAAGAAGGTATTAAAAATATTAGGGATTTTTTTTTGTATATTTGTTTTATGCACGAGTGCATTTTTGTGTTCATCATTTTTGCTTGTGTAACTAGGATAATTTTCCAGTTTGTGTGATAGATCAATTTATTAGTTTTGTGTGATTGGTGATGTTTGTTACATGGCTCGGTACTGTGGCCCTTTATCGTATCCCTGCATCGGCTTGATCGAACCTGCGTGGACACACAGACACAAAAGGTTCTGAGCTCCAGAGGGATTCTTATCCAGTGTGGATCCAAAGATGCACAGAACAAAAACAGCAATTATTATCTTAACTGAAGTTTACGTGAAAAAAAAGTGCTGTTTTCTTCTGTACGACACTTCATTTAATAAAAGTAAAAATGATACTAAAATGATGCAAGCGTGTATATAGTTTTACATAATGTCTCGGGTATTTGAATATTTTTGCATTACCTACTTAAGAATTCATTATTAGGGCAATTTATATTTGCATATTGTGAGATATTACTTCATTGTCCCGTTATAATGAAACACATTGATAAATAGGTAAATGTACGTCTTGATAAATGTTGTTATTTTGACTTGATTCTTCGATAATTACTGATGAAATCAATATTTTCTCGATGTACATACGTATTGTCATTTTGTAAACAAATAATCAATTTTCCTAGCAAACAACGCGTTCTTGAAGGCACCAGCAGTCTGCCCAGTTACAAACAAGGAGAACGGGTGACCTCATACGTCACGTGATTTGATTCTGGCACACTATTGGTCACCTCCTGCCGGGCGAGTCGACCAGGAAAAAGGCTGTGGACGCGAGGAGTCGTAAATTCGTACTTTTGGACGCTAATTATATTATTTTGTTACTTTCAATTACAGTTATACTCAATTTAACATTAATTCTCCCTCGTAGAGATAAGAAGACAATCGTAAGTATCCTTCCGCTGTTACTTTCTTTGTTTCTTAGCTCAGGTGCTGGTCGGAACTTGTCTTGACATGCAGTGAGAGTTTCGATTTGAAGTTGTTAAATTATCAATGATTTTTTTTCTAATTCTTCCGAATTTAAGGTCAAGTTTATATTCACAGTAAATGTCATTTTGAAAGTGTTGGGAAAAGTAGTTTTGTGTGTGTGTGGTTTTCTCATTCAAAGATTTTCCTATTTCAAGACAAAATCAGTATTTTGCTTGGAAACATTACTTAAGACTAGAAAAAAAACACCTAAAATATGAAAAATACTTTTTAGAGTATTATATTATTATTTATTGGGAAGAAAAAATACTCAAATTTGCTCTGTAAATAAAGGTCAGTGCTTCTGATTGTTTATCTTTACTACTCATTACCAAAATGTCAACTTGGGTGCAGAAATTTGTCCAACAACTTCCTATATGGTCTGCAATGATGCTGGCCGAAGGCGCGCGAAGCAGCCTGCTTCGTTTTCGCCGCAACCTGGAACAGGACATCAAGCCCACCTACTTGATGGATCACATGATCAGCGACGGTGTGCTGAGCGAAGAAGAGGAGGAGAGTATCAGCGCCCAGGTTGGTGGAATTAAAAATAAAAAAAGTTCCTTGCTGAAGTATGTGCTGATTTTGTGTCATTCTGCAGCCTAGCAGGAAAGAGCAGGCAGAGGCGCTCCTGGAACTGCTGCTCAGGAAGGACAACAATGCTTTTATCTCATTTTATAATGCTCTCGTCAAAGAGCAATACTACGACTTGGCCAAAATGCTTCATGGCGACCTTCCTGGTTCCAACAACACATCTGATGGTGAGAATTAGAAGAAGTTGAAAACTTGAACTGCGGTTCTGACCATTCCTTCCTTTTTCTATCGGTCCAAGTAGTTCTGAGTGCAGGCGGGGTCCCTCAGAGGCCTGTGGTTTTCGTCAGCCGACCAGAGATGATCAACCCGATCCGGGAGAAGCTCCGCCATCTCCGGAAGGAACCGGGATGGGTCACGGTGTTCGGCATGGCCGGCTCGGGAAAATCCGTGCTGGCGGCGGAAGCTGTCCGAGACCAGGGACTGATTGAAGGTGATTCATCTTTGGGTGTCTCGCTCGCTGATTTGAAGATGATCTCTATTTTTCTTTGTGTGCCATAGACTGCTTCCCAGGAGGCATCCACTGGCTGTCCATCGGCCAGCTGGACAAAGCCGACCTGCTGGTGAAGATCCAAGCGCTGTGCTTTCGTCTGGAGCAGAACCTGGACTCCCAGTCCCTCCAGCGACCTCCCACCTCCCTGGACGAGGCCAAGGAACGTCTGCGCTTCCTTGTCTTGCGCCGATACCCCAGGTGAAAATTAGCTTTGGAAATAATTTGTGCCACGTACGATCACGTTGAAGTATTCCTTGAGAATTTTGGTTTCCAGATCTCTGCTGATTCTCGATGACATCTGGGACAGCACGGTGCTCAAGTCATTCGATATCCACTGCCGCATACTTCTGACCACCAGGAATAGAAGCCTCGCTGACTCAGTGAGCGGTATGTGATTCTGTGATTCCCAATCAACCTTGTGTATAATAATAATAATAATTAAAAAAAACTTTTTCAGGTGCTAAATTTGTCATTGAGGTTGAGAGTGGTTTGGAAGACAACAAAGCCCTGGAGATTCTCGCCCTGTACACTAAAAGTGCACTCAAAGGTCTGCCTGAGGAGGCTCGGAGCATCGTGAGAGAATGTAAAGGTACGTCGCAATCCCGATTCTTGCTTGCAAATCATTACAAAAAAAAAGATTGGTTTTCTGACCCCTTTGTTGTGCTTCAGGCTCACCTCTGGTGGTCTCCCTGATCGGCGCCCTGCTGAAAGAAAAGCCAGACCGTTGGAGCTACTACCTGAGGCAGCTGCAGCAGAAGCAGTTCAAACGCATCCGCAAGTCGTCGTCGTACGACTACGACGCGCTGGACCAGGCCATGGCGGCCAGTATCGAGGTGCTGCCCGACGAGCACCGCGAGCTCTACCGAGACCTCGCCGTGCTGGAGCCCGACGTCAAAATTCCCGCCAAGGTGAAAACTCTTACCAGGCTCAGTTATATATCAGAACCGATCCAAACGACATCTTGTTCTGGTGCTTTTTCTCCAGGTGTTGTCCATCCTGTGGGATCTGGAGCCCGAGGAGGTGGAGGACATCTTGGAGGAGTTTGTCAACAAGTCCCTTCTGTTTGTGGACAATCACAGAAAACCTCAACTATACTACCTCCACGACCTCCAACTCGACTTCTTGGTGGAGCAGAATCGGGCCCAGCTCGAGGTCTGTATAGAAGGCAGGTCGAAAAAAGGTTTACTTTTAGTGACACGCGTGTGCTTGTGCTGTAGAACCTTCACACCAAAGTGGTGCGTAAGTACCAGCTGCACTACAGCCAAGCTCCGCCCACTTCCAAGGACGACGAATGCCTCTACTGGATCCGCTTCTTGACCTACCATATGGCCAAAGCCAATCTCTGCCAGGTAACAAACGTACAGTTTAGGGAGTCGAGTCCATATTCCTGAAGGTGCTCTTCCCTTCCCAGGAGCTGTACTCGCTCATGTTCTCACTGGACTGGGTCGCCCACAAGGCCCAGATACTTGGTCCAGCTCATCTTATAAATGACTTTGTGGAATACGGACCCACCTTGGACAAAAAGGTAAGCAACATCAAAAATGGAAGATGGCTCAAGTAACTGAGGTCACCCCTCCTGCCTTGTGTCCTCCCCCTTCCCTTGCAGAATAGCAACGTGCGCAGTCACTTCCAGGAGTTTTTGTCCCTCAACGGGCACCAGCTGGAGCAGAATCCATTCCCTGACGTGGTCCAGTTGGCTCTGTCGCAGCCTCAGGTCTCGGAAGTCTACAAGCAGGCTCTGCAGCAGGCGCGGGAGCGGGCCAAAAATGGAAAGGTCTACTTTGATTGGCTGTAAGCAAACAAGCGTGCCTCGTTCAGGTTGTCGGGACGGGTTTTCATCCGTTTGTCTCCCGGGTCCAGAAATAAGAGCAGCGTGGAGAGTCTGTCCCGGCTGGTGATCCATCCGCACCAGGGCTCTGTCTACGCTGCCTGCTTTTCCCATGATGGAGCAAAAATCGCCTCCTGCGGAGCATGCAAGACACTCAAGGTACCTGATTGGAAGTGATACAAATGACAAATAGCGACACTCATATTTCCCTTCCGCGCTGTTAGGTTTTTCGGAGCACGTCCGGCGAGAACCTGATCGAGATCCAAGCCCACGACGACGAAATTCTCTGTTGTGCCTTTTCCCCCGACGACCGTCTCCTGGCAACCTGCTCCAGTGACAGAAAAGTCAAGGTAAAAATGAAAATTTGATTTGATGACTTTTATCGCATTCATTTGGAATGCCTGCGTCAAAGGTGTGGAACGCGGAGCGCGGCAACCTCCTGAGGGTCTTCGAGGTGGAACACCAGGAGCAGGTCAACCACTGCCAGTTCACCAACACGCCACGGCGCCTCCTGCTGGCCACTTGCTCCAATGACAGTTTTTTGAACGTCAAGGTAAATATCGGTTCATTTGCTCCGTGACCATGCGTGTAACTTGAAATGGCGGTCTTGCAATGAGTGTTGTGAAATTTACGTATTTCTGCCTTCTTTCAGCTGTGGAACCTGAACAAGCCCTCTTCTCAGAACACCATGTTTGGCCACAGCGAGCCGGTCAACCACTGTTGTTTCTCCCCCGACGACACGTATCTGTCCACCTCCTCCAATGACGGCACCGTTAAGGTAAATGTCTTCTTGTCGGTCACACCACTCAAGCAAAGATGCTTGAATGCTATGTGTCCTACTCCAGCTCTTCCAGGTGTCCTCCGCCAACGAGTGGAAGACCATCAACGTGCGGGAGTGGTGCGCAGACGCCGGTGAGGAGGTTCCAGTCAAGTGCAGCACGTGGACGGGCGACGGCAAGCGGGTGGTGTGCGCCATCAGGAGCGCCATTTTGGTGAGCGAGTGTCATTAATGGCGTCAATGTTGACTCTGCGGTTCTCTTGAGTGTGTTTTTGTTTTGTTTTTTTGCGGCAGGTGATGGACGTGGAGACGTTGCAGATGCTGTTAGAGATCCGAACGGGGCGGCTGAGTATGGTGCAGTACTGTGACGTGTGTCCCACCAGCAACCTGCTGGCCATCGCCTTCTCCAACTACGCGGTGGAGGTTCGAGACTTTTGAGAAACTTCAATTTATCCCACCCAAAAGTGAAATCTAAAACCCGTCTTGCAGTTGTGGGACCTGGAGGAGAATAAAAAGATGGCCGACTGCAGCGGTCACCTGAGTTGGGTCCAGCGAGTCCAGTTCTCCCCCGACGGCTCACAGCTTCTCTCGTGCTCCGACGACCAGACCGTCAGAGTGAGACGTGCTCAGGGTTACGTCAATAACGTACAGAAACTGTCAAAATGATTTCATTTTTTTTGTGCAGCTATGGGAGACAAATCAAGTGCACGTCACCTCGGCGGTGCGCCTGAAGAGAGACTCGGATGCTTTCTTTAATCCTGGAGAAGACGGCGAGTTTCTGGTTTCGGCCGCGGACAACCGCAACAGACTCCAGGTGAGTCGGTGGCAACGTGGAGGTTTGATTGACAGCTTGACTGATTGCGTGGCGTGCGTTGGAGGTGTGCGCTGGCAGAGCGGGTTCGCTGATTTTTCAGTCCGAGGAAATACCGTCGCGGATCCGATGCACGTGTTTCTGCTCGAAGCCTTTGGCCGTGGCCTTTGGCACAGAGGACGGCACCGTGCAGGTATCCTACACGCTTGGATCTCATTCTGTGGTTCGGGTGACAGTCGCATAAATGTCAGGGTTGCCTGGGCAGATTTTGTCCATCCCCTCCGGGAAGGTTCTCGCCACCCTGCTGGGTCACACCAAGACGGTGCTGCAGTGTCAATTCTTCCACGCCGGCCAAACGCTCATCACGTCGTCCGAGGACACCACCATCAATGTGGGCACCCTCGTCTCCTCCTCGCCGTTTCTCTCGGATTGCCATCGCTGATGCGTTTGCGTGTGCAGGTGTGGAAGTGGCAGTCGCTCAACTGCTTAGTGCTGCGGGGGCACAAAGAGCAAGTGCGATGCTTCTCTCTACTGTCGCCAACTGGAACGCAACTGCTGTCCTGCTCCTTTGATGGCACGGTCAAGGTAAGAACTCGTAAAAAAAATTCTTCTCAGAAAATTACAGTAGTTGTCTCTTTCTCTCGCTCAGGTGTGGGACCTGGAAAGCGGCGAGGAGCTGCAGCACATCGAGGCTCACCGGGGAGCCATTTTGTCTTGTCACGTCTCCCCGGACGGACGTTTCTTCACCTCCACCTCTGCGGACAAAACTGCCAAGGTCCGAACTTTAACGCCACACTCTGCTCTTCCGTACTTTTTTTTCTCTGAATGTTTTTTTTTCCCCATGACATTTAAGGTGTGGCAAAGGGAGTGCTGGCACTGTGTCCACATACTCCGCGGGCACCAAGACTGCGTCCGGAGTTGCCGCTTTTCCCGGGACGGGCGACTGCTGGCGACGGGGGACGACAGCGGCGAGATCCGGGTAGGTTCTTTTAGCCCATCATCCAGGAATACCGGCCGGGTCTCATTTTTTATTTGAACAGCTGTGGAGTGTTGCAGAAGGCTCCTTGCTGAAGATATGCTCACGGGCCGGAAAGGACGGGCTCGACTCGTTGCACGGAGGCTGGGTGACCGACTTGCATTTTTCCCCGGACGACTCCCTCCTGGTGTCCACGGGCGGATACGTTAAGGTACGACAGCCACCACAAACGTTTTTTCGCTTCAGAAGCTCATCTGTCATCTCGTCCAGTGGTGGGACGTGGACAAAGGCGAAGCCCTGCAGACCTTCTACCCGACAGGAAGCGCGCTGAAGAAGGTCCACGTGTCTCCCGATTTTTCCACGTTCGTCACCATCGACAACGTGGGCATCCTCTACATCCTCCAGAGGGTGGTGTGATGATGACCTTTTGAAACGCCGTGTTTCACTTGCACCAGCATGACAAGAGCGAGTCGCTGCACAAGGTGCGTCAAGATGTTTACTTCCATCAGATTTTAGATCATCGAGAATTAAGACCACTGTTTTTTTTGGGTTTTTTTAAATTTGCATTTTGAGATTCTTCTGAGCCGCAACAAGCCGTTAAGTGCATTAACCAGTGCTGTGATGTTTGTCGTGGTTCTTTTCTACAAAAGAATCATTTCTATTTGTACTCAAATCTTTTTCTAATCAGCATTTTTTACAACGACGCATACACTTGACAATCTTTCCTAGAACGCATTAATAGTTGCTGCCTCTTTCCTTGCTATGATTTTTCAAAGAATTAACGAGTTGTAGGGAGATAGGATAAAAATGTGAATAACAATAATAAGGATACGTTTTCTATGTCCGAGTAATGTTATTTCCGCAATGTGCTCTTTGGATTGGTGCTTTAAATGTTGCATGTATTTAATCATGTAAAAAAACATTGTCTGCTCAGGATCTATGAAGTACTGTACTTTATGAGCCATTAAGTAATTTATTATTATTTGCTACGCTAATTGCACGAATAAAACAAACTTCAGCGGCAATGTGTTTGACTTGAAACTTTTCCAAAAAGGTCCATTTATAATAAAGCAGTGTCAAATAAGAAAATGTAATCCTACATTATACATGTATACAATAGAAAAGTATTGACGAATTTATGAAAGTTGTGTTTTGTCGCCCTCCTGTGGTGGTGATTTGTATGGCAGTTACTGTTCCAACAAAATAATTTCAAAAACGTTATGAAATAGCATCACTGTATTTTATTTAGGCACTAATAGTTAACAAATGTTGCTCAGGTTGACAGTTAAAACACAAATCATTCTCTGAAAGTACCGCTATTGTCCACCACGTCGCAATATCTCATAATTCCATCCATTTTCCTCAAATTCACTCCTATGGACAATTTTTACCATTATGCAATAACAGAATAGCCACGTTTAGGGTGAAAATATCTTAAAAAGTTAAATGTTAGTAAATGCCATTCTAACACAGAGAACTACAACGTCCTCATTGAACATTTTTGACTGTCCAACATTTAGTTGAGTGGAATAACTACTAAATGCTTTATCTGGAGCTTGTGCAATTGGCTAATTCTCCACATTAGCGTCTGCTAGCCCTCTCCCAGGTTGCTCACTTCATCAGATGGCCAGCGCAGGCCAGGTGGCATTCATCTCGACCTCAGTCGCTGAAGGACGACTCGCTATCCGAAGCGTTCGCATCGAGCTCCTCGCTGTTTTTCATTCCCACATCCGGCACGGGGGCGTTGGGCTTGCTGCCGTCAGCAGGAGAGTGTCACGTTAAAGCAGGAAAACACAACAAAACTCAAAGGAGGACATTTGCAAAACTCACTCAAGCAAGTCTGGATCCAAACCTTCCATGCTCATTTTATTCCGGATGGCCATAACGGGAACACCCTGCAAACAACGACGTCTGACATGGTACGTCTGAAAAAGTATGAGCGCGATAATACAAAATTTCACACACCACTTGAACCATCTTCAGATATCTAGCGTAGCGTGGATCCTTGGCCACTGTCATGATGTTTGTCTCCTCGCTTTTAGGCGTCGTCACGTCATCTGGGACAGCGTGAGATGGCTAAAAGAGAACGGTAAATATTTCATAAAAGATAACCGTACATTAATGACCTGTTTGTACCTCAGGAGGAGGAAGCATCACAGCAGGTGGACCTTCTGTCAGACCAGGATCAGAAGCACTGGTGCCGTTGGTCTGGACTCCTTGTTTGACTGTATCTACAGTGACGTCCTCCAGTCCGGGGATGGAGGACAGCTGCTCACCGTTGGATAATATTCCATCAGGGAGGAGTTCTGATGTGGAAAAGGAGAAGAAGAAAGAACCAACCTTGGCTTCCAAGATACACAGCGTGGTCTCAATCTGTTGGATGCGCAGGGATACATTGGCAAGTTTCTGTGGAGGAAAATTCAAGATATTATTGTTGTTTTTAAGGATTACACGTCTGAGGAAAAATCCACAAACCTCTTCACACACTGTGGAAAAGTTGTTGAGGAAGCGAACTGTGTGGACGATGAACTGGTTGAGAAAAGCAACAATTCTTCTCTGCTGAATGGCAGGAACCTAAGGTAGGAAATGTGACATCAACGTGTTAAAATGTTCACTCTGGAGTGAAAAATATACGCAAGGGAGTGCTGTCAGTGGCAAAAGTTGCTTTAAAAACACAACTGTGCTCGACATGCATTTTGTTTACATTCATTTCCTGGCTAGGCTAACATGCTAACTTGACACTAACCTTCCGGAGATCGACTCCAGAGCCTACAATCGGAAGTCCGTCCTCGTCCATGCCTCCTACTACAAAACGTCACTTTTTTGAATGCTGATTTAATTTCTTCCGCTTTATACGATGAGGGGAAAAAAGCAGATAGGGTGTGCACAATGATGACTGTTTCATGTGACTAGGAATTGTAATATCGCGTGACCTCGCGAGAGGACGACAATTCTCGTTTTATTTTGAAGCGAGGTACAAACATTTGTTTCACGGCGAAAAAGAACTTGTCTCTGATTTGGAGCTTAAAAATGTCTCAAAATGCTCACAATTACGAAGTACTCTGTGGAAATCGTTTAATCATATTCTGAAAAACAGTCAGTTTGTTTTCCCTCTTATTTTGAAAAGCGGAAATGTCGGAGAGTGACTGTGAGGGCAAGAATGCTTGCGTCGTGTTAGCGCATGCTAACCGCATATTAAAACATTACCTTTATTATATTTTTTATCAAGACCACGGAAGACTTTGTAAACCCTCTGACCTTCTTGTGAGAAAAAAATATCGAAAATGAACCGTATGTATTTGAAAAATGAACTCTTGGTCTTGTCTGTTTATGTTAGCTTGCTGTTTAGCGTGGGGGGGGGGGGGGGGGTCAATTCAAAATGCTCTTGCAAGTCACTCAGGCTCGTGGTGTTGCGTTAGTTTTTTTGGGCAGGTAAAATAGATTTCCTTTCCTGTGAACATCTAAAAAAACAGTCACACGTATAGGTTAAAATGACATTGCAATTATATTGATATTTGAAGAATAATTCAATTGAATGCCTGATTAAATGATTGTATTTTTCAGAAGCTGTCCCACCCTTGTCGACCCTCCGCCAACTGGTGCCCCCTTTGCAGTTGTGCTCAGCTGCCATGTGGCAACTGGCCCAGCAGAAAGATGTGATGAACTACCAGAAACTCCAGGACTTTGTGTACGCTGTGACCGAAGCGGTGCCCGAACTGATGAACCACAAGCCACGTGACCAGCTCATCCTGGGCCTCAGAGCAAGGGTATAGAGTACTTGCATTTGTTTTGAAATGAGAGAAAAGAGTCTTATCGTTTCCTGTTCAGCTGATCCTAGAGCTGTGCAAAGGTTCTGCCCGGGGCTCTGTGGACTCCCAGATGATCCACAGTCACTTAGAAAGACTCCCAGTAGCTCCAGATGTAAGTGCAGGAATGACATCATCAGCTTCTTATTTTAGTTCACGTGTATAATAAATGTTTGCCCGCAGAGCGACGACGAGGTGAAAACAGCAGAGTCCACTTTCGTCGCTCTGATTCAGAGCCTCTTGAAGGATCCGGCGGAACGAGCTTACTTCTTTCAGGTCGGGTCAACATATGTTTACATTGTGAAATTCATCATTTTTGTAAGTATTTAGATTCTTATAGGAGGTGTTCCCCGTTGAATATGGCCAAAAGTATGATGCAGCCCTACATGCGTTACTTTGGGAGCTGCTCACAAAATTAGAGAATCTGATCCCAGTACCAGACCTCAAGCAGGTATTAAGTCCACTTTGTCTTGTTATTTTCTATTTATTTATCTATCTATCAGGGAAATGACAAATTTTGATTCCAGACGGCAGCCTGGCTTGGCTCGGCTCCCGCCATTTTGGGCGAGTGCGTCCGGTCCGTGCCAGAAGAGCTGCCTTCAATTTTTGAGCACTGCAGAACTGCTGGACTTTTTAACATACAACGTAAGTGGATCTTGGAATCTTCATCCTGATGCTTCAATTCGTAACTCGTAAATTCTTGTTTTTTTTTTTCCCCCAGACGGCCCCTCATCCACGATTGGCAGCTGCATCATGTCCGCTCTGTCCATCCCGCCCTCTCAAAAATCAAACATCTCCCTGGCTCCGGAGTCTGTCCACAACTATTCCAACCTCCTCCATCCTGAGCAGTTCAGCGTGGTGACCATCTACACCGAGGTGGACGTCCAAGAAGTGACGACCGAAGGTCAGACGAATCTCTACGAGGTGGAGGTGTCGCCCGCGGAGGACGCCACGGGCGAAACGTTGGCCGTGGCCAAAGCGCTGGAAAAGCTGACCAAAACATTTGCATTGAGAAAGGATAGTATTGATAGCGAAACAGCAAGGAGCCAGCAATTTACAATTCAAGATGTCTTTGAGGAGGCTAAGGATGGCGTCCAGCCTGACACCGAAGCAAAGGAGCTTTCTGCAGAAGACGACGTGACAACTAATGCCACGGAGCTTCCTGTTGGTGAAATGCAGCACTCGTCCATTCCACTAGTGGAAGCTTCCACCGGCTGGTGTGACTTAAAAAGGTAAGCTGAAGCCTGTCCCAGCTCTTTTTGGGCCGGAAGTGAAACGGACTACAAAAATATACTTTTCTCCCTCAGCATTCAAGCTGACCACCCAGTTACCTCGTCTGTGATCGCCATTAAAGGAAGTGACAAAGGTAAGCGTGTGATCCGGTGAGCCCCACAAAATGTTATTATTTTTATTTGACCCCAAACTGTCATTCTTAGTCAATCTAGTCATATTGCTCGTTTGTTTATGATTCCACCCACAGGCAATTCCAATGAGATGACCTCCATCATCTTCACATGCTCACAGTGTCCTTTCCACCACTCGGACGTCGACAGCCCGCCGCACTTCCACATGCAGAGCGTTCGCAACGAGGACTACGGCAAACTGTCAGGATCCAACGCGGCTCCGATTCCTTCCGAATCGGATGAAATTTTCACATCTATTAAGCTTCTCCCCAAAGGAGATGAGGAGCAGCCGGACGATGCGCCGGTTAGCTCCGGAAGTTTCCGCCAGGACTCCAGCAGGCAAAAAGCTCTGGCGTGCGAGACGTGCGGCCGGACATTCACGCGTACGTCGGACGTGCGGCGCCACCAGCTGACCCACACGGGCGAGCGGCCCTTCCGCTGCTCTCAGTGCGACTGCACCTTCCAGCACTCGTGGGACCTCGCCAAGCACCAGGGCAAGTCGCACGCCGCCGCCGTCTCCTTCGCCTGCTCGTCGTGCCACGCCTCCTTCGCCAACCTGCGTGCGCTGACCGCCCACCACAAGCGCAGCCACTCGGACGGCGACCGCCTGCCGCACATCTGCTCCATCTGCAGCCGCGACTTCGCCTCGGCCGACGAGCTGCTGGAGCACAGGAAGTCGCACGTGGCCAAGCGCTACGTGTGCCCGCAGTGCGGCGAGGCCTTCGAGTCGCTGGCGGCGCGCTCGCTGCACCGGCAGACGCATCAGGTGAAGCGACAGTTCAAGTGCCCGCGCTGCGAGAAGACGTACACGCGGCGCTCGGACGTGAAGCGGCACATGGCCGCGCACACGGGCGAGCGGCCGCACCGCTGCGGCCAGTGCGGCAAGCAGTTCTCGCTGCGCTTCATGCTGGTCAAGCACCTCCGCGTGCACACGGGCGAGCGGCCTTTCCAGTGCTCGCACTGCGCCAAAAGGTTCACCCTGGCCTCTGTGCTGGCACGCCACGAGAGGATGCACACGGGCGAGAAGCCCTTCCTGTGCTCCCAGTGCGGGAAGGCCTTCCTGTCCCAGGGCGAGCTCTCCAAACATCAGCGCTCGCACACGGACGAGCGGCCCTTCGGCTGCCCGCTTTGCCCCAAGCGCTTCAAGAGCAAGAAGACGCAGCGGGAGCACGCCGTCTCGCACACCGGCGCCCGGCCTTACCCCTGCGCCTACTGCAACAAGGGCTTCGCCAAAGCCACGGCGCTCACCCGACACCACCTCATCCACACGGGCGAGAGGCCCTTCCCTTGCGGCTACTGCGACAAAGCCTTCCTCACCCCCGGCGAGGCGCAGCTGCACCGCCGCCTCCACACGGGCGAGCGACCCTACGCCTGCGACGCCTGCCAGCTCAGGTTCAAGAGCTCGTCCGAGCTGGCCTGGCACAAGCGCGGCCATTCGGGCGTGGCCAAGCCGCCCAAGCCCAACTGCGACATCTGTCGGAAGAGCTTCGCATCCAAGGCTAATCTCAAGAAACACATGGAGACGCACGTGGAGCACATCGTGGACTTGAACGCCGCCGCGTTGGACACTTAAATGTTCTTTTCTCTCAATCACAATAATAGGGCATATGTAAGCAAATGATATGAAGTAAAGTTGACTTTTTTTCCCTCCAAAGTATTCATTGTTTTTAACCTTTAATTACCCGAGACGTTTTAAATGACCACGCTGAAACGAAAAAGCCGTTTCATGATATGTTGCATCATCTTCCAGGTTTTTGGAGCAGAAAGTTGAAAAGAGAAATTGACCAAAAGGCAAGAATGAAGGTAGGTAACGTCACTGTCTTCGGGTAGACTTCGTTATCTATCTTCATTGTTTGCCATCATTTTAGGTGTCTCGCTTCGACATTTGCTCACCACAGCTATTTCCAGAACGGCGGCGGAGGAAGCTCTTAAATCTCAAGTCCTACGTGGCAGGTGAGTCATTTCCGTGGTAATCGCACAGAACACATAAAACGTGGGTGGCATTATTGATCAAAAAAATAATTTTTCCTCTCGTGGCGGAAAACATCATGCGCACTTGCTGCGTGTATTTTCCGTATAGCCAGTAAGAAATCTGCTTTTGCTCGGAAAGCGTTTAATATTCCGAACCCCATGGAAATTTCCGACATGTCCGAATTTAACGAGCGCATTTGTGGTACTAAAAGAACACAACGAGTTAAATCCCGCCACGCCGGGAGAGGGTGTGCACGAGTATTTTCCCGTCGAGTCTTTTCTCATTGAGCGCGGGACGGATTTCTCGCCACGCGTCCGTTCACTTGGAAAGGACGCCGAGAATCAACGGACAAAATGGAAGTCGGAGCGACGTCTGCGCATGCAGATAACGCCGCAGACATCACACGGGCCGTCATCGTGATTTACGCCTCGACCGGCGTCGGAGGCGCAGGTGGCGGATTAATAACCGGTCATAAAGAGGAAGAAGAGGAGGGGGCGTAAAATGGAGAGGAGATAAAGCCCGAGCGGGGATGATGAGCTCGCCACTGCGTCCACAGTCCTTCTCGGCCCGGCCCAGCCCCAGCAGGCATGCTGTGGAGCGGGACCACGAGCAGCTAGCCATCCGGAGACTGTCCTCCCCGCGTAGCCTCAACCTCCTCACGCCGCCGCCGTACCCTCGCCGCGCCTCCGCCATCCCTGGCTACCTGCTCCCCCCCTACCAAGAGCAGGAGGACCACCACCTCCTCTACCAGCCGTGTCGCCGCCTCTCCTCGCCTCCCGAAATATCCCAGGTCCCGCCCCCTGCTCCTCTGCCCGCCGTGGCTGCCCCTCGTCGCCGCCCGGTGGGCGTCATGCACCTCCTCCGTCTGGGTCTTCTCGCCTTCAGCTGCCTCTTTTGGGCGGCCGGCTTGGCTCTCTTCACCTTGGGCGTGTGGGCGCAGATTTCCCTGGCCGACTTCATGCTGCTGTCCGCCAACCGCTACCCCAACGCGCCCGTCATTCTGCTGGTCACCGGCGCGGCCGTCACCGTCTGGGGCTTCCTGGGTTGTCTCGGGGTGACGGCCAACCTCCCGTACGTTCTGAGGGCGTACGGCTTCTTCCAGCTGGCGGCGCTGGTGGCGGGTTTGTCCGGCGGACTCTGCGGTCTCTTCTACCGGGAGGACATCGCCGGGGGGTTTCGTAGCGGCCTCCAGCGAGCCGTGGCCGGATACACCGAGGACGAAGGCCGTGCCGACGCGCTAGATAGCCTACAGAGGGCGCTGCGTTGCTGCGGGGCCGAAGGATGGCGCGACTGGCTGACGTCGGACTGGGCCTTCCAGCATATGACCTTCCTGCCCAACGAGAACGCCTCCGTGGGGTCTTTGCCGGACAGTTGCTGCACGCGGCGCAAAGGCTGCAGGAACAGGCCGCTGCCCTCGGAGGACAACGAGGGCGTGGTCGCCGCCGGCATCCACCCCCACGGATGCTTCCGCAAAGTCTTCAGCTTGGTCAACGACAACGTGTTCCACATCGCCGCCACCGTGCTCGGATTGGCCTTCACCCAAATCGGCGGCATCGCTTTGGCGTGTCTCTTAGCTAACAGGCTAGCGCCGCGGCAACGGCAACGCGTTGTGGCAAATTAATACAAATTGGTTTTGTGTTGTTGTGGTGTCGTTGAAAGCATGAGTAACGTTTTACATTCGTGAAAAAGATGTCAGCCAAGTGGCGTGGTCAAGTGATATGTTGAGTTGGAGCTAAGTTTAGCCTGGGTTATTACGGCGAGTCTTTGGTGCATGTGCATGGATACACAGCAATTCAGATGCTTTTCTTTTTTTAAATCAAATCTTATTTGGTCTAAAGAGTCATTTGAAAAAATAAATTGGGGGTTCATTGATGACAAAAATAATTTAACGTCACGTTCGGTGCTAAAGCTGCGATGTGAAATGTTTACGGGTCTGTCTTGAATGTCGTCTGTCGTCATTTTTCTATCATGTATCCACACAACAATAAAGCACGGATGAATGTTTTACGTGTCCGTCGTAGATTATATCGATCTGGTCGTGAAGATTGAGATCCATAACCTCCTCTGAACCAACTTTGGAAATGATGGCGGCGTGCATAATTGCAAACGCCACACACTGATGATTACCCAACAACGGCAAATCGTTAAATCCGAAAGTTTTCAACGATGAATGTCTGCGTCAGCGCTCCATTTCCAGGACCTCATTATACTATTGATTAGCCTACATTATGCGCTTCACTGCACCGGCCTCATTTAACCCCCACTGTGACCCTCACAGAAAAATAACTAGAGCCCTTGGGGGGGGGGGGTCGTCTGGGAAGTTGTTGTCGTTCCCTCGGGAAAGTCCCGACACGCAGAAAGGAGCACATTTGTAAAAGCAGAAGTATGCAAGTGTAATAATAACAAACCCTCCCCCAAAACAATGTCACGGTGACGTCACCAAATATGGGCGTGTCCTGCGAATCCTCTTATTTGCTTAGGCTGCAAGGAATTTAAGCAACTTTGGGCTTGTGTAGAAAAAAATGACACCCACTCAGTTTGTGCTTTGAGGAAGAAAATAGCGCTTTGCCGCTCCACATCTGCTGACATGTTTTCCCCGCTTTTGCCCTTTGCACTGGCCCAGTTTGCCCGACCCCCACCACCGCATCTGCGCGACATGTAAGCGAGCTGAGCTGAGCTGCGCGCACCGGCGAGGAGGGGGTGGAAAGAAGAAAAAACAAAAATGGACTTCAAATCGGAGCTGCTCAAGTCCATCTGGTACGCGTTCACCTCGCTGGATGTGGAGAAGTGCGGGAAAGTGTCCAAATCTCAGTTGAAGGTAAGTTGCGAGTTTTTATTGACGTGGAGGGGGGAAGCACTGGAAGGGCAAAGGGCATTAAAGTGGACTTTTCCTTTCTAGTCATGCTCCTGTTTTTTTTTGTGTGTTGTTGTCTGAAGTTCAAATAAATGTCAAATATTTAACATCACCATCACTTGCTTTAAAATAAATTCTAATCATGTCGAATGTGTTTTTTTTAATACTTCCTGCTTGCTTGAGTGGAAGCTCCGCTAGGTGAAAAGATTCCAGGGAACTTGTGGAAAGCTGCCCTGACATGTCGCAATTTCTTCCTGCTCCTGTGTGTTAGTTTTTATGTCTCATTTAAAAAAAAAAAGAAAAAATGAGGCCAAGAATAAGTTTGTGTGCTGGCCTTTATTTAGAGTCACACCCTTTTCTATTGCTTTATTATTGTGTTTCTAATGAATCTAATTTATTTGTATTTAATATGGTGTTGTGGTATTTGATTTGATCCACATGATAAAATTGCATGTCAAATTTGCAGTTATGTACACTACCCACTACTACAAACAATTTTGTGACCCCAAACTTTTGAACGGTAATGTATATATTTATTCAGATAATTATTTATAGATTATATATATAATCTTCTGTGTAAAAAATCTTATAATATACATGTATACTTATATTCATAGATTATATAGAATCTTATACAAATATAAGATATAATTTACAATATTTAATTCATAATATTTTATTATAATAATATTTACACTACCGTTCAAAAGTTTGGGGTCACCCAAAGGGATTTTAAATGGTCTTAATTGGCCTTTTCACCATATATGATAATTGTTGTCGTTGAGGTGCTTTCCCACAACTTGTACACGGTGCTGAACATCCCACACGACCCGGTGGCCTTGGAGGAGCATTTCCAGGACGACGATGACGGCCCCGTGTCCAATCACGGCTACATGCCTTACCTCAATAAATACATCCTGGATAAGGTATTGTTTGGAATCCTGCCGGCGTTGTAATGTGTCTAACGCCATGTTGCGCATTGCAGGTGAAAGAAGGCATGTTCGACAAGGAGAAGTTTGACGACCTGTGCTGGACGATGACCATGAAGAAGAACCGAAAGGGGCCGCCGCCAGAAGGGGCGCTGTTGTCCGAGAGGAACTGCTTCAAGCTCTTTTGCCTGTTTAACCTCCTCTCCGAGGACCGCTACCCGCTGGTCATGATCCCGCAGGAGGTAAGCGAGGGAGGGGGGGGGGGGGCGGAAAAGCCGGGCGGGACGTTTTTCAACTTTACAGTTAATGAGGCTCTTCCTTCCTGTGATTTCCCAGGAATTTTTTTTGCACCTTTCCTGAGTCCCAGGAATAAAATAAACACCTTCATTTTCTTTCTTTATTATATATGTACCGTAATTTTCGGACTATAAGTCGTGTTTTTTTTTATAGTTTGGGTGGGGGTTAGGGTTAGGGTTAGACTTATACTCAGGAGCGACTTATATACGTACATATGTATGTTTTTTTTCACTTTTTTGGGCATTTTATGGCTGGTGCGACTTATACTCCGGTGCGACTTATAGTCTGAAAATTACGGTATGTCAATTTATCATACCTATTATAATCCCAAAGAGAAATTAAATTTGCTCTCCAGGTATGAAAAAATGTTCCTTGTATCTTACTAACAATATATTAATGATTGAACAAGGTGGAATATCTCCTGAAGAAAATCTGCAGCGCCATGAGTCAGGAATGGGACGGCAAGCCCCTGGAGGACTTGGTCTCCCAGAATCCAGAGCTGCATGAAGAAGGCTTGTCCGTTTGGAGTTTCCTGGAGCACATGGATGCCGGACGCCTGCTGCGCTTCACCGGCGCCGAGGCCTTCAGCCTGGCCCTACACGAGGTCTTCCTGGAGATGTACCACAACGTCCTAAAGCGGGTGCGTGAGCCGGCCGCCGTTTACTGGAATTCGATCTTATAATGTGACATGACGGCGGCAGGGCTACATGTGGAAAAAAGGTCACGTGCGGCGGAACTGGACGGAGCGCTGGTTCGTACTCAAACCGTCCTCCATGGCCTACTACGTCGGCGAGGACCTGAAAGACAAACGAGGAGAGATCCACCTGGACAAGACCTGCGTCATCGAGGTCAGTTGGGGGGGGCGGCAGGATGGGCACTTGGATGGTTCTAATCATCTGCTCATTGCAGCCCATTCCGGACAGAGAAGGCAAACGTTGCTTGTTCTGCGTCAAAACTCACAACAAAACGTACGAGATGAGCGCGTCGGACCAGAGACAGAAAGTTGAGTGGACGCAAGGTGGGTGCGACGCGCTTTCGAATCGTCATAACTGGATGGGAACCAAGCGTGCGTGTGCGCGTATCCAGCCGTGCAGACGGCCCTGCGTCTTCAGAGCGAGGGCAAGCCGTCGCTGCACCGCGAGCTGAAGGTCAAGAGGCGGGTTCAGCGGGAGCACAGCCAACGGGAACGCAGCTGCAGTGCCCGCAGCAGCTGCAGCAGCCAATCGGAAGACTCCAGCAACTTGGAGGCGGAGCACGCTGATAAGGACCGGCAGGACTTGGAGATAGAGAGCATCATACAGGTCCGACTTGGGGACACTTCATTAGGGACGCTTATGCAGGTCTTCACAATTTTGTGTCTCGTAGCACGCGCGGGAGCTGGAAACCCGGCGGCGGGAGGTGGAGGAACGGGAGAGGAGGAAGCAGAGGGAAGTTCAGATGGAGCTGGAGAGACAACTTGAAGAGGCCCAGATGGTCAGTTGGTTGATGTTTTTTTAGGCACAGTTTTTGGTGAATAATAAATGCTCGCTTGATGTGGTGGTGCCAGATGAGGGAGAGCATGAGGGCGGAGATGCAGGAGAGGGCCAAGGAGGCCGAGCAGCAGCGGCAGAGGATACAAGAGCTGGAGGTCACGCAGCGCAAAATGGAGGCCGCGCTCAACATGGAGATCCAGGCGCGGATGGAGGAGGAGAGGGCCAGGCAGGAGCTGGAGAGGTCACTCGCACCCGAACACACAAGACATCTTAAAGACTTAAATAAATGCAATAAATGAATATCCTCGATTTTTGCTGTCCCGCTTATAGACTGCTGGAGGCCGAAGAGGAGAAGAAGCAGCAGTTCCAGCTTCTCCAGGAGCAGCAGCGGGTCCTGCGCCGCCTCAGCCCCGACGAGGACAGCGACACGCCCGACACGGACCACGACGTGGACCTCCAGGCTCCCGACGCCCTTCACTCAGCATCCCTTGAGCTCCGAGATTTGCAGGCGTCACGGCAGAGAAGCCACCAGCATTTGGAGGTGATCAATCCTTTGCCCGCTTTCACGTTTGCACTGTAACGCCGTTCTAATTTGGATGTCTCCATTCCAGGAAGTGCAGGAGAAGTTAAGGAACGCCAGTCAACATGTCCGCCACTGGAACGTCCAACTCAACCGCCTCATGAAGCCCATCGGCCCTGGAGGTTCATACGCTTTTTACGTTTCACATCTCTGAGCTAAATACTACAATCATGTTAATGTCTTTATTCTAGAACGTTTGGAACATCGCTCCACCAAACATTCGTGTCCCAAGAAAGAGGGCGCCCTGGCCAGCAATGAGTTCATCTCCAAGTTCAAGATCCGAGATGCTCGCAATCTCGGCGCGCTCAAGGAGTACCGGCACACGCCGGAGGAGAACATGGAGGCGCTACACCTGTCGGACGACTCGGACGAGGCTGCGGAAAGTTCCAACGGGACAATCTGACCACCCGGAAATTAACACAGTGTTGGTATTTATAGTGACTGACAGCAAGAGCTGCGACAAAGTCCACATTTCAGGAGGACAGAGATTTACATTTTTTTTGTATAATACATTTGATGGTTAATTAATGCTGCAGATTGCTTACATTTTTAAAAACATCTATCATTCATCTTACAAGAATATAGTTGTACTTTTATTAGGGAAAAGTAATAATGAATCTGTTTAATAAGTGAAGTCTTGTTTTACAAGAATTAAAACATTTTTAATGAGAATCAAGTTGGCTTTTCATTTGCTTCTAAAAATGTTCACGTAAGACTTGAATTTGAAGTAATTTGATCACTTCTCGTCAGGTTACTGCTTTTTATTTTCGCGACTGATTTATGTAGTAACCACGTAAGACCACAAGACGGCAGCAAAAAGTGCAAGCAACACAAAACGCAAGTATCAAAACCCGGAAATGAACGCTAGTACAACCCGGAAGTGAACGTCGGTGACAGATTCAAATATGGCCGCCTCCGTAGCGCTACATGCCGAACCATTCACGCATGTTATTTCCACGCCAAATGTACTTTGTTGATATTTAATTACATTTATATTATAGCTCATGTCGCCCTCGCTGGTTGCAGCCTCCGTCCGCTTGATCAGACTGCGGTTCCCACTGCAAAGGACGCTATCCACCATCCAGCCCAGCAATGGCTCACCTTCTTCCCCGCCGACCGAGCCGAGACCCTGGAAGGACCCGGGGGACCGCTCCGTGCTTCTTTTCCCCGGCCAAGGCAGTCAGTTTGTGGGCATGGGTCGAGGGCTTTTGCGATACCCCAACGTCGGAAACATGTTCGAGGTGGCCCGGAAGATCCTCGGCTACGACCTGCTGTCATTGTGCCTAAACGGCCCCGAGGAGGAACTCACAAAGACGGTGCACTGCCAGCCGGCGGTGTTCGTCATCTCCCTGGCTGCCGTGGAGAAGCTCAACCATCAAAATCCCAAAGTAAACATCGAGTCAAATCAAATTTATTTAATTAAATCACACAAAGTTTGATATGTATAAGTGGCCATAAAGGAAGCCCTCAATAAGCTTCTTTTTTTTTTTTTTCCCAAATCTTTGTGTTTGTGTCATCAGGCCATTGAGACCTGCGTCGCCGCCGCCGGCTTCAGCGTGGGCGAGTTTGCCGCACTCGTCTTCTCTGGCGCCCTGAGCTTCGCTGAAGGTAAATACGCCTCCACGTCTTCATCGCTGGCGTCCAAACTCCGCCTCTTTTTCTCCTTCAGCTCTGTACGCGGTGAAGGTGCGCGCCGAGGCCATGCAGCGGGCGTCGGAGCTGGCACCCAGTGGGATGCTGTCGGTGGCGGGCAAGGCTCAGGCGCAATACAAGCACGCCTGCCTGCTGGCCAAGGAGCACTGCCGCGAGTTGGGGCTGGAGGAGCCCGTGTGCGCCGTGGCCACCTTCCTCTTCCCTGATGGCAGGGTGATCGCCGGACACCGGCAGGCGCTTGACTTCCTGCAGCAGAACGCCAAGCGGTTCCACTTCCTCAGGACCAAGATGCTCCCCGTCAGCGGCGCCTTCCACACGGAGCTCATGAGCGCCGCAATCGAGCCCCTCCGAGATGTTCTGCGACAGATTGAGGTCAGGGCTCGACTGCTATTACCTCTGCCAAGGAGGCTGTGAAGGTCATGTGTGCGTTTTGCGCAGGTACGTCGTCCCGAGATCAACGTCTACTCCAACGTGGATGGCAAGCGCTACATGAGCGAGGACCACGTGCGGCGCCAGCTGACGCGGCAGCTGACGGCGCCCGTCAAGTGGGAGCAGACACTGCACGAAATATTTGAGCGGGCGCGCGGCCAACGCTTCCCCTGTGTCTACGAGGTCGGGCCCGGCCGGCAGCTGGGCGCCACGCTGAAGCGATGCAACCGCAAGGCCTTCGAGGGATACACGCACGTCGACCCAGCTGACGATGACGAACAATAACGCAAAAGGTGGGAACTTGAAAAGAACAAAGATGGACCATTTGATATCTTCCAAACTAAAGTGACTTTTAAAAACAACCATTTGCAGTCTAGCGATTTTTATTTTGGTGAAAAACAGAAAGTCCAGCTCCCTTCACGTAAGAAGACACTCCAGTGTCCCAATACTTTTGACTTAAAAATTGCTACATACATAGATGTGTATACTTATATTAGTATACACTTTTGACACAAATATTAGCATGCATATTTATATATTTTTGTATCAATCAATATATATAATTATATATATGTATATAAAGTATATACTGTATTTGTTTGTATATATAGTGTGTATGTATATGTACATATATGTATACGGTATATACTTTATATACATATATGTATATAGAATTATTCACATAATGATTTAAATGTATGGATAGAAGGTGATAGGGGCTGTAGAAAAACAACTTTCTTGGTGTGTGTTTTTGTCAAATCGATATCAAATATAAAGCAAAGTAAACAGCAAAAACCCAAAAGGGGCATTCCTTTTTTTTTTTTTCTTGCCAAAAGTCCTGCTTAAGGCCTGTTCTGCCAACCCAGAAGCAAAAGAGCCGCCGTCAGAAGCGCGCCGCCGGTGAGATCGCTGCAGCTTTCCGGTTGGAATGTGGACAACTGGGGACGGGAAATTCTTTTTTACTTGACGCAATGCGACAGCGGAACATTGAAGTCGGATTTGTCATTACCCAGAATGCTCCACTTTCAATCCGCAAGCCCCACAATGGTCGCCTCACTTCACTATGGAACAACAACAACAACAACAACGCTTTAGTTTGTCGACACAATTCGGGACGTGGATGGGCGGTGACTTTACCGGACCCGTGGGTTCTGGGTTCGATTCCGGTCCAGCTGGTCCCCGATGGCAGCCAGCTGGCGACCCACCGACCGCGTGGACAGGCTCGCGCTCCTGCGTTAAAATAGAAATTAAGTTCAACCTCGATCGGCCTTCACGTACACACTAGGCACAAAAATATTGGGACACTTCCAGGAACTGGGTTAAAATTAATTTATTCATTTTTTGTGCCCCTAAAGTTGGATGGACTCAAGTAAACCTGAAAGTGCCGTCCAACAGGGGGCCCGTGATGTCATCACCAGGTCCTGCCTGGGGGGTGGACGAGCCGACGACGGCGTTGGCGGCGCGTCTCGGCCCTCGTGTTTGCTCCACCATGTTGTTCTCTGCAGAGACGCCAAATATGCAAAGTACGGTCACGTGTGCGTCTGTGTGTGCGTTTGCGTAACGTTCACAAACAGGCTGTGTCAACAATGAGGCTGGTGGTGGCGTTGTTATCCTCCGTCCTGACCAAACAGGCTTGTCGAGAAAGGTGACATCATGCGTTGGCATAACAGTTGTAGGTCACGTGCACCTCCTTTAAAATACTTAACACTGTACGATTTTTAATGTTTGATAAAAAAAAAACTTTTTTTAATCCTGATTCATCAGGTGTTCATTTGCTCGCCCTGAACCTGCTTTTCAAGCACTTCCTGTCTGTCGATGCAAATCGGCCATTTCCATAACTCAACTGCTGCTCACACGTCGCTGTACAAACCACCCAAAGATGTTATTTGTAATCATATTATTGCCGTTATAACAGTCTAAAAAGTCATCTGGCGTAGTCTACAGCGGCTGAACTAGGCCATCGTCACAACAAAGAGATGAAGTCATCGCCCACGTGCAAAGGTCATGTAAAAAGAAGGTAAACATACCTCAAAAGTAGATTAAAACGGACGCCGCCCTGTAAGAAACACAATAACATTAGGATTAAAAATGTGTATCAAAATATATATTTATATTTCGGTATTGTTTTCCTTGAACTTACAGCAGCGTCCTTTAATCTCGTCGCTGTCGGGTAACTGCCAAAGACCACGCTTGGCCACGCCTTTACCGCCTCGTGAGGAGGGAGGGAAATATATGACTTGTTTTTGGGGTGTGGTGCAGGTAGTCACACTCCTTTCGTTCTATATTTTATTACATTTTAGTTTAAAATGAAATAAACAGTATCACCAATTAACCAATTAACTATACAAAGGTACAATTTTACACAGCCATAATTTAAACTAAATATATTTATATATTTTATTTTTTGAATATGTAAATAAGTGTCATTTTGTATTGTCTGATAAACATTGTGGTGAGTTTAAGATTTTAAACCTGTTTTTTGTTAGTTTTGCCACAACAGCATCCTCTAGTGGTCAACCGGAGATAGTGTTTAAGCCACCCTAATGAGTCCAGCGTGGTGTATTTACAATGCTAATTTAGTAAAAGAAATGAAAACACTGGCCAAAATTTTATTAGGAAATATAGTACGTTATTCTAGAATAGTATGCTTATAAAAAAATGTAATGCCTTTTATCGTACATTTCAACAAGCGTTTCTGTTGCTAGGTAGATTAACTTTCCGACAACCCCGGAAGTCAACTGTTGACATAATTTTGACGCTTATTTAGTAAAAATTCAGTAAAACTCGTTTCTGTGGTTCAAATATAATACTATTATAATGTTAAATAATTTAATTCAGAAAATATATATTTCTTTACATTTTCTTGTGGCGTAAAAAGACCGGAAAAAGCGTCATTACTTTTCGTCGGCAGAATAAAAATAATCTTTGAATGCACAAACTGTCATTGAATTTACTTTTACTGTGTACTTGTAGGCTTTTATACTTTTTGTAAAATATTTTTGGACCATTTTTTCCGAGTTAAAATAAACAGGTTTATACTGCCCCCAGCAGACGAACCGAGGTAGTGTTTCTCATTGCACCTTGGTTGCTAGGTTATCCTCGCGAAAAACATTCCATCCTAAAATCACTTTCCCTTCTCTTTACCTTTCTTAAATCCAGCCTACAAAAATATTCTTACTCAAATTCAACAAACGTTACTCCTGGGTTTTTATTATGTAGGGCAATACTTGTCGCCACTCCTTCCTCGTCGCGTCACACGGATCGATAAATTGCTGCCTGGGCTTAGGGCGCTAACTTCACAGTATGAAGTCGATTTCATTTCTCTAACTGGAGCTTCCGAGGGACCAAGGCCTGAGTCGATTCAGGCCGGTGAGGGTGCACCAGGGACGGGCAGGAGGGAGGGCGGTGCCGGGAAGAAGGATGCAGCATCCTGCTAGTTAGAGGGACAACCACTGATGACTGTTCACGTTGATCGACTGGTAAGAAATGCTTAACTATCACATAAATTATTCATATTTATACTCACTTTTGCTGTTTTTTTTTTTCTCTCTCTCTCACCCGGTTTTTGCAGTGGGAAGGAACATGGCCGGTAAGGTGAAGTGGGTGACAGATATTGAGAAGTCAGTCCTTATCAATAACTTTGAGAAGAGGGACTGGGTTCAAGTGACGGAAAATGACGACTGGAATTTCTACTGGTAATTAAAAACTAACACTGTATTGTACATAAATTATAATGTAGCAATTCAAATTAAATCGTCTTCATGATTCTACGGGCTTTCATTTATGTCGAGGTGGCTTGGATGTTTCTAACATGACAGGATGAGCATCCAGACCATCCGCAATGTGTTCAGCGTGGACACGGGCTACCGTCTGACTGACGAGCAGATGGTCAACCACTTCCCCAACCACTACGAGCTGACCAGGAAGGACTTGATGATCAAAAACATCAAGCGCTACCGCAAGGAGCTGGAGAAGGAAAGCAACCCGCTGGCCGAGAAGGACGACAACGGCAAATACATCCATCTCGGTAAGTGACCGACTTCAGTCATCGGCGGTTTGATCGACTCTTTTGCGTGTGTTTTAGATTTCGTCCCGGTGACGTTCATGCTCCCGGCCGATTATAATCTCTTTGTCGAGGAGTTCCGCAAGAACCCGTCCAGTACGTGGATCATGAAGCCGTGCGGGAAGGCGCAAGGCAAAGGCATCTTCCTCATCAACAAACTGTCCCAGATCAAAAAGTGGTCGCGGGACAGCCGCACATCCACGTACGTTACAAAAACAACATAACATTGCATGGTTTGGTAGGTGCTGCTGTTTTGATTAGCAACTCACCGCTAATTCTTTCCTGCCCGTTTGAAAGCGTCCCTGAATTGAGTTGATTATAATGACTACAGTATACTTTTTTTTTTTTTTTTTATGGCAAAAGGAGGGCGCTTAAAAATGTTTCCTTCGAGCCGGATTTGAACCAGCGACCTAAGGATATCAGCTTTTGCCTCTACAGTCCTCCGCTCTACCAACTGAGCTATCGAAGGTTGTAGTATGCTAAGTTTAATGTTTGACTAAAATGTTCCTTCCAGGTTCATGGCGCCCTCTAGTGGCAAGGAGGCCTACATCATCTCCTTATACATTGACAATCCGCTTTTGATTGGAGGGAAAAAGTTTGACCTGCGTCTCTACGTGCTGGTCACCACGTATCGGCCGCTCAAATGCTACATGTAAGACCCAATTCAGGTTATTTAAGATCATGCAATCTATCCTACGACTCCTTTTTGCAATGTTTCTCGTCAGGTACAAGATGGGTTTCTGTAGGTTCTGCACGGTGAAGTACACGCCGAGTACAAGTGAGCTGGACAACATGTTTGTGCACCTTACCAACGTGGCCATCCAGAAACATGGAGTAAGGCTCGTGATATATTGCATCACGCTTAACATCGTCGTTATTGTGTCATTCCTCTGTCGTCCGTCCACACAGGACGACTACAACCACGTCCACGGTGGAAAGTGGACGGTGAGTAATCTGCGTTTGTACCTGGAGAGCACCAGGGGAGAGGAGGTGACCAGTCGCCTCTTTGACCAGATCCACTGGATTGTGGTGCAGTCCTTAAAGGCAGTGGCTGTAAGTGTTAAAGTGTCCTAAATTGGGACTTGTTTAGTGAAGCACAAATGTTGCATTCATTTGTTTTTGCACATTCTTTCCCCAGCCCGTGATGAACAATGACAAGCATTGTTTTGAGTGTTACGGTTATGACATCATCATCGATGACAAGCTCAAGCCATGGCTCATTGAGGTGGGTCAGTAAAGCATAAAAGAAAAAATAATTAACAGAAAGGTTGATTTGATTTACATGACATTTTTTCGCGTAAAGGAATAGAAATTAAAACATGCCATCTAAATCGTCAAAACAGGTAATTGCGACGCGGCCCCTTTAAGTCCGCCATGTTTGTGTAGCCCGATGCTAATGTGTTAGCAAGCTCAGCTAAGCGAGGCTACCGTACATATACCGTCGCTTTTGCGTCCATCGACTTTACCGGAATAGTCTTTGCTTGCATACGAGTGATTTAACAGTTTTTGTGTCGCAATAAAAATGCGATTGACAAGTTTGGGTTTTGTATTTCATTGGTAAGATGGCGTTTAATGGTATCCCCTTCGATAGCTCAGTTGGTAGAGCGGAGGACTGTAGAGGCATACGCTGAGATCCTTAGGTCGCTGGTTCAAATCCGGCTCGAAGGAATTTTTTTTTTTTTGTGCAAAAACCTTTCTGTTACTAAAGCTAGTCATTTAAAAACACACAAGTATTTTCCCTGGATGATATTTGAATTCAAATATGTCTCCAGGTGAACGCATCGCCCTCACTGACGTCCAGTACGGCCAACGACCGCATCCTCAAGTACAACCTCATCAACGACACCCTCAACATCGTCACGCCCAACGGCGAGATGCCGGACAGCCGCTGGAACCGAAGCCCGCCGAGAGACGCCCTGGGGAACTATGAACTTCTGTGAGTTGCTATGGAAACCAGAGATGAGTTTGGCCTCCTTGTCACTTAAACCTGTGAACTAAATTGTTGCAACGCTGGATTAACAATCTCCCTTTGGTCGCTGGTTCAAGGTCTTCTCAAAGTAGTTACTTTTTAAACAATACAATATGTCAAGGCCACTTAAATTGTTACATACCGTAATTTTCGGACTATAAATCGCACCGGAGTATAAGTCGCACCAGCCATAAAATGCCCCAAAAAGTGAAAAAAAAACATATATATGTATATAAGTCGACCCCCACCCAAACTATGAAAAAAACGCGATTTATAGTCCGAAAATTACGGTAATTGCACTTCATTCGTTTGAACTTAGGTTCCAAAAAATAATACTTCAAGTATCATAAAATGTCCTTCGAGCCGGATTTGAACCAGCGACCTAAGGATTTCAGCTTTTGCCTCTACAGTCCTCCGCTCTACCAACTGAGCTATCGAAGGGTACAATTTCAAGGATTTTAATAATTTGTGTGTAGGTATGACGAAGAGCAGGCGCAGAGCGACAGCGCCGAACTGCGGAGCCGCTCGGGTCAGTCGCTGGGGTCAAAAGGCGCCAAGGGCAGCGGCGTCAATAGCGGGACCGCCCGCTCCGCTGCGGCCACCTGGAAGTGATGCACTTTTTAACAATAACGCTCAACATGGATTCAAAAGAAATACTTTTGTATGTTATTACATTGTATTGTGCCTCGTTTTGCCTACAACCGCTCTTGTAGAATGTCATTTTATTTGCCCACTAGCAATGCATATGGTTTATAAAATTAAAATATTTGCTGAATTGCTCAATAGCAATGTCGTCATAATAATGTAACAAGTATTTGTATACATTATATTAACCTGTAAACGTTTCAAAAATGCTACTTTATCGATGGAAACTTTGAGGGATCGCAGCTGCTCCAGCGGATGTGGCGTCACAATCGAAGTGCTTGCGTTTTTCAGAGTAAAGTTAGAGGTTGGGCAAGTACCACACTCATAAAACGCATCAAGCGCTGAGGATCGTTTTATTTCGAAATTGACATCACAACCGGATGTGTTATAAGACATTTTGGGGCAACCGACGGTGGTGTCATACAGTCGCTCGCTGGTGGGACCGCTTCTCCCGGAAAAAAGGGACAAACTCCTAAAACCAGCCCGACTAAGGAAATCAACCAGCAACTCGGACATAAAGTCATCGATCCGAGCGAACTTGTAAGAGGTAAGAGCACAGCAGCACGCTGATTTAGTTCATTTGAACTTTCTTTTTTTAACGGCGATGGCTAATTTGCTAACACCAAAGGGAGCGGGGCACGGCTAACTAGTCAAAGTTGCGTTTCAATACGAATAAGGATGTAAAAGTAAACTGCAACGTATAAAGTGAAAAGGTCTGTCATAAAAGCAAAATTCGAACATCGGATGACATTATAAGTGTTTTAAGACTTGGACAGTTGATTTAACTTGGGCGTTAGAAAATGTCAATATCGGGCTTTAAAGTGTGCAATAAATGGTCAAATTATTAGGAACAGTTGAATCAAGGAGTGTTAAGTGTTAAAGGGCGGGGCAGCCTCACCTCCTGATCCACGTCCTGTAGCCCCCCGCCCTCCCAATTCGTTTGACATTCCCTGGACAAAACATTAGGAACACCTGCAAAAACATCTTTGAGGTATGCAATTTAACAGTTTTTGTAAAATAATGTGATGTTACTTTATCATAGCACTGGTGAAAGACAATTTCCTTTTTCCTGCTAATGTGAAAACAACAACAAACCCCAAGAAAGGCAGCCAGCCAGCCAGTCAGCCAGCGTGACGGTCCCCCTCCCCACTGCCATGCAATGGCGAGTTTCCCTTTATTCTGTTCCTCTATGAAGTTCTGGCAAGCGCAGTGGAAAATGCTTGAACCTGCACGGAGCAAATGGCATTGTGTCGCAAAGGGGATTTGCCGCGGAGCGACACTCAAACCTCAGGTCACAACCTTTCCCTGTCATGGAAACGTGCACTTTTCGGTGTTTCTGGGATTTAGCAACATGGCAGGACGGAGTAGCTTGGGCTTTTGTGCAACAAAAGAAGGAAGTGGAAACAGAGCTTCCTCTTAACTGTGATAAAAAAATATTTACTTATGTAACTTGCCTTTCTGGATATTTCACTTTCAACCCAGTTAGCTCCTCTTTCAGATCAACTTTCAATATTCACATCAGGCCTCAGCTGACCGCTGATCTCATTTCCCTCCAGCGACTTCATTTTTTTTTTTTTTAAAGTTAACGTCAAACACCAATGTGGGAACTCCCGCAACGTTACCCAGGTGGATCTCGAAAGCACCAAAATTCCACAGCGGCTCCCGAGCGGCCATCATTGTCGTGTTTGATTACGTCACGGCTAAGCTCGGTAATCTACAAAGCAATTTTTGGAGGATAATTCAATTAAGCGCCACACTGATAGGATTTCCGATTTGGCAAATGGCAACCGTGACAATTGTGTAACCAAACCCCGACCTCCACCATGGAGCTTTCCCACCGAGTTAGCTTTCCCTCGCGAGGCACTGGACTTCAGACTTTTGCCGTGTCAACAACCGTGTGTACACTCGCGGGTCAAGTCACGTTTGGTTCCTCCTTGATTCGTTCGGATGTGGCCGCAAGAACAGAACGGGCTTCCACAATCACTCTTTGTGTACGTGTGTGTGAGTCTAGATCTATGTAGTGTGTATGGACGTGTTCATGGGGCCACAATAAGATCCACTGTGCAAGCTTGCCAGCGCACCACGGGTCACTGACCAGCATCACACACGCACTCCGAGCGTTTGGCAAACATGTGTGTCCAATCCACAGTTTGCTATTGCAAACCTGTTGGCCCAGGTTGTTATCAACACCGGAATTAAGCGGAAAATTGGCGGACAAGTGTCTCGGATGTGAGCGGGGCAGCTGCAGGCGAGGAGGAACCGGTGCATCTGAGGAATAATGAGAGCTTTTTATGTAATGGTGAGGAGGAGGAGGAGGGGGGATGAAAACAGAGACAAGTCTGTGGTGGTTTGAAGCAAGCGGAAGTGTTCCTGCGCACATTTTAAAAATATTGTAATACAACCTGGTTAACTCCCCCCCTGTCCCTTTTTGCAATCTTCTCCAGTCTACTTGTCACATCCGGCAGCAGCCATGTCGGGCTCCTACGACGACTCCATGATCGACGTCTCCAGCGACAGCTTCTGGGAGGTGAGGAGGTGCCGGAGACGGAAAGACGCTGTCGTTTTTATATATATTTTTTCCTCCCACCCGTCTGTTGTCAGGTGGGCAACTACAAGCGTACGGTGAAGCGGGTGGACGACGGCAACAGACTGTGCAATGACCTCATGAGCTGCATCCACGAGCGGGCGCGCATCGAGAAGTCGTACGCCCAGCAGCTGAGCGAGTGGGGCAAGCGCTGGAGGCAGCTCATCGAGAAAGGTCAGGCGGCAATTCGGTTTGAACTGTTTGTTGTTGTTTTATGCAGTGGTGGACCGATGTTTTAAATCTCAAGGTGTTTTTGTCCCCCCTCCCCCCCCGCTGGCCAGGCCCCCAGTATGGTATGCTGGAGCGGGCGTGGTCGTCGCTGTGCACGGAAGCGGAGAAGGTCAGCGAGCTGCACATGGAGGTGAAGGCGGCGCTGATGGGCGAGGACTTTGAGAAGCTGAAGAACTGGCAGCGCGACGCCTACCACAAGCAGATGATCGGCGGCTTCAAGGAGACCAAGGAGGCCGACGACGGCTTCCGCAAGGCGCAGAAGCCCTGGGCCAAGAAGCTCAAAGAGGTACACGTGCTCACTTAGTCAGCGCCGACGCATGACGCCTGACTCATTCTTCCAGCCGCTCGCCGCTTTTCTGTTTCCCAATACTTTCCGTCCGGCGCTCTGACAGCGGCAAAACATTCCACGCGGGGCTTTCAGGTTGCCTCCGAGCTGGCATTCCTCACGACCCCGAGCCTGATATCCTGTGCATGTCTGTGACGTCACCAGGGAAGGGGCGGGGACATCCTGGTCCGCCTTTGAAGAATAGAGTTCGTAGCCATGGAGATTTATTTACCGACGGCGGGACAAGTGGCAGAACGTCGGAAGGAAATGAGGCTTATTAGCAGTGCTGGAAAATGACGGGAGGGTGGGGTGGGGTGAGGCCCCTCACATCGCGACTTGTAGAAACATGCGGAGAGCAAACTATGTGTGACGACGGCCCTCCAGTTGTGACTTTCTAGAAGACAGATCAACAACAACAACAAAATTCTCATTCTATTTAATTAGGAACCGCAACATCCACACAGTAGATCCAAATGAATCCACCAAATCAATTTCCCAGGTGGAGACCATGAAGAAGATGTACCATTCAGCCTGCAAGGAGGAGAAGCTGGCGGCCAGCCGGGAGAACAACAGCAAGCTGGAGAGCAACAACAATCCCGAGGTCCTGAAGAAGCTCCAGGAGAAGGTGGAGAAGTGCCAGCAGGAGGCGCAGAAGGTAACAACCTCACTCCCCGCACCCCGGAAGCCGCCATCCATAATTGGGCCACCCTTCTCCTTATCCAGACAAAGGAACGCTACGAAAAGTCCCTGGAGGAGCTGGACAAGCTGACGCCTCAGTACATGGAGAACATGGAGCAGGTCTTTGAGCAGTGGCAGCAGTTTGAAGACAAGCGCATTCGCTTTTTCAAGGAGCTCCTGCTGGAAGTCAAGCAGCACTTGGACCTCTCCACCAATCACAAGTGGGCAAACACGGCCACAACCGGCTCTCCGGCAAACAAAAACGAACGAAAGGTTAACGTGTTTTGTCGTTAGGTTCCAGACGATCTACCACACGCTGGAAGACACCATCGTCGCCACGGACGGCGAGGAGGACCTGAAGTGGTTCCGGTCCAACCACGGTCCTGGCATGCCGATGAACTGGCCTCAGTTTGAGGTAAAGCGCTGCAAGCGTATCACTTAAATTCGTCACTGCCCAAGTTTGGCATCAGGGAAGCGGAGCTCTTCCAGGAACGTGCAGGATCGGCCATTTGGAAGATTGTAGCTTTTCACTAACGTCCACATTAATCTCCACCTGCCTTCCCTTTCCTCCAGAACTTGGACTGGTCCCACGTTCACTCCTTTAAGAGAAGGTCCATTGTAGTGAGTGCTCTCCGTATCACCAACAGCTAGGGGAGGGGGTGGAGCATGTCGGGATCCTTCTTCATTCACGCTAACGCTCTCCCTGCTTTCATCCAAGTGCGTGTCCGCGAGGGGGCAAAGCAAGACCTGAAGGAAAAACGGTCGAGTCCTTTCACACTGGCCGCATGTTTTTTTTTTTCCCCCTCCCTGCTTGAATTTTCTGGCTGCCTCGCATCTCATTATCCAAATGCGTCAAGCCGCAGCCGTCGTGTCAACGCATGCGACAAATTTGACGGGACGTCGGCAGTGTGAAAGGGGCTACAGGTTCCGGGTTTCACCTCTGGTGGCGTAGAGATTTCCTTTATTTATTTAAAAAAAAAATAAAAAAATAAAAAAAAAAGACTTTTTGGAGATAATGACTTTTGAGATGAGGTTTTGTAAACGATGTGCCTTGGCTCAGCAGAAGTCGCATCCAAGCAAATATGCTGCCCCCTTCTGGTTTGGAGTACACTATGCTGGCATGTTCTCAATGTGGCACCTGGCAAGGATTTGATTTTGGAAAATGTATCGATTTTTCCCCTCCGCGAGATGCTCAGCTGCGTTTCTGCATCGCAGGACTGGTCCATAGACCTGAACCGGACCCTCAGCAGGCGGGGGACGAAGAAGACCTCCGAGGGCGTCACGCTGACGGGCATCAGTCAAACCGGGGCCGACCAGCCGGTTCAGCCGCTCAAGACTAACAACAGCAGGTACATGTTGCAACTCTCTTTTTTTTTCTTTTTTTTTTTAGTGGCTGCTCTCTGCACACAAACACTCCCCCCCCCCCCCCCCCTGTTCGCTTATCTCGGAACCATACATGGCGACATCCTGTGCAGGAATGCGCCGAAAACGTTGCGTAAGGCGCTGGTGCAGCTGTCTTCCCGGCGACCGCAAACGCTCGCAGTTTGTCGGGAAAGACGTCTTTTGGTGCATAGTTGAACCCGGGCCAAAAGCGGCGGTGTGGAAATATCGCCGTGGCGCGCTGCGTGACGGTAAGGTCCCGGAATGTTCGCTTTGGACAAATGAAACACCTGCACGAGAAAATGAACTCGGGTAACCCAGCGGCCGGACCTACTCGCTTCAAAGTGTCCGATTTCATAAGTGCGCGAGAGAAGTTGACGCCAGGAATGCGGGTCGTGGGAATGACCTCGATATGTATCTTAAAAGAAGATGAAGCTTTGTTGACTACAACATAAGCAAAGTTACATTTGCAAGGAGCCGTGTTTATGAAATAATCCGTCAGGATTCACTCGAGTGCGCTTGCAAACAAACTGCCGTCCTTGAGTTGTCGTCGTCGTCGTCGTCATCACGGCTGTCCATTTGGGGGCGGGGCTATCTGCATGCTCACCTGGAAGTTTTCCAAGCAGGAAGTCGTCACATCATCATGTGTACGTTTGTGTGTGCGCGGCTTTCTCAGCGTCCACTCTCTCATTGTGTCCCGAAGCATTAGCCTGAGCGCGCCCGCAAAAGCGGGCTCCAACCCGTTCGACGAGGACGACGATGACGACGATGAAGAGCGGGAGGTGGCCGAGGTGGCCGAGGTGGCGGAGGAGACGCCACCGCCACCGCCGGCGGCACTCAACCACATCAGTGACAAAAAGGAGGAAGTGAAAACGTTGGTTGATACATCCGCGCTTGTCCTTTATGTGGCTCCTTTTTTTTTGTTTTTTTTGTTTTGTGGTTGAGGACTCTGCTGGCTACTTCCATCTTTGCATCCTTCCGCAGGTGGCACCGCTGCATGGTGACCCCGCTATGTCACACACTTGTGACGTCTTTGTGTGTCTGTCAAATGCTATTATCGCACAGATCTGTGAATAATTTCTCCTGTCGGGACGTTCCGGTGGCGGTCGTCCAAAATTTCCCGCTCGCTCCAATCACTTGTGTGCCTCAATGATCTGCTTGCGGCTTTGTTCCCACACGCCACGTCACTTTTCCTGATTTCATCTCGCAAAAAAAAACAGCTCATTGGATACGTCAGGATCCGCCGTGACGGCTTATCGTCTTGTCCTCCTCCCTCCCTCTTAATGACGACCTTTGGTGTCCTGTGCCCAGCGTCAGCAGCGCGGAGAGGACCCCGGACTGGTCCGACGAGGACACGGCCGCCAACCCCTTCTCGGCCAACGGCGACGGCAACCCGTTTGAGGACGAGCCGGCCTCCCCGGTGGTCTCGGTGCCCGTCCGGGCTCTGTACGACTACGAGGGGCAGGAGCAGGACGAGCTCACCTTCAAAGCGGGTATGGCACTCAACTTTAGCATTCCGTAAACTCCAAAGAGCCCAACTTGATCTGATCCCCCCCCCACACAAGGTGACGAGCTGACCAAAATCGGCGAGGAGGACGACCAGGGCTGGTGCAAAGGTCGACTCAAGGACGGCAAAATCGGGCTCTACCCCGCCAACTACGCGGAGGACCTCCAGGAGTGACCGCAAGTGAGTCAGGTCGATGGAGACAAAGGTGGCCTTCTCGCCAACATTTCCCGTGTTTTTGTGTGGCGTGGTAAGAGAAGTGAGCCCACAAAAGGACCTTCCCAAGATGGAGGATCACTTAAGTTTGGCATTAAGACACTTGTTGACGCTGTTACAAATTAAAAAAAAAAAGGCTCATCAATTAAAATACAGTAAACACTGGGCCTGATGGAAGGTTTCATTAAACACAAGCCGCTACGGACTTGGACACGATTGGGTGGGTTGGTGGCGGGCTTAGTTCACGCGACTTTGATTTCAGTCTTGTGGCGCCCTCGTGTGGTTCACGTCGGGGTTGAAGTCTTCTTTGGCACTGCACTTGAATGTAAACTCACTGATTGTATTTTGTTCATGAGCTGTCCGCCGACTTTAAATGCTGTTGTTGTACATTCAACCACTGACCTAATTATATGCAATCCTCTCTACTTTTGATTCTAGATTGTATGTACATATATATATATTTTTTGCCTTTTATTCGACACTGAATATCTTCCAGAAGGCTTGAAGCGCCACCTCAGTTTCAAGTATGGGAGTTTATTTTTTATTTTCTATTCTTCAATACGGCATACAACCGCGGCAAGATACGGTATTTTGTTACAGGCACATATAAATGCCACAAATTAAGCTTTGGAATGGTAGGAAGTTGATAATTGTTAATTTATGATACCCTTAAGTGCTCTTTGTTCTGTTCAAATGCGCTGACTGAGAATCAGTTTGTACAAAAATTGAATGTTTTATGTTATTCTCCTACTTTCCAACGTGATTATTTTTCCCTTTTTGCATGGGGCCAAATTCTTACAATTAATCGGCTAGTCTATGAATTGTTACTGACTTTATTCCATTTTTTTTTTTTAAACAAATCAGTTATGATGATGATAGCCTTACCCTGGGAGACATTTTTCATTTGTGTAGCCATGATTTCATGATTAAAAAACGAGAGCCAACCCTGATGCCTTTAAATCCAGAAATGAATTCCCCTGGTGCCTTTAAATCCAGAAATGAATTGCCAAGTTTTTGCCAAGTTTTCAGGACACGTTGTCATTTGCACAGCTCATGTTTGTAAATGTTGTCCCACACAACATAATAAATGAATTTATTTCAGTAACGTATTGACTAAGGTGTTTGTTTCAATAAACGCCAGAAAATGTATCAATAAAGCCATTGAATTGTTTTCCTAGCGTGAATAGCCAAACAAACTACATCACCCACAATGCACTGCAACCACAACTTAGCCACGTGCTATTTCCAGCCAATCACAGGCGAGCTAGAATGTTTTCCTCCTGAAACGTACGTGTCACTTGGCTTATAATTAAACATAAACGCGTTTCTATTTATTTTGCTACCAGAATCATGGCGGAACCCAGCAAGCAAGACATTAGTGCCATTTTCAAGCGGCTTCGCTCCGTTCCCACGAATAAGGTGAGACTTTAGCTCCGCTCGTAACAAGGAAGTAAGTCGACGTCTGACACGTCGCACCGTCACGGTTAGCATAAAAGTTAGCAACACGACTTTAAATAACGACACAGTGCGTGTGTTTGTGTGTTAATTTGATTTATTTATTAGGAATGTTCACGCGGAAGCAACTTCGGAAGAGTAATTAGGTGTCAGCTAATTACTAGCTGGTTGACAGGAATGAGTTTGGCTAGCTTTTATTTTGACAGTTAAGTGTCATTTAATTACTTCCAAATGTTCTACACCCAATTACTATCATAAAAAAAGACAATTAGTATTTCTACAAGTTTTTAACGTCTGCTTCAATTGTGTGCGCGATCTAGTTTGAACAGCTGTTACCTCCTAGCTTTAGTTAGCGTTGATGAGTTGTATAAAGTTCAATTCAATACAAGTTTTTTTGTTTGTTTTTTTTGTTCCCAGGCTTGTTTTGACTGCTCAGCAAAAAATCCCAGTTGGGCCAGCATCACATATGGCGTGTTCCTTTGTATAGACTGTTCGGGAACGCACAGGTCTCTAGGTGTGCACTTGTCCTTCATCAGGTGAGCATGAGTCAATATTACGTGTGCATTTTACAATGGTTGCATTTCTCGGCGTGTAACAAAACATGATCTTTTTGTCAACAGGTCCACAGAGCTGGATTCTAACTGGTCATGGTACCAGCTGCGATGCATGCAAGTGGGAGGCAACGCCAACGCGGTGAGCAGAGCCGCACGCGAACGTCAAGCCATAAACGACGGCGTACTGACCTCCTTTCCTGTCTAGGTGTCGTTCTTCAACCAGCACAGCTGCATCGCCAACGCCGCCAACGTCAAATACAACAGCCGGGCCGCTCAGCTGTACAGAGAGAAGATCAAGACGCAAGCCACGTACGCCACCAGAGCGCATGGCACGGAGGTAACAAAAATATCATCAATGTATGGATTTCTATTCATTTGCACATTTTGTCTTCGTAGCTTTGGTTGGACAGTCAGGGTTCAGGGCTGACCCCGTCGGCAGAAGAGAAGCACGATGATTTCTTCAGTCTCCACACACAGGTACTAGCCCTCGACTCACAGTCGGACATTTCGGAATTAACACAGCGCTCTGTATGTGTTTGGTGAACAGGAAGTTCCGGAAAACATGGCCAAAATGAGCCTCAGCTCTGTGACATTTGACGCGGAAGGCAACGTGGAAGAAGGTATTGGCATTTCTGTCTATTTATATGCTATATTCATATAAATGCATCTGGTGACTTTCAGGCAATGCAGAGAGTGGGCCCAGTGTGGACCAGCTGAGCGCTTCCCCGAAAGCCAATCCAGGTTAAACGCTCATTCGCTCACTTGCGCATTTTCCTGTTCAATAATAAAATCTGTCGTGTTCTTCCCAGAACCCTTATCTCTTCTCAAGAAGAAGCCGGGCGGCGCCAAGAAAATGGTACGTCCACATCCACCTCTCGTGCCTCGCTGTCTTATGCAACACTCGAGTGTGTGTTTCGTCCTCGCAGATGGCCGCCAAGAAAGGCGGCCTGGGCGCTCAGAAGGTGAGCGGGAAGAGCTTCAACGAGCTGGAGAAGAAAGCGCAAGCTGCCGACAAGCTCCGGGAGAAGGTAGAGGACGTGGCCGGCGACAAGAAGAACAACACTAAAACGGCCGAGTCCATGTGAGGGCGCGCTCGGATTGTGTACCTAATGTTGTGTCCGCTCAGCGTTGAATCCATCCGATGGTGTGCTCTCAGTGCGCCATCCATGCGTCTGGCCTACCAAGAGCTGGAGGAGCAGAGGAAAAAGGACGACCAGAAGCTGAAGAATCTGGACGGGAAGAAGCGGGAGCAAGCGGAGAGACTGGGAATGGGGCTCGGGGTCAGGAGGTACGCTGAGAGCTGACCTTGGAGGTCCAAAACACAAAAAACAGTGTGTCGTTTCTCTCGCCCTCTAGTGGAGTGTCTCACTCGGTGACGTCCGACATGCACATCATCCAGCAGGAGCGCCCCCTGGCGGCCAGGACAGGCAAACAGGCGCGTTTCACCGAAGACTATGACGACTGCGATGACGACGAGGACAGCTTCGGGTCAGGGTAGGATACGATGGAAAAAGTGCAGAGTTTCCATATGTAACCTGCCGCTCTCTTTGAAACCATCTCAGGGTCCTGTCCCGTTACGAGCAAAGCAACTCGTCAGACTTTCTCTCCCGATGGAGCAAGAAAGCCGAACCGGACTTCTTCTTGACGTCGGCCATCACCTCGCTAGATGAAAGGTGAGAAGGTTCTGACTCGATTTCCGTCCGCTGTGATGACGTCAAAGTCTGCTCGCAGGCCCGCCCCGCGCAGGAAAGTAGACCCGGCACCCGTCCCAGACACGGGAGAAGCTCGCAAGAAGTTCGGCCAGGACGTCAAAGCCATCTCCTCAGATATGTACTTTGGGAAACAAGACAACACAGAGGTACAGATATTTTTTACAGGATTTTTTGGGGAGGTGCATTCTCGCACTAGCTTCTTTTTGTCTCGGCTAAATGCGCAAACTTTAATGTCGGACATTTCCAAAAAAATTTGCTTGTTAGCAGTACGAAGCCAGATCGCGCCTGGAGAGACTCGCCGGGAGTTCTGCTATAAGTTCAGCTGACTTGTTTGACGATCAGAAGAAGCAAGCCGGTGAGTATCTCGGACTGGTCGGTAACGATACGCCAGTGTGAGCGTTTTGGTCTTTTTTTTTAATTTCTTCGATTGCAGCCAGCTCGTACCGCCTGACCAACGTGCTGCCGAATGCTCCCGACATGACGCAGCTGAAAATGGGGGTGCGCAACGTCGCCGGAAAGCTCTCGGTCATGGCCAGCGGCGTCGTCAACACCATCCAGGTCTCCGCTCGTCATCGCCCAAACGCTCGTCTCCGTTCCTGAACGTCACATTTAAATTTGTGTGCGTGTGTGTTTTTAGGACCACTACAGCTCTTGAAGAACCTACGAGGGGAAGTATAGGCTCAAGTCCAAGGTGACAATTTTTGTATTTAGTGACATGTTGGACAAAAACATTTACATCAACAATTGAAGCTTTACAAAGACATTTTTTTAGCTTTGAAAAAGGCCAAAGTTTGTGAATCATTTCCTCTTTCGGCATGTAAATACAGCCAGAGGCAATGTTATGAAGTTTAAAAAAATAAAAAGTGTCCTTTCTATTGCTCAAAGTGCTCTTAAGTATCTTGGGTGGCCTTGTCAACTCATCTCAAGCTCATTCGAGTAGTCCTTTAGGAAGTAGCAACACATAAGTCTGAATTTTATTTTATTTTTTTTTTTTTTTTTGGAATGGTCGAGCCTCTTTTTGAAACGTGCAGCTTAACGTGTCTTAGCATCAATGCTAATATCAGATGATGGTAAAAATGACAAAAAAATGATCAAGTGCACTTAGTGTGTGACTGGAACTTTTGCACTATAAAGCAGCATGTATTTCTTCGTTCTTATAATTAGACACTTTAAATATTTGAAGGGATTTGCCGAGCCCTTTTTGTAACTTGAAGACGTTGAAGGCAAATTGTTAATTTGGGCATTGATGTAGGTTGAATATTAGAGCTGGATATCTTATTTTCTTGAATCACTAGATGTGTTCAAGCTGGGAGTCGGAGCTATTAAATGTTTGTTTCCGCCATTCCACAATGGTCTTTGTCCAAAGTTAGAATTATTATGCTTTACTGTGGAGTGATCTAGTTACATTTTTGCTTCTTTCCTTTTTGCATTTTGCCAAAATTGGCAGCTTTTGCTTGAATGTACTTTAAAGTTGTGTTAACTGAAGTAAATGTATCAATATTGAAAGAGTTGACATGTACTACTGTTTACCCAAGTTTTTATATATATATATATATATATATATATATATATATATATATGAATGAATTTGTACAAGATACTGGCAATCATATGGTTGACAATGTTTTTGGGAGCATTTAAAATAAACATGCTTGCATTTATGTATGATTATTTTATTATTATTAAAAAGCTCATTTACTTGTACAAGATACTGGCAATCATATGGTTGACAATGTTTTTGGGAGCATTTAAAATAAACATGCTTGCATTTATGTATGATTATTTTATTATTATTAAAAAGCTCATTTCCTTAGTTTTGTGTCAGCGTGAGCGAACGCTGGCAACCGCTGACGTGGCTGTCTGAGGCGTTCACGGTTTTCCAGGAAAGTGGGAATATTGACTTTTCAAAAACTTTGTGACAATTCCTTCGCAAACAGCTCATTTGGTCACTGCTTTGAATCGGGTGGGGTGTTAGCAGTAGCTTCCGTGCAGTTATTTGCAGCAACTTTGGAAGTTTTTATTTGAACCCCGAGTCGTCACTTTCGTGTGGGCTTTGAAATTTACGACTTCCGTGAAAGCAGCATTATTCAAGCACAACCGGGTCAAAAGAAATGAGGAGTCGACGTGCAAAGAGTGGTTTTTAATCCTATTTTTGCTTTTATCTGTATATTGTGAACGTTTTGGGGACTTAAGTGTTTCATCTTCAAGAAAATCGGTGAGTTTTTTTTCCCTCCCCGTTCCTGCTGATTTAAAGTACGTCAAAATGCATGGCGAGGTGAAGCAAAGAAAGAAAAAGCAAAGTAATGAAGTCGTCACTCCCGATTCTGCAAACAAACAAGACCAAGACACAAAAGCAAAGCGTGGACATGTCAGCACGCCTTCCAAATCCTCCAGTTTGGATCTTAAATGCATCATGTGCGTACTTTCGCTTGCAGTCTGCGCTGCACTCAGCTGGTAAGTTCAAACCACACGTGCATTTTTAAGTTCAAATAATATTTTGTCTCATCTTAATGTTTTTTTTGTGTGTAGGATGGTGCTGCAGCAGAATGCCAGGTTCTCTCAAATGGAGGAAAAATGTGCACGTTTGTATGGCAAGACGTCAAGTTTGTCTCAAATGCAGGAACAAGTCGAGATGGTTTCCAAAAAAGTAAGTTTTGTTCGAAAATGTGCAACGTCAACACTTTAGAGCTCATTTATAAACTAAAGTGTTATAAATGCATTGGGGTATGAATCACAGAACCTCTCCAGCTGTAAGAGGAGAGTTTTTGTATCTCATGAAGGTTCCAAATTAACCCATGGTAACGTTTGTGGAATCGCATTTCGGCATATTACACGTAAAGTGTCCACCCACCAAACAACAGACGACAGTGTGTCAAGCTCCACCCTCTCGGGTACCCTACCTCAGGCGACCCTCCCATCCAACAAATCTGTGGATTCCTGGCTTGAGCGCTCCCTGAGAAACGGCCCTCCTGTTTTGTGTTGCGGCTGCAGCTCGCCGCCTCCGAGGAAGACCTCCAGGCGGCGCTCTCCACCGTATCCTCGGAGAGCGGGCTTCGACGGGATGTTTCTGAGCTGCGCCTCGCCGTGGCGACGCTGCAGGCGGAGGACAGCTTGGCGTCGGGCGACCTGCAAGCCATCAACGCCCGCTTCCTCAACGTGACGGAGACGTGGCAGGACCGGCTCGCCGCCGCCGCCTCCGAGCTGGCTTCCCTCAAGGCGGAGTCCCGGGAAGCTCACGGCAGCGCCGCCGAGCGGGTGAACGAGGCCGAGCGGAGGGCCCGGTCGCTGGCCGAGAAGCTTGAGGAGCTGGAGGACAGCACCAGGAGGAACGCCCGAGCCATGGAGCGTGCCGAGGAGGACGACGCCAAGCGTGCGCAGGCGCAGCTGGACTGGAACACCCAGCAGATCCACAAAATGGATGAGAACATCAAGAGGCTGGCCCGCAAGGAGGCGGAGCTTAGCGCCCAACTTCAGGAGCAGCTGCCGCGGGCCAAAGAGTGCGAGGAGCATCTCCCCCACGTGGAGGAGGCGCTGCGCTCCATAGTGAAACTGGGGGCCGACCTGAGCGGCGCCGAGAAGCGCATGGAGGAGTTAACCCTGCAGATGTTCTCGGCCGAGGACAACATGCTGAAGACGCTCAACCGGCTCCTCGCCATGCGCCAGGAAGTTGACGCCCTACAAGCTCGCGGCACCATCCTCAAGATGAAGAGCGAGTTGGAAGTGGTGCGGGAGGCTGTGCACGAACTCACCATGGTACTCAGGGCGGGGCAGACTAATGAGGAAGAAGAGGAGCCGGATGAAGAGTGGGAGGAGCCAACCGAAGCCCCTCAAGATGACATCACACAATAATGACACTGCAGAGAGGACAGGAAGGGCCTCTGGAATTATTTTCTTAGTTCAGTGTCAAAATAGGTCAAGTTTGGTTTTTTTGGTTACTTTGTGTTACTATTTTTCTGTGTTAAATTATCCCCCCCCGTGCATCCTCATTAGTGTGCTAGCAGAGCTGGACTGCTGCTCATTTGTAGATGATTGATATTTTACCAATAAATTGTCGAATAAACAAATTGGATTTTTTTAATTTACCGAAATACAGTACAGTGAGAACTTTAATTAGTCTGTATCCAGTAGTTTGGGAAATAACTGGATTACAGGTATAATAGCGCCCTCTTGTGGCCATGTTGGGGAAACACATCAGCAAGAACTCACATTGAAATAATTCTCAACAGAATCTCGTTCTGTCTTGCAGTGCGAGAGCGTGCACCTGATGCTGGACGACGTAGGGGGTCGCCGGAAGGCTGCGCGGGCCCAGCTGGAGAGCCTGGAGCAAGACGTGGGCCAGCTGAAGGAGTGGGCGTCCGGGCTGAGCCACGAGCGTTCGGCGCTGCGGTCCAGCGTGGACGCGCTCAGCGGTGCCGTGGACCAAATTGAAGCGCGGACCTCCGCCATCACGGTGGACTTTTCCAACAAGGTGCGTTTGATTCATCGGCCTCTACTTCTTGTTACCTGACTGAAATACCCCCGCCAATAGGTGGCGTCGATGAGGACGGACGTTCGGCGTATGGACGGCCTGCGCTCGGAGCTGGACTCCCTCCTGACGCAGGTGTCGGAGCTGGAGGAGCAGGCGTCGCGGTCCGAGCGATCCATGGTGGCACGCATCAGCGACGTGCTGGCCGGCAGCATCGAACGAGTCTCCAACCTACGCGCGGCGTCCGAACGCAACGCGCAGGCCTTGGAGAAGCTGCGCCGACGCCTCCCCGAGCTGGACGCCGCCGACCGCAGCGTGGCGGAGCAGCTGCGGGAGCTGGAGGGCGGCCGGGCTCGCCTCATCCGCACGGTGAGCTTCGCGGCGGACCTCAAACCCAAAGTGGGCGCCATCAAGAGAGACTTCGGGGGCTTGGAGCCCCGGCTGGCCGACCTCACCTTGCGCGTGGGGAACCTGGCCGAGGAGCTCGGCAAGAGGGACGAGGAGATCGCCCAGCTCAGACGCACGTTAGACGGACTCACGTCGGCCCAAGAGCAGGACATCAGTGTCACTACTGAACAGGTCTAAGTTTTATCAGAATTCGATTTTTTTATTTTTATTTAATTCGACTTTCTGGAGCTAGAAGGTCGTCGTGTGTCGTATACATGAAAACGTGACATTGAGGTCAAGAAGAGTGTTTTTTTTATTGGAAAATAGAAAAAAGGAGTAAACAACAAATTCTTGACAAGAGCTTATTGCTTTTGATTTCCAAAAAATCTTTGGGGAAGGCAGGAAGCTGTCAAATAAAAATAAAAACCCTAACAGTGCAGATTGAGTGTTGATTCACAGCTCAGCAGTCCATCCAGCTCCCTCCTCATTTCTTGCCCTACCTGTGCAACTTCAAGTTACTAACAAAGAAAAGAGTGTTTTGTGATTTGTGACGATGCTACTCTTCCGCCTGGGCTTCTGGACCTTGGGACAATGCCGCCAGCGTCTGGCTGGCCTCCTCCAAGGCCGTCTGTAAGGCGACGATGGCTTCTTGCTGCTCCTCCAGCTGGGCAGCGTGCTCGCTGGTCCCCTCGGCGGCCAGCCTCTCTAGCTCCTCCACTCGCTGCGCCATGAGTGAGTCCGTGGTAACCAGCGAGTCCTGCGCCTCCCCCACGGCCGCCACGTTGGCCCGCAGCTCCTCCAGGTTCTTGCTCAGGACCTCCACCTCCTTCCCGGAGAAGGCTTTGCCGGCCAGGTCGCTCTCCTGGGCGTCGTACTGGGAGAGGAGCGACTCCACCTTGGAGGTAATGGACTCGCCGTTCTCCTCTGAGGCTTTGAGGCGGGCTTCCATGTCGTCCGCTCTCTTCTGCGCTTGAGCGGCCACTTCGTTTAGCTTGGTCTCCAAGTCGCGGACTCCCTCGGTGGCCACCTCCAGGACGCCGGTTCGGTCCTTGAGCGTCTGGACTTCCGTCTCGGCGTTAGACACGGAGAGCTTGAGACTTCCCACCGTGTCCTGCACCGCCGACCTGAAGGACTCCACCTCCAGGGAAAGCGACGCCACTTCCTGGCTACGGGTTCGGAGCTCCTCCCTCACAGAGTTGATCTGCTCCCGGATGGAATCGGCGGAAGCGTCGGCATCCTGCTTGGTCGCCCTGATCTCGGCCACCACGTTCACGATGGAGGCAAGCTCCTGCTTGACCATGGCGGGGTCTTCGATGCCGCCCAGACGGGCCTTCAGGTCGGCCAGCTGGTTCTGGGCCTCGCCCTGGGCGTCGGTGAACTCGGCCACGCTGGCGCGCACCGAGCGACTCACCTCCTCCAAACGCTGCTCCACCGTCGTCTCCAGGGAGGAGAAGTCCCGCTCCCGGGCCTCCTTCACCTCGCTGATGCCCTCGGAGAGCTCCTTGAGGAGGTCTTTCTGGAGCTTCTGGAGGGCCTCCTCCACTCGCCGGGTCTCCTCCTCGCCCCTCGCCATCCGGGTCATTGCACCCTCCAGTTCGGCGCGGGTGGCGCCCAATGACGACTCCAGACTGTCCACCGTGGTCTTCAGAGAGGCAACCTAGAGTTGGAAAAATTCGAAAATATTAAGGAGAGCATTTTACGGTGGAACCATGCAGATGATGATTCATCAATCTGTCACAGTATCGTGGTAACTACTGCTGAGGAGGTCAGATTTTCGTTTTGCCTTTTGATGATTGGTACATATATGGACCCAATTCTACTCAAAGTTCCCAGAACCTTTGGAGGACATGTTGTACATAAACAAAAGTGATCTTAAAGTCAGAATGAAACCAAACTGCTTTTGATATTCTGGGGAGATTCCTTAGAAGATTTTGAGTACGGCTCAAGAGAGTTGATTGACTTGCCATGTGTGTAGTTTGCATTCAGTGACCCCCATGGGGGTTCACCCAACCCCTCAAGCCAACCCCTGACCCGCCCCTCGATCCAAAAGTATACCAAGTACAGACACAAAGTACAGGGGCTGCACCGTCACAATGCTGGAATTAATAATTAGTTGGGTGCAGTGCCTCCTTAATGACATCTCAACGAACCTGTTGAACGACGCCGTCCATTTTGCCGCTGATCTCGGCGCTGATTTGCGCACTTTGGGCGTGCGTTGCGCTCGTCTGCCGAATCTCCTCCACCACTTTCTGCAAGTGGAAGGCGGCCAGGCCGGCGCCTCCGATCATTACCGCGTAGAAGAGCATCGAGAACAGGGTGCCCAGGCAGCTCCTGCCGCCGCTGCTGCTGCCCCCGCTGCTGCCGCCGCCGCTCTTCTTCCCGGATGAGCGCGGCGACCCGTGGGCGGCTGAGGAGCGCGGCGACCCGTGGGCGGCTGAGGAGCCGCTCACGCCGTTACTTTTCTGGGTCTTCTCTTCCTTATGTACCGGTGCAGCTGCAGAAGCTGCAGCGGCTTTCTCGCCGGCGTTGCTCTTCTGTCGGTTCTTGGCCGTCATGATCGCTGGAGGTGAACTGTGTGAAAAGAACGTGTGTCGCTGCGCTGCCCGTTTTTGCGTTCGTGGATGGATGGAGTTTTTTTCTTTTTTTTTCTTTTCTTTTTTTTTTGTTGTTAAACCGGCGCTGCAATAGCGTATCAGGGACCGAGTCGTGTCTTTAGGTTGGCTTATGGGACGTCCCATGTTGGACTCCTGCAGGCGAAACTAATGCAAAAAGTGCAAAAAAGTGACCACGAATGAACAAATATTTAACTTCTCAAGCAACATTTTTTGGTAGTTAAGCATTTATGCGTTATGTTAAACTTTAAAATGATATTATTATAATCTGGGGGCGTGGTTTAGAAGCAAAACACCTCCCACCATACGTGGCAACTGGCCTCCTGCCACATCCCATAATGCCACCTCACAAGTTTCTAAGGAACAAAAAGTCCTTGTTTTACAATCTATGGGTAGAATGGATTAAATCTAAAACATTTCTTCCTACTTCTGATTGTTGTAGCTACTTGTCGTGCAGAGAAAAATGTAGTTTTTAGATCTGAATCGAATCTCGAAACGCAAGAAATGACACAAAAGGATTATTGTACATGCCCTACAAAGAAAGAAAGAAAGAAAGAAAGAAAGAAAGAAAGCGTTAACGTTAAGCAAAAGTACAATGAACAAGTGAAACCCGCAGTAAACAAAACGCTCGCAATTCCAATCCTGTCCGCTAGAGAGCGCCAAAGTAACGTCTACGTGTACTGCGTGTCCACCACGTCATTTCGTCTTGAATCAAAATGAGATAATACAGGAATTTTGCGAAAAATTAAACCTGTGAAGAAAAGACTTCGTTTTTGAATGATTAATAAAATTTGCATATTAATTTAGCAAATTTCAGCCGGTGACACATTTGTACACATTCACAAACATTAACTTAAGACAGCAATTTCAAGTGATTTGCCATTTCAGGGACAATTTTATTGTATTGAGACCTTTAGATGGAAATGTTTTAGAGTAGACACGATGCCTCCCAAAGGCATCATCACTTTTTCCGAGCGTCGCATGAATGCATCACGGCTGCACGCCCTGCCCCGGTGACAGCAGACACCGCCCGCCGCCATCCAGGTGCTCACCTCGGGGGAGCTTCTTTCTGGACCTCCTTTGTTTTCGGAGCCTCTACCGAGCTGAGGAGGTGTACCACCACTGTGCTATGCTTTGTCTCCAAGAACGACCACCTAATGCCCCGAACCCCCTCCTCCTCCTGCCAGGAAAAATGAAGAGGGAGCACGGTCCAAAAATGAGGACGGCCACGTTCTGACTCGTCCGTGTCGCGTCCAAGCTGCAGTTGGAAAGCCTGCTAAGCAAGCAACCACCCGGGGCAAGTCTCCCGGACTTTGCGGCGCCATGGCCGGGCTCATCAAGAAGCAAATCTTGAAGCATCTCTCCAGGTTAGTGAGCCACACACAAACCGGGTACGGGGGGCGATCGGCAGGCGGTTTCGGGGGTGATCCAGAAGCTGCTTGACGGTCAGCCTACCCAAACGCCCGACACCAAGACTTTGTCATTGTGGTTCAGGACGGCTTGTCAGCCTTTGCAGCCGCCGTGCGGCGATTGTCGGTCGGCCTTTAGCCTTCGGTGACCCTCGCTGAGCTCACGCAGCTAGCCGGGCTAAGCTAACAAGCTAATCCCTCGGCAGCCCAAATGACAGGTAGAACCGGTTGCCTTTCCGAGTCTGATTTATTCAAATAACAATCTTAGACGTACCTTTAATTGATCTACCACTTAAAACTTAATTTTAAAAATCATTTTTATCGGTATGGGAAGCAACGTGAACGTATTCCAACGCGTCATTCGATTAGAGCCAGGTGCTCATATCTTGTTGACATGTCATTAAACTTGCCGTGTCATCTCGTTTTACTACTTTAGTGGCCTCGCTTGAATTCAAATCATCTCAGGTTTTAGCCCTTAATCACGATTTTCTTCCCGTGTTTATTTGAACTAGCTCCGAGATGCCTGCATTATTTATTCCTTTCCAGGGTTTCCTCAAGAGTCTTCAATGGCTGAGCTGCTGTGACGTCACCCATTGTTTTTCCTCCATCCACCTGCCTCCAACCTTACTGCCTCTTTCTGGTTTATAATCTGTTTCTGCAAACAGTTGCTTCATTTTAACGTTTGTAGAGGAAGTGGCAGCAGAAGTGGCAATGTTGCCCCAGAGCAGGCCTGTTGGCGTCCGACAGGTCGCAGGAGGTCGTGTCGAAGCGCCCTCGTGTTGTCACGCTCGCATCGTCTTTGGTTGTGTTGTTTGTGTCAACATGGGTGCAAAAACTGTGCTGCGGAATATTATTTCCTCAAATAACGCCCTTCACGCTTATATGCACCTTCCCGTTCTTCACTCACTGTTTTTAAAACAACACTGTTGAACAATTGGCATGTCCTCCATTTTGTGTTATACCTTTTTCTAGCATCCATTTTGAGGCGAAACCTTCTATTGTTATTGGCCTCACCGCCGGTGGATAACTGCATGAATCACGCTGGCTTACTGTGGGTGCACTTGAAGTCGTCCGTGTGCGTGAGCGAGCAATATTTGGCAGGATGTCGCTTTCTGCATCGTGCTCACCTTCACGCCACTTTCAGGTCATAAACAAATCCCTCGACCTTCGCTGGCAACGCTGGCAAGAATAGATTTTTTTTTAATATCATTTTTTCTCCTTCAAATGTTGTTGTGCTTGCGTCTCGACTACTTGTGACATGATTGTGCGTTTTACTTTGTGTGTGTGTGTGTAGCCAGCGTGCAGGTTGCCTCTGCTAAATAATTTACGGAATTGGAGAGGAATGTGACGCTGCTTGTGATAGGAGGAGGTCCCGCATTGCTTTTCGGGCCTCACACCCTCTGTAACTTTTTCTTTCGAAATTTTTTTGCAACGCAACCATTTTGTGTCCCCCCCGGCATTCCACTGGAAGACTGCAGATGTCCGCTTTGTGTGTTTTAGTCTGTTTGCTCAAATCCTGCAGTGTGGACACACACAAAAAAAACAACTTGATGGACCTTGTGCAAACACCAACATTTTCTGTGTGAATTTATTCTATGGTGATGTTTCCCGTGTGCCGGCAGGTTCGCCAAGAACCTGTCGCCCGACAAGATCAACCTAAGCACGCTGAAGGGCGAAGGTCAGCTCACCAACCTGGAGCTGGACGAGGAGGTGCTCCAGAGCTTGCTAGATCTTCCCACCTGGCTGGCCATCAACCGCGTGTGCTGCAACAAGGCCGCCATCCGCGTACGCCGACACGCATTTCCGATCATTTGATGGCACGCCGCCGCCGCATTCGCTCATGATCGTTGTGTCACCCCGTCCACAGATCCCCTGGACCAAGTTGAAGACTCACCCCATTTCCCTGGTAAGTTGCTACCTGTTCATCGAACCGTTTGGGCGGGAAAGTCGCCTCATTTTTATGGTCTTCCAGACACTTGATAAAGTGGAAATGGAAATGAGCACTTGCGATGAACCCCGCCCCCCAAACGGCCCCTCCCCTATAGCGACGGCGTCGGGTCAGAGGTGAGCTTCCGCCCGAAAAGAAATAAATGAAAGGTGGCCCGGAACGATTTCTTGCTGACGGGTTTGCACGGCGGCGTTTGCAGCGAGTACGGCTTTGCCGAGAAGGTGGTGGAGGGCATGTCGCTGTCCATCAACTCCATCGTGATCCGCATCGGCGCCAAGGCCTTCAACGCCTCCTTCGAGCTCTCCCAGCTGCAGGTGTACAGCGTGGACAACAGCTGGAGCCTCAGCGACCTGCGCTCCACACGCATTCAGGACCCTCAGCGGGGGGAGGTAAGCAAAACTGCACCAAAGCCTTTGTCTGCAGGGCGCCCTCTGCTGGGTGTGATGGTGCATTGCCAGATTAGGACACGGTCTCATACGTTGCAGCTGCTGTCCTTCAAGGAGATCAGCTGGCAGATGATCCGCATCGAGGCCGACGCCATCCAGAGCGCCGAGCACGACATGCTGAGCGCGCCCATCCGCCTCATCACCAACCAGTCCAAGATCCGAGTCACGCTCAAGCGACGCGTAAGATGTCCACACGCAACCGCCCGCCGCCCCCGTCTGTCTTTGACGTGTCCCCGTTCCGGTCCAGATGAAGGACTGCAATGTTGTGGCCTCCAAGCTGGTTCTGATCCTGGACGACCTGCTGTGGGTGCTGACCGACTCGCAGCTCAAAGCCATGGTGCAGTACGCCAAGTCCCTCAGCGAGGCTATGGAGAAGTCGGCGCAGCAGAGGAAGAGCTTGGCCACCGAGGACCAGGTCAATACCGCCGCCCGTTCGACCCCTTTGACTCACCTAATAATTTCCCCTCATTCTCGACTCGCAGGCGTCGTCCGGGCTGCCCTCGACCCAGCAGGCGCGGCCGGCGCAGACATTGGCGGCGGCCGACCAGAGCGCCACCATGGCAAAGCTGTTCAGCGACCACGACGTGTGCGAGACGTCGCACCACCTGCAGATCAAGCATCTGGACCTGCACATCTGCGACGACATCCACGCCCCGGACAAAGGTGGCGGCAAATATGACGCTTTTGTCGTCGTGATTTTTACACAAGGCGTTTTTGTCTTTCTTGGCAGTGATCAAAAAGAGGATGACAGGTGGGGCTATGCAGCTGTCCTTCAGCTCCATCACGCTGGACTACTACCCCTTCCACAAAGCAGGTGTGCCCTTTTCTGACATATTTCAGTCAATATGATTTTTTTTTGTGCCTCTAGTAACAACCTGACTGTTCCAGGCGACAGCTGCATGCACTGGATGCACTACAGCGAGGCCACCAAAACTCGCGAGGATTGGGCGCGGTGCCTCCTGGATGAGTTCAAGTCCAACGTGGAGATGCTGAAGAGTGCGGTGCGAGGCCAGCAGGGGGCGGCGCCCGCCCAAGGCTCACCCGGTAAGCGCGCACGGATGGGCGACGGGCGCGACTGTTACGGCGCGTGCACACACGCTGGGTTTTGTGTCCCCAGTGTCCGTTAGGGACGATGTGTATTGGCCCATTGGGCTTAGTGAGGCCGAGGGAGCCCTGGTAGAATGGAGCCCGCACATGCAGCCTCCAGCCCAGTGCTGCTGGTGCCTTGAGCCAGGTACCATGCTGTGCTGTGTGTGTGTGCGCACGCTCCGGTGCGGTGCGGTGGGACGCGGCCCAGCCGACTCCCCTCGGTCACTCGTCTCGTGGCTCTCGCTCGCCTCATTCTCACCCGCTGATTCCTCCCAAGGCAAGATCAACACGTCGTCCACCTCGTCCTTCAGCGCGCTAACTCAGAGCCCCAAGACGCAGCTCATGTCCAGCTCGGTGGTCCTCAGGATGGCCGACTTCAGCATCTACCAGGTTGGTCGCCCCAATCGTCATCCTTCGCTCCCGCTGATCGAATATTTGGTGTCGGCAGGTTTCCATGGCAGACCAGCGGCGGTCCAGCCCCAAGACCATGATCTCCTGCAACAAGAAGTCCTTGTACCTTCCTCCCGAGATGGCGGCCATCCACGTCGAGTTCACCGAGTATTACTTCCCGGATGGAAAAGACTACCCCAGTAAGTCCACATGCTCTGTGGTGGTTTTTCGATTTTTTTTTAACGGAGCTCCCCCCCCACAGTCCCGTGTCCCAACCTGTACGCCCAGCTGAACGCCCTGCAACTGGTCTTGGACGCCCGCAGCCTGGTGTGGCTCAACCTCTTCGCTTTGGACCTGCGGCAGAGTCTGGAGCAGTTCATGGAAATCTACAAGCTCAGTGACTCGCAGAAGCCCGACGAGCACGTGGACATCAAGGTGGACGGCCTCATGCTGAAGGTATGGGGAGTTCAAAACTAAGCAGAACCACAAATTGTAAACTAGCTCAGTTGTCCAGCTGGAAGATTGGAGTGTCCACTAGTGGTCTTTACGTCCTCGTAGCTGGTGATCCCGGCCGATCGGGACCCCTCGTGCCCGCCCGACCTTCCCCGCTCCGTCTCCGTGCAGACGTCGGAGATGGTGGCCACCAACACCCGCCACCCGGCCAATTGCACCCGCGCCCACCTGGAGGCGCTGCTGCAGGCCTTCCAGGGCAAAGAATTCTTCTCGCCCTCCTACGTCTCCTTCCCCCGCTCGTCCTCCTCCCTGCCGCTCCTTCATCCCGTTTTCCGCTACCACGCCCACGAGCAGGACACCCGCCTGCACGACATCTACCGCGGCCTGGTGGCGCCCAGCATGACGGCCGACGCCCTGAAGATGCCGGCCGCCGCTGACTTCTGGGCGATGCACTTTGCGCAGTTCTGGGTGGACTATGAGGGCAAGGGGCGGCCGCAACCCTTCGTGGACTCCTTCCCCCTCACCGTGTGGGCCTGCCAACCCGCCAAGCTCCTCGCGCACCAGGAGAAACTGCGGGGAATGTCCCGCAGCGCCTCCGCCGACTCCGCCGGGCGTATGCAGAGGAAGCGGCTGCTGAAGGAGTTCTACAGCGCCGACGGCGCCCCCCCGCCGGCCCACAGTCCATCCAACGGACTCCATAAACCGCAATCGTTGGACAGCTTGCCGCCTTCTCCTTTGGCGTCTTCAGGCAAAGATGCTGATGTCCACCTGCTGGTGCAGGTTAACAAGCATCTCAGCGCTCAGGTACGCTTGGCTCTCATTTCTTTGGGACGTGTAAACGGAGTTTAGAGCCAAAGCTTCTCGGCTATCTTCCCCCAGGTGAGCCACCAGCAGTATGTGTTCCTGATGCGTCTGCAGCGCAGCATCAAGGCCCTGCAGCAGACTTTGCAGCAGGACCTGGAAGACATGGGGTGTCTGCGCAAGGCTCCACCCCAAGGTCCCGCCGACCACCGGCCCTTCACCGCCTGCCTGGGCCTGCTGCTCAAGAGCGCCGAGGTCTCCCTCCTCCTCAAGCCCGTCGCCCAGACCGAAGGCTCGGGAACTCCTCTCGGGTCGGAGCTGTCCCCCTCGGCGAGCGGAGGAACCTTGGAGCCGGCCGGCGACGTGGAGGCGAAAGGGACCGCCACGGCGGACGAAATGCTGTGCGGCAACGTGCCCGAGGCTAAAACATCTCGGGGGCCCGACCCTCTGGTCCCCACCACCGCCCCGGCGTCAAATCACCAGTCCTCACACGAGGAGAGGACTTCCTCGGCCAAGAGCGCCGGGAGCCGGAGTTCCGGTGAAGGCGAGGAGATGGTGGCCGAGGTTTTCGCCAGCGAGGACGAAAGCAAGCTTCAGGCAGGTGAGCCGCTTTGCGAGGACAAAGCTGCGGCCGCCAAGATGACCCAGTCCACGTCCAGGTATTTGCTAGTTTCTACTTTATGCTTAGCTAGGAGCTTTCCACGCACACTCAACATCTACCACTTCAGTCAGTCGTACATCATGCCCTCAAAAAATAACCTTGGCTGCTGCTTCGTGTCCTCGGTGTGACTTGTCTTACATCCATAAATAGCAGCGATGGGCTTCACTATGGATGTTCTCTCTACCTTCACCGCGCTTGTGTCGTCATTTCTCATTTCCTCCTCTGGTCTGCAACATTTCTCAACTTCCTTCTTGGCCTCTTTGCTTTTGACTCTCGCAAGGTGTGTGTGTGTTCTCTCCACCAAGGAAAGGAAGTTTGTCTGTCGTTTCCGATCTCCTCAGCTCCTCATCTACCAGCAGATCCTCCTCCCTTTATTCCATGTCCAACATGTAAGGCCCAAATGGATCTGTGACTATCATTAATGAATTATTAGAACGTGTGTGTGTGTGTGTGTGTTTGTCTTTTGGACTCATACATAAAAGTGCAAAGTTGAGCACGTATTTGCACGTTTGCATGCGTCCAGTTTCTCGGGTACTTGTGACTAGTCCCGCATGCCCGCTGACGTTCATCCACGTAGACGTGTGTCAGACAAGGGCGCCGTTTGTGTGTTGCAGCGGGCGCCTGATGCGCGACCGCTCGCAGTCCAGTTTCTCGGTGACCTACAAGAACATGAAGAAGAGTCCGTCCCTGCAGTCTCTGGACAACATCTCCATCGACAGCTACCTGCTGGAGGACGGCGACGCCTGCAGCCTGACGGAAAGAGGTGCGCGCACCGTTGCAAGTTCACATCAAGCCACCAGGCGGCAGTGTTGCACAAAAAACAAACCTTGAGGCCAATTCTCTGCTCTTCTTGTTTTCCTGTACACAGATGACATGTCCATCTCTGGATTCAAGGCCGCCGCCGACAGCGGCGCCGAGGTCGCCGCCCCCGCGCCAGTCCCGGAGCAGGAAGGAGGCGTGTCCCCCGACACCGTCAGCGCCGCCTCGCAAAGCATCGACGACCCCTCCAAGGACATTGTAAGAACTCTGACGTCTGTTTGCCTCCGAGGGCGAAGTCTACACGTGTGCGTGTGTTGCGCAGGTGTCGGTGCTGGTGCTGAAGGTGCACTCGGTGTGCGTGGCCATGGAGGCGGTGGGCGAGAGCACGGCCGTGGCTCTGGAGGTGGACAAAGTCACGCCCGTCCAGTTGGGCAACGTCAGCTTGCGGCAGTACCTCAGCAGCCGCAGCCTGGGTAAGCCCCGCCCACGGCGTCCTTCCATCGGCTCACTTTGACCGTTAACTTCGGAAGCCTCTTCGGTGGTGATTAGGAATCACTGGACTAACAGACACGCTAACACGCCTTGGTCATATTTACCCCGCAGGTATGGTGTGTTCAATGCCGGCTCAGAGCGGCCAAGGTAACACCTGCAACCTGGTGTGCATGCTCATGTGTGTGTGCGCGCCGTGACACTTCTGCTTCCGTCGCCTTTGCACAAGTTCTGCCACACGTGCGGAGGTCACGTCTCGTTCCGTAGCCACGGCGACGCCCGCCTTGAAGAATTTGCCGGTAATCGACGGGGCGCTCCCATTATATGCGACATTAAGCCATGCACAACGCGCGTGCTAGTGGAATCGAGTGCAGATGTCGAGTCTTCCCCGACTGACTGACTCACCCTCCCTCTCGCACATCACTCACTAACCCCCCCCCCCCTTCCACCTCGCCACTGCAGCAGCAGACTTTGCGATTCCTGCCGACGAGAGAAAACCTCTCGCTGCTTCCGGCTATCTCGCCTCCACCCCACCCCTCCCCTTCCTTCTTTTGGACCCGCTGTTGCTGTTATTAACCTCGACATCACACCATGACTCCCCTCCCTCGCTCTTGTACGCACAAACCTGAATTTCATAAATGCGCAAAACATTTGCAACAGTCGACGTGTCGAACCGAGGTCCTCATTCTTTGCCGAGAGTCGCCAGCTGCTCATCTTCTCGCACGAGGGTCAAAGTCTCTCTCCTACCTTTTTGCAGCACTTTTTGTCGCTTTGTGGCGTCCTTCCTGCCTTTTCTTCAGACCTATTCGTCCATTCTAGATAATATTGCCGGTGATCTAATGCGCCCATCAACGTTTATGTTGGCAGGCCCGGCCAAAGTGCCCACGCCGTCCAAGGGGGCCCCCCACCGCCCGGAGGTGCGGGCCCGGCTGGAGAGCGGGCCTTGCGCCGCCGCCCGCTCTCCGCTGGCCGAGCGCAACGGCTTCCTGGAGTTGCGCCTGAGCGGCTACCGGGCCGGCCTGCTCATGTCCACCTTGCGCAACCTGGCCCACTTCCTGGAGGACGACACGGCGCCGCAGGTGCTGCCCATGGAGATCAGCGTACGGGACACGCACATAAACTTGAAGGTGAGCCAAAATGTTCTTGATGAAATTCAATGAAAACAAAGCTTACTTTTTGTTTTCTTTGCCGCAGGACGACAGCCAGCGGGACAACCCGTCCGACTCGGAGCCCGTCACCCTGCAGGTGAACAGCCTGCTCATCCGCCGACGTGACGACGGCGCCTTCTCCATCGGAGGTGAGACGCCCGCACGTTCGTCTAACATAACCCGAGCTGACTTCGCCCGGTTCCTCCCGCTCACAGCGGACCCCGAGGCCGAAAGGTCGACGACGGATGGCGGCGCCCTGACCCCGGTCAGCGAGGTCGCCTTCGCGGAGGCCGCGCAGACCCCCGCCGGCCCGTCAAACCACGAACAAGTGAGTTAGCGCCGTTGCGGGCGTTCTCAGACGCGCACGTGATACCACGACAACCGCTCCCGCAGATGCTGATGGAAGAGAACGATTGCCTGAAAGTGGAGCTGTCCCGGGCCAAAATGGCGCTGGCCGAGGTTCAGATGGAGAGGGACTCGCTGCTGCACAAAATCAACAGCCTCAAGGTCAACACCAGCTAGCCGCTTACCGTGTGGATATTTCCTAACTTAATAATTCCTTCATGAAGCAATGCAGAGGATGAAGAAAAGTTTTTTTTTAACAGCAAAATGACGTGTGTGCGTGTCGTGATGTGGACTTGGGCAACGGTTGAATCCAATCTTAATGAATGTTTCTGAGGAATGTCACCGGGGAAAGATCAATTTTGCACATCTTGCTCTTATATGTGTGTGTGTGTGTGTGTGTGTGTGTCCTCTTAGAATGTGAGAGCTCTTTTGTACACAGATCTGAACTGTTGCACAGTGTTGAATGTGCGCGTCGGTGAGAACAAGCATTTCATTCCCCAGATGAGTTTTTATGGGTTGGGCCGCTTCCCAGCTATTTTTCTAGTAAAAATGTACAGCGTGTACTCCCGTTCAGCTTCGCTCCATTGCTCTTTGTGCATCTTTCTGCCCGCGTGGTCGTCCGCCATCTTGATTGAGCTGTGCAAAGGGAGATGAGCTTGTCATATTTTGTCTGTCAACGCTGCTGAATTGCAGATTAAAACGAGCAAAAAAAATAAATAATCTAATGCGAAAGTAAGAAAACCATCCACTGAGATGATGTTTATTTTGACAGGAAATGAACTTCTTTGGAATGTTTTATTCAGAATTGTTTTTTTGTGTTTAGCAATTAAAAAAAAAAAAAATTTAATTTTTGTTTAAAATGACAACAATGTGAAAAGAAATCCTTTTTGTGCTCATCATTGCATTGACCACCTGACACAGTCGTAGCATTTTATTTTGAAGACTCGAACAAAGGTATTGCATTCCCGCCCTCTTCTTCGACTGCTCGGCAGCTTCATCGTGAGGGCCAGGAAGTAAACCATCGTGCTTTTAAAATAAAACAAATCCGAATTTATAAGTACGAAGATGCTTTACTGAAGAAAATGTCATTGGCGTTATTTAACTCAATTATACAAGTGAATTCCAGCGAAGCATCGTCTGTAAAACGCTTCAAGTGAGTCTGAGATACAACATGACCAAATAATCGATAAAAAATTAAGGTAAGAAGGCATGTCTGTATACTTAAAACATTAAAATACTGCTAGAATCATTCTGTATTGTTCGGGCTAATCTTTTCGTTAATTAGCTAGCATAGATTTGTTGTGTTGACGTTGGCTTGTTAAAAATGATACTGGATTGAAAGGTGGCATTTTTATTTGATTTAGTAGTTAAACGTAGGTTAAATAGAGACGTGGCAGTTGTATTTCATGTTTTAATTAAACATATACGTAGTTGGTATACTTTATTTCATTTTGTAGTAAAGTTTAACGTGACAAGAGATCCGCGTAGCGCTTTATTCTGAAAGCGGAAACCGGAAGTTACCGGTTAGTCAAGTGAGCTTGACACGACTCTGCACTCAGGGGCACCGGCCAGTGCGGAAGGTTCAGCCGAGAGCGGTGGAAGGAAGACCGGCTAGGGAAGCCTCTTCCCGTGGTGGGCGTGCACGCTTTCACCTCCAGCTTGTCATCAGCTGGATCGGAGCGGGACCAGAGTGGAGGCTCGCTCGGGGTAAGCCAAAGGTCTTCACGGCGGGTTCCCCGGAGGAGGTACCGGAGCTCGAAGCCTGAATGAACGGGGAGTACCTGAACACGGTGGTGTGTGCGTGCGGGGTGGAGGTGGTGGTGGTGGTGGTGGTGGCGGCGGGGGAAGCTCTCTGCAGCATCCGAGCGGGAGCACCGGCAGCATGCCCCCGCGGTGAAACGAGCGTGCACGGAGCTTGAATTGATGGAAGATTGCGGTCGTCGCTGGCCCGACATCGTCGTGCACCACTCGTGTCCGGGATGGGGAAGGAGCAGGAGCTGCTGGAGGCCGCCCGCACCGGGAACGTGGCCGTGGTGGAGAAGCTGCTGAGCGGCAAGAGGGGCTTGCTGGGCTCCGGCTCCGGTTCCATTCCGCTGCCCAACCTGCTGAGGTATGTTCTATGTCCTTGAATCAAAGAGGGCTTCTTTCCAGCTTTGTATGGTGAGAACAAAAGCCCTGCAATAATATAAAAAAAGACTTACTTTGATGCCCATTGGAAAACAATGAACCCTACCTGAACTAGAACCTCAAAGAGACCGCTCAGGTGATTGGTTGCCTCCTCCTCGCCCTGCAGCATCTTCTCACCGGGGACAGGTGATTAGGGCGATCAAAGCAAGGAGGGTGGGCCTCGGGCTGAGTTGGAAGCCCTCAACTAGGGGCCGCAGTAGATGAATGGCTTTATAGTTAGTAATCAGCGTCAAAGTGGAGGCGGTTAACAATGTAAAATGTCACTTCAAACGTGACCTGTGAACTTTAACCTTTTGAAGAGTTCTTCAGCCGACCTTTCAAAAGTTGTTTTTCAATCAGAGAAATAGCACTTTATATTTTTGTACTTTAAAACAAAACTACTGCCTCTCAGTCAGCTGCTGTATATTATTAATTTTGCAGACGATAAAGAATGAACGAGTTTTTGTCTACATGCCTTGCTCCACCATTTGTGTGCAAATATCCGACTGATTCGTCGGATGATGCTCAGTGGTTTTCTTGTAGTGTAAGGTCTTTTTTTGTTTTTCAAGCATCCCCTCATTCACGTGCTGCTATGGCTGCAAATGAGGCGTGCAGATGTTAGCTTGTCGCGTTCAGGGGAAGCCCGCGTCGCTAGCTTCATTCCCCTCCTCCTCCTCCTCCTCCACTTTTGCAAACAAACAAGCTTTAAGTGAGTCTCCGGAGAAGACGGGCTCTCACACTCCCCTTCGCCCGTGTTTGTACTTTTGACTCACTGCAGAGTGGGGGAAGGCTAAATGGAGCTAAACTAACGCTAATAACAGGAAGAAATATTTTACGTCCTGTGTCAAGCCCGTCTAATCTACAGGCCGGTGACCCTGCCTTACATCACGCATTCCGCACGGCCCTCCTGATGGATTGCGTTAGCTGCTATCGTGGCGAGAGGGGAATCCTCCAGGCCCGATTGGATAGGACTACTTAAAAACTAGAGAATCGCTTTGAGGGGTTTGAGCAAGCCCATTTTGGCCGCAAACTAGTCGTGCCTGAATTAATGTGCAACTAAAGTCCATCACCCAGACTTCATGAAGATACATCAATGGTGACACAACGCTGAAAACCTTCATGATCCAAGATCAGTACATCATGCCCGTCTAGGCGTCTGTCGGATTATTATAAACAATTTGTGAACCTAGCTTCAACAGGCGTGCAGGACATTTCTTGGCAGCCTGATGGCGTTAAGCGTGCAGTTATCCTCTAACTAGCTTCGGCGAGACGCATGAAATATGTGTTGGCGATTCATCTTTTCTTAAAACGAGCCATCAAATATTCATCTGCTGCAGAACTGCTCAATGAAAAACGGACCATTAATCATGCGCCCGACCGCACGCGAATGCTGAGAATCACGAATTTGCGCTAATGTTATTGTAATGATCGGATAGAACGACGAGACGGGCATGATAAATTGATTTTGGGCTTTCTCTTGTCATTGAGGTAGTATCTTTGCTGAATCTGGATTGGACTCGAGTTGCAGATTTGGTCAGGTCCAAAAAGTTTGCCGCCTAAAACGGGCTGCCGTATGAATCAAAACTATGGACAGAAATTTCTTGAATCCAGGCCGCCTGAACGGGCTGCGGTCCAAATGCCGTAATCCCGAGTCTGTACTTTGTTGTTTATCTCAGCTCCTCAGAGCCTTTTCTTTTACAGTTGGAAGACGTGCTTTCCGCAACCCCGCTACCCGTCTCATGTGTCAGCAGCGTATTCATTTACACGGCGTATTGTCCTGCAGTACTTTCCCGTCTTGCTCGTCTCCTGACTCAACGGGGAGACACTGGAGCTCTTGAGTAAGCATTCCCGAGCACCCCTGCGGGCTTCAGCCTACACGCTTTGCAGCTCTTTGTGCGTCGCCTGTCCTTCCAGCATCCTCCCTTTCTTCTCGGTCCCGCCGAGTTAAGCTCAAGCCCGACCAGTTTGCCGTTTTGAAAGTAAACGAGTGACCGACTGGAGTCACCTTTGATGGCGTGTTGCAGTTGCCAAGGCCCCGCGTCATCGCCAAGCGCGATTTACAGCACGCACCTTGACTCATCATTCTGCCGACTTCCTGTTTCATTAGATCGGCCGACCCCTCTGCCTTCCAGTCCCTCTGGCCCTATCAACGCTGAGTCACTGCGAGACCATTTGTGGCCGTCTGGCCCTGAGGGAGGGAGGGAAGAAAGAGTGCGGGTGGGCAAGGGGCGGTGCCGTGTGATCTCCGTTTGAAAAAAAAAAAAGCAGACTTGACCTCAAGACGGGTCAATGTTTCAATCAAGGTGAATTTCTACAGAGCCAGATGACGCATTTATTTTGCATTGCATTTTATTTTGAAATCTAGTTGAGGTGGGTTTGTAATATATTATTGAATAGGCGTGTATTGTTTTTGCATTCAATTATTTGTGTACTTCATATAAGGAGCCACATGCTGCTTCACCAGCCACCTCAATGCAGTGCAAATCCCATTTTGCACGCAAATGGCGGTTGTCAAACACGTTTGTTGTTGTTGGCATTGTCGCCTGCCGTGTGTGAGCCAGCTAATGCGATGTAATTGGGGCAGGTTGTCTTGCGGGGACTACCCCCCTCATTTTTTTTTTTTTGTGCAAGCACACCTCCCATGGAGTTTTTTTTTTTGTGTGTGTGTAGGGGAGCTGCTAGCGGAAAAGCTTTTGGAGAAAGCTTGAGAGAATTCACCCCAGGGCTTTGCAGACGCCGTTGCGCGTGCCCAAAATTGCTTTTCGTCTTTTGTTAGCGGAATAACTTTGTCGACGACGTGAAAAAGATTGTGTCTCCTTGTCGCCGACATCCTGCAGGTGACACTGGAATGGCTTGTGTAATGATGCTGCCGCTGTCACACAAACACGGAGCGCGGAGAATTTGAAAGCGTCTGAAATCTTAAAAGTCATCTTTGATGCTTTGGAGGACATTTCTACTGCAGCTTCCTCCAAACTGTTGCTCGGTGCAGGCTGAAATCTTGCTTTGTTCGCAAAGCTCTTGAAGCTGCTGGGCGTGTCCTTTTTCGGGCGGTGACTCTGCACTTTTCTGTGTCCTGAGCGTGTAAGAGATTTTCTGCTTGGTTGATTTAGTCATGTGTGAGGCTGGGTGTATTTTTATTTATTTTATATATATATATATTTTCAACTTTTTCAAAGTTTTGCAGATGTTTTTTTATGTATTTTAATTTGTTCTATTTTAGATTTGTCAATTTACCGTATTTTCCGGACTATAAGGCGCACCTAAAAACCTAACATTTTCTCAAAAGCTGACTGCGCCTTATAGTCCAGTGCGCCTTATATATGGACCAAATTCTTAAATTTAAACTGGCCCGAAGCATTGTGTGATGAAATCAATCATAAGTGGCCCGCTGAAGACTATGGATCATAAATCAAAAAGACTATGGATCATTATTTTGTGATTATAAAGTCATTTGTTGCGTCTGAAGTTGGAATAAAAAAGATAAAATGGGGAATGATTTGATTTGGATTAAAAATCGGACATGATGCATTAATGGTGCGCTTTATAGTCCGGTGCGCCTTATATAAGGACAAAGTTTTAAAATGGGCCATTCATTGAAGTCTTATAGTCCGGTGTGCCTTATAGTCTGGAAAATACGGTAAATTTATTCTATATCTATATTTTTTTTTTCTTAAATATTTGAGCTTTGTTTCGATGACTTCCATTCCAATTTGTGCTTGTCTGCGTTCCCAGGCTGCGCTTTCATGTCAACAAGCGGCCATGTTTGCCACGTGGCAGCTGGCCTCCGCCACCTGTGCCTCCATCCCACCGACAAGAAGGCAACATATGCCCGCGCGTAGCCGCCATATTCCCGCCCGGCGTCGATACGCTCCTTCCCGCTGACTCGACATCGGCTCTCGCTGGCGAGCGCGGGATTGAATCACATGCTCCATATGAAGTGGGTCATATAGTAGACGGCGCGGGGGCTAGCATCCATATGTTCCTGCATCTTTCATGAGCCACGGCATCGGTGCCTGAGCCCCTTGCCGGTCTTCCCGACCCGGCATCGACACTCCCCCCCCTTCCACATGCCCTCCCTCCCTTCTCTCGTTAATTGGAAAGGGCAGCCAGCGAGCTAGCGAGCGCCCGCGGGGGAACGTCGTAGAGAAGCTGGTGGCGGGAACCAGGAAGTGACAAGGCCAAAAGGGGGAAATGCCCCCCCCGAGACGTTCGTCAAGCTGTGAGCGTTTTTTTTTACTGCTTCACGAAGCTTCCTTGTCCTCAGTTTAGTTTGCTCCACAGTCTCTCTTAAATACCTTTTTGGGGCTGGGGAGGGAGAGAGAGCGTACACGTCTCCCCTTAGCGGGATTTATCGCCAGCCGGGGGCCTCCTAATGTCTTGATTCACGGCGTAACGTGCCGCCTCTCCCGACTCGCCGGCGCAGCCGTCACTGCAATTGGCAGATGCGTGCCGGGAGCCGTCGCGTGTCATCGCAGGCCCTAAGTCACGCCGGGTGTTGTGAGCGTGCCTTGTTTATGCCCACCCGACTCCCACAGGCACTTGACTTTATAGCACTGCCCTGTTGTGTATTTATAGTCGAGAAGGAGTTGGCGTTGACTTGCAACGCCACAGGTCGCCTCTTTAAAGCGGGCCTCTTGCGTTCGGAAAGCGCCTTTAGTGGCAAAACCCGAAGATGCAGCGAAAGGTCGGCGCTTTTAGGTGCCGAGCATTTGTCGCTGATTCATCCCAGGACGGCCGGTTGCCGTGGCGACCCGCACCATCTGCGCCTGCTCGCTACGTAAGCAGGAGATAGGGAAGGCGCGGAGGCCCCCGTCGCACGCCTTATATAGGCATCGTGCAACGCTCGCCACTGGGCTGCTGCCAAACACGCAGAGCAGCGCTTCAAAATAACAACACAGCCGCCCGCCGTAGGCAGGAGTCGTCCCCCACGTTGATGTCAACGTTTGCTCCACGCCGATGCTATTATTCCAACGTCTCTCTTATGTTGTCAAAAATGGCCGATTAGTCGGTCCGTCCCTAAAATGGAGGCTCGTCCCAATACTTTTGTCCGTTGACTGTTTCGACGCGCTTCACCTTAAAGTAACTTTTCTATGAGTCGGTTATGCAACCAGGCGTGAATTTCACATGCGAAGAGCGGCCGCAAAGTGGAGTGCCCCAAAGCATCATGGGAATCGAAAGGCTTTGCGGGCTTGGACATGAAAGGACAGCTTCCGACTTGAGTGTTTGTCACCTGGCAGGTCGAAAACAAGCGAGCGAGAGTGTGTGAAGATCTCCCGGCAACAGGAAATGAAGCAAGGCCACTTCCTGTCTGTCATCTGTGGCTGAATCCCCCCCCGCCGACCTGCTCGTTTTGGTTTTTCGCGAGGAGGCTGACGGCACGTACGAAGCGTCCGGCGCTTCCCGCGCAAGGGCGTTTAATTTACTCCGCCCGTCACGATACGTCGCCGCCACGGATAGACAAACACCAACACGTTTCCCCTCCACAGATCTCATCGGAAGCTGTCGGCCATTGCGGCGAGTGGCAATAGTCCAACTGCTTTTCCTCCGATTGATTAATTAGTTAAGTGAAGTTGGCGAGGTGCATGATGAGAGCGGGAGGTTTTGGCGCGTTGCCTTGGGGCTACTTCCGTCGCCGCCCTGATTAATAGCGCCAACAACCGATTACATTGAGGTCAGCTCACCTCAGCGTGTCGTCCAAACATGTTAGCGTTTTTTGTTTCACCTGCGACTTGGCTGGAATTCATCTCGTTTCCACTTTTCGGCCCTCGCAGGAGTCCAAAGAAGAACATTTCGTTCCAGCCAGAGAGTTTTATGTCTTAATGAGAAGAGTGGCGCTGAGTTTATGCCCGCTCAGCAAAAAGTTGCTCCGTTACTATGTGCCAATTTTTTCTTCCATTCTTCCAGCATCTGGAAGGGCCTCAACGTCAACTGCACGGACAGCTCGGGATACACGCCGCTGCATCACGCCGCGCTCAACGGACACAGGTACCGCTTAACACACACACACACCAACTTTGTGTGCGGCGTGACGTGCGCGGAAACATAAGCAGGGAACAATTAGTTCCGCCTCGAGCTGCGGTACCTGATTGATAGGAAGCAAGAAGGAAAGGGCACGCGGCGGCATTTGCATTCCGCTCACAAGTAAACATTCTCAGCCAGCGTCCTTCAAATAAACTTTGGCTGCTCTCGCGTTTGGGTCAGAGTGAAAATCGAGATTGGTCGCAAAAGTTGTCGGATAACGTCTATCTTTGGAAAACGGCTTGCTTTGACCCTAAATGGCCCCTTTTTGGCTTCTCGAGACTATTTTTGTGGGTCTACTTGTGATAGCCTAGCGAATGTTCTTGTTGCCAAGTAAAACTAGCTTTGGGCGTCTGGATTTTCAAAATAGTTCTCCAGGGTGCATCGGAGTAATTAGCTGCTTTCAAGCCAAATGTTGCTAATTGAAAGCGGCTAACGTAGCATCCCTCCACTGTCGCGGCGGTGCGGATTAGCCGGCGAGCCAGCGCACCATGACGAGGGATTAGCGACGTGTTTTGGGGGCAATTATGTGGATTTCCTGCTGCGGATCAGCCGAACAGAAAGGGGCAAAAGAAAACCGGAAATATTATTCATTTAGTCATTTAGATTTTTTATTTTTTTTTTGGTGGGAGTCTTAGCGATGGGAGCATCGTTCCGAATGATTGAAATTAGCAGCTCGTTAGTCGTCGCCGCCTCTCCGCTCTGCTTCCCCCGCTGGCATTTGGAATGCAAATGAGCCGCCTCGGCTGGGGACTTCCTGTTCGGGAACGCCGACTGTTTAGGGTTAAATAGCCCTGCCGCTTGTTGATTCGACGACACGCTCTTATCGGGCATTTTCGAGTGGCGCCGAGGTGGAAAGGTGACAAACTTTGTCTTCTTCAGGGAGGTGGTGCTGAAGCTGCTCCGCTTCGAGGCCTCGGCCAACGTGGCCGACAGCAAGGGCTGCGTCCCCCTGCACTTGGCCGCCTGGCGGGGTGACGTGGACATTGTGCGCATCCTCATCCGACACGGGCTTTCGCCCTGCCAAGTCAACCAGCAGGTGATTGATTGCCAAAATTGAATTTGGTTGTCCCTAATGTCGTGTCCTATAAGTTGATTTTTTCCGCTTCCACTTCTTCCCAGGCTGTAAATTCTTAAACAAAACCAATGTGCCGTTTGGAGGGGCGGGTTTACGGCGCGCCGTATTTTGCCCTCGTATTTTCTCGTCCTCAGTCAACACGCACGCGTTTGGGAAAGGGGGGGAGGGGTGACCCGGGAATGCCTGAGATGGGCGTAATAAGCGCAAAAGGTCACTGCCGCGGTAAAGGGACGTGATGGATAGCGGCGCTGCAGGATTATTGGAGGTGAGTTGATTTTAGGAGGCGGCGGTAAACGCCAGCCGGCTCGCCATTTAGCACCTAATTGCTCCCGCCGGTTCACATCCGCCGCTGTTTTTGTTCGTGGTGCATGTGAGGAAGCGCCGATTTATTAGGAACATCGAAGACATTTGTCCCTACTCGCATGGCCTGAGAGGCTAACCCCAATGTTTTCTTTCCCACCAAACAAGAGGCCTGGAATTTTCCTCCCTCCTTGTCCTTCAACCGCCCCTTCAACCCCTTCCCCCCCCCCCACTTGCTAGCAGATGATCCGGATAAAGGTGGAAAAGCGAGGCGTAATTAGCCAGATTAGGAGGACGAGAGCGCACGCTGCGGTAGCGCCGCTCGACCCGGTTTCCCGCCGGCCGGGGAAAAGAGACAAATGTGCGTTTCCACAAATAACTTCCTGCCTGGCTGCCAAATGGCCCTGTATCCGTTGTAATATTAGTTTGTCTTTGCGGAGGATAAAGAATATATGCCATGTGTTAACCCCTCTCTAACATTTTTAATTGTTTGTTAGCAATAAGCTATTCCGCTGAGTGCATCTAAATGAGCCCGAAATTTCCCCACATTTTTCCTGCCCAGGATGACCCCCCCTCCCCTTTTTTTCAAGTGGTAGCACCCAGTGTCGATTCATCAGTGTTTACGAAGCGTTATACGATTTTAATACCTCCGCTGTGACGAAGCGCCTTTCATCAAAGCGTAATGGAGCGGCGGCGAAGACGGGCGTCATCCATCACGGGCTGTGCGGTCTGCGGCACAAACCAGTATAATTAGGAGTGCATTACGTGAGAGAGCGATGACGAGAAAAGCAAAAAAAAAATCATTATGGATGCGCTGTATTTAGAGGCAATAACGACACGGTGACTCCATTAGTCGGCCCATTATCGGGCGCGGCGAAGGAGATAAGCGCTGGCCACTTGAAGGAGTTTTGATTTGGATATTGCAGAAAAAAACTAAAGGTTCCATACGAGGCAGTGGGTGAGTTCATCCTCTTGAATATTGGTAAATTCGAGTTCCCAGTGCACCGCTGCAACCGAGCCACAAATCCACTTAACACCGCGGTGGCGGTGTCAGTCAAAACACCCCTGAGGGCCCGACATTAATATGTACATCACATGTCTACTGTATGGCTGGCAGCCGATCAATTTCTAACGCCGTTCTGGAGCTTTAATCCCCACGGGGGCCGCATTTTCTTCACTCTACCCCTTCTGCCCCCTCCAAGCCCGAGCTGGGCTGGAATTCTGAGCCCCGGAGGGAACGCAAAACAACCCAGCCGAGTTCAAAATGCCATGAGAAATGCTGTGGTAGATCCTGTTCCAAAGCGCATCTCGGATCAATTAACCACTTCCTCCTTGTCCAACGTGGTTTCTTTGCTTTGTTCCACATCTTTGACTTCCCCCCCCCGCTTCCGCTCCAGAACCACGAGCGGGAGACGGCGCTTCACTGCGCGGCGCAGTACGGCCACTCGGAGGTGGTGTCGGTGCTGCTCCAGGAGCTGACGGACCCCACCATGAGGAACAGCCGGCAGGAGACCCCCTTGGATCTGGCGGCGCTCTATGGACGCCTACAGGTCAGAGGAATTTTGACCCACCTAGCTCGCAACTGTTAACGCTAGCACAAGAGTGTAATTCTTTGAATCGTTGATGAGCGAGGCGCCGTTTCTCGTGTTGCCGTGGCGCCGCCGGTCAAAGGTTTGATGTGCACGCAGGTGGTGTGCATGCTGGTGAGCGCTCACCCCAACCTGATGGTGGTGCGCGGGCGGCACCACACGCCGCTCCACCTGGCCGCGCGTAACGGACACCGCAGCACGGCGCAAACGCTGCTCGAGGCCGGGATGGACGTCAACTGCGTGGTAAGACCCATTCCGCCAGCTCGGCTTGCGGGAGAAGCAATTTCTTTGAGGAAGAAGGTGCTTAAGAGCAGCGGCAGGCAGATGGCATGGTATTACGCCAATTAATTAGAGTAGGCGGAAAATGTTGTTCTTTTTTTTTGCCCCTCCCCCTCAAGTCCGTTGTTATTATTACATAACGGATTGTGTGTCAAAGGGCGTGAAGCTCCTGAGGCGCGTCACGTTTCATATTGCTTCGTGCTTCCCTCGCTCGAAAACAGTTTGATGCAAAGACGGACCTTGACAATTTAAAAACCAATAGAGAAAAATATTATTAATGATTGTCATACTTAAATAGAAGGTTAAATATAGTAGACAATTTGTGCTTATTGCTAAAAATTTTGCATGTGCAAAACGGCCACCAGGTGGCAGTCTAATACATTGGTGTCAACAAAGAAGAGTTTCACGAGCTGAGCAGAAATATTTTTTTATTATACGCCTGGCAGTATTTTTATATTGTACATGCACCTTTATTTAAATAATGCTAACCATTAGCCGCACCATTGTGTGTGTTTTTTTTTCAAGATTCTCCAATATATTAACTATGCACTATTATATTCATATTTATAGCCAATGGTGACTGTGGCCTCTAACTTATGCGTAAGTTTTGCTTCTCAAATGCAGGTCGGTATGATGTAACCGCATAAATTGTCACTGGTGGGAAGTCAGTGTGTGTGTGTGTGTGTGTGTGTGTGTGTGTGTGTGTGTGTGTGTATGGGTCAGTAATTGGAGTCAAGCCATAAAGGTCTACGTGCTTGAGTGTGCATAAATAATTGATGGCAGCAGCACACGAGTCACTTTCTCTCTCGCCTCTTCCTCACTCTGGCTTGTGCATATTAACGAGGGGAAACCCCTGTTTGGTGGCTCAGTGGGTGTGCTGGCGGGTGGGGGCACCACTCACGGGTGGGCAGGTAGCGCACACACACGCACACCTCCCAATGAACTCAGCAGTTGACGCCTTTCAATTGGCGGAAACTGTTGAAGAGCGAGAGTCGCCTTTCCTGGTTTCCTCTTGGCGGCGTCACCATGGGAAAGGGGAAAGGAAGTTCTCCTGCATAAATGGGGGGGGGGGGGGGGTGAAGTGGATCACTTCCGATGTTCCCTTCACTTGCATGTGGAGCTGCGGCGCTTCAGTTCGGTTTGGGTTCGGAGTAAAAGAAAATCCCGTAAGTCGTTTTACTTGGCCTTTTCCTGATGAGGCTTCCTTCAGGGTTCTGATGGGCTTCACATTTGGTTCTTGTGGGTGTGTAGGAAACCATAAAAGGATTTTTTTTTCTTCTCTTCCCAGTCTATTCTGATCAACTCTCTTTTTCAGACGGAGAACGGCAGCGCCCTCCACGAGGCCGCCCTCTTCGGCAAGACGGACGTCGTTCGCCTTCTGCTCGACTCAGGTGGGATCCCGAAACAGTCAGCAAAAGTTCCGAGCAGAGACGTTCAGTATTGAAAGTCGTGGCTTTGATGACGGCACTCCCCCCTTTGCACTTCCTGTTTCCTCCGGGATGAACGACATTGTGTTGCCGGGCAACAGGCCAGTCATTGTCATACATGTGCAAGTCAATGTGGATGAAAGCATGACTGAAAATGTGTTCTATTCTTTATTCTAAAACCAAATAGATTTTTTTTCTAGATATCCCAAATCAGATTGTTTTTTATTATTATGATAGAACATAACTGCAAATTATTTTGCATGGGACCAAGTCACAACTCATGCTGGCCCCCGCGCCTCAGTTTGAGGACCCTGATTTACTCTATTTTCTGTTTGTGTTTGTTTCAGGGATCGACACAAATCTGAGAGACTGCCAGGGAAGAACAGCGTTGGACATCCTCAAAGAACACCCTGCGGTGAAATCTCAGCAGATCACCGCTCTTATCCAGGGTGCGCCGCCCGCACACACCCACTTGCACACACACCATTGGCTTGCACCATCAGAGCTTTTTGGCCCATCTTATTTTCTTTTTGCAACACGCTCCACTGTTTATACCATCTGCCACATTTGAGTACAAAAGCGTGTGTACCCATTTTGTGCTTGCACGTGCACAAGGCGGGCCACACTTCTTTATTTTGGTAACACGCTCCATTGAATCTGCTGCCATTTGGCTCTTGTTTGGAAAAGGCCTCAAAATGGAGCCCAGTGTGCGGTTCCGTGTGTGAATGTGTGATTTGAAGGCACAGCTGCGAGCGAGTGAAAAGATCAGCTGCACGCCATTTCCTGTCGGAGAGCGCCGGCAATAGATTGCCCATTGACTGGCCGCAATCAAGCCTCCTCAATGGAGTCTCTTCCTCATCCTTCTCGTCTTGTCCTGCGTGTGCAGAATATGTGACGGAGGAGACGGAGCGCCATAGCATGGAGGAGGAGCCCGTCCGTAGCATGGAGGAGGAGCCCGTCCGCAAGTGTCCCGTCCCGGCGCCGCGAACCTCCATCTCCTCGCCCTCGGCCTCGCCCTCCCTCGGGCACAAGAGTGAGTAGGCATCATTAGCGCGCACTGACTGTTTTCCAATCCGCTGCTGCCCCCTGGAGTCGGGATGTGACATGACATGATGTCAGCACAAAGCCTAATTGGCTCGTTACCTGCCGAACGGCAAACACGTCATCATTGCAAAAGGAAAAAAGCTTCAGCTTCTTCCAACCAAAAAAAAAACCAAATCGCACCTCCGATGTCTTTTTTTAGACGATGCGGTGACCAGCGAACTGTCCAAGCTGCTACACGAGATCAAAAAGTGTCGCGACTACTCTTTCGAGGAGCTGTGCCACACCATCTCCTCGCACTCCATGGACAGCTTCGGCAGCGGGCGTCTGTCGGACGAAGAGCGAGCAGACGCGCCTGACTGCACCCTGACCCGCGCCGGCCAGGTAAAACTCATTAGCATGCGCATAATTAAGAATGACATTGAACAGAAATCTGGTGTTCATGAAGGAGTACAGTGTTTATCATTCATTCATGCTAATTCTTGTTTTTTATTTTATATTAGCTAGTCAACTCTTGGTATTATATGGCTTTCCAAATTGTGAACTGTTTTTACACTTGGCTTGCACTTGTTCAGTTCTACCAACAGGGGGCACTATCGGACAGATCAGTTTATCGCGAGTGCAGCCAAAGAACACACACGCGCTGCTTCAGTCACTTAATCATCTCCTCATGTGTGCGAGTGTTGGAGCTCCTCCAGGCGAGCGTGTCGACGGGTGGCCTCCGCCGCCACGAGGCGACTGTCATGAATAAAACATGGCCACTGTATTACAACACGCAGTGCAGGGACGTTGCCATGGCAGCTGTTTTGTGCGCCGTGTTCTTTTTTTTTTTTTATTATACGTGACCTATGGAATGTGGCTGCAGTCAATGACAGTCAATTGTGTCGCAGAGGTCTCGGCGGCGCATCTGAGCCCCAAGAGGACCCCCGGGAAAGGACACTGCGCCAAAATAAGAGCACGCTCGCTGTTAGGGCGATGTCGGTGTCACAATATGTTCTTGCCGTTTGAGCTGCGTCAGAGCCAGAGCTGTCTGGAATATTTTGCCCACCTTGGGCAAAATATTAGAAACAGCTAGGAATATGAAATAAATCCTGTGTCTTTTCGGGCATAAGTGCTTGAGACTTTTTTGTGGGTCTACTCATGATTGTGTACCAAATTTTACGTGGGTAAAGTATTCTGGATTCAAGGGCTGAATTCTGATCCCGATTTGCAACCCGCAGCATCCGAGCCTGCCCCCCGCCGCGACCCCCGAGGACGACGACGAGCGGGACGAGAGGAGTTGCGGCCCCGCCGGATTCTGGGAGGCTTTGACCCCCTGCAACGGCTGCCACAACCTGGGCTTCTCCAACCTGTCGCAGGTAAACCAACAAATCATCTTGATGATGATGCTTGGCAGTTGTGAACAACATTGCATCGTGCTGACTGTAGTTTTTTTTTTTTTTTGCACCGTTACCTAGGGAATGCTAGAAAGGAGTCGTTATTGTGTTTTATCAGTTTCCTAGAGAATATAAATAATACGTCCCAATATGGCCCGAAAGCTTCGGAAAATTTATTTTCCCTCCTCTCGTCTTGACTTTTTAATCTTCGAGCATGACGGAACAGCATCTTGAGATTTCGTTGAAAACGATCGCATCCGGATCCACGTTTTCGGTGAAACAGGTGCAAGCAAGGTTTTTTTTGCTGATGATCGGCGCCGGTCTTGCGGTCTGGATGAGGAGCTCCATTGTCCCGTGCGGCGTCTCCACTGAAGGAAATGCCAGCAGATTACAGGCTCCATTCATATCTGATGGCCTCTGCACTTGGTACGGCCGGGCTTAGAGGTGGCGTCAAGAAATGCACAAAGTGTGTGTTTAGAGCAGTGTATGTCGCACACACACACATGCCGGCCTTTAATCGGCGTTCGTGCGCCATCCGCATGCGCGTGCCTCATTAGCGTCCAGATGAGGCTTCTTGTTTGTCCGCCGGCTTCCTGTGCAACTCGGACACAAGTTGCTCTGTCTGCTATCTCTCGGCTCGGGTGGGGAAGAGGAGGGGAGGGGGTGAGGAGGGGTGGCGGCTAATGAATGACTTTGAATCGCCGAGCGCCTCCTCCTCCTCCCGCCGGCGCCCCCGGGCAGCTCATCTTCATCCAAACCGACGCTGGCCGCCCAGTCGGGAAGTGCTCAAACTTTCCGTCGCTGTCCTTTACTTCCTGCCCGAGCTTGTGAGAGGAAATCCCAGCGCCATACTCCCACTTCCTGGGTTTTTACGCTTCCTGCTTTTCTCCTCGGGACGCGGCGTGAACCTCGTAAGTTATGCCGTTATACTTTTGACTTGTGTGTTTTATATGGCCTTGTAAATTTGTTTTACATGATTGAGTCCATGCAGTTTTTTTTTTAAGAGAGGGCCCAGTGCACTGTGGGTAATGTAGTATGGCTTTCCATTCAGGAAAATCGACACTTCCCGATGGCCACTATTATCATGACGATTAATCGATGCGGTAATTGATGGAATAGTCCATTGTGATGGTGTACGTTGTCGTTCAAATGCTTTTTGTTTTTTTGCTTGGTGTTTTAATAAGCTAATGGAGCGCTGATGGAGTTGGGTGTTTCTTCAGTCCGCCTGTCACTCTCACATGATTGAGTCCATATTGATGGATGGCCCAGTGCACACGGGCGAGGGTGCCTCTAATAGTTTTTCAATGAGCTCAGGGGGCCATGGCGCGATAATGGAGAAGATCAAGGCAGGGTCGCGGCGAGGCGACACCTGTGAAGCGATGACGGAGCGGCCGTCCGTGTTTGGGCAAAGAGACTTCTTGTTGTGTCTCGGGACGGGCGGCGTTCTCGCTGTTTGCCGAAACGAGATAAAAGGCATCGCTCCGAGCGGCCTTCCTTTTGGGAGCAACCTGTGATGCAAAAGAAAACATACTTTCAAGACATCTCACGAGGCTGAGACGATTCACACGCATCCCCAAAAATAGCCAATAGGAAATGGGGTGTTTTTATTCCCATGTTAAGCTAATTTTTCAAATCCAGGTTTGACAGAAATATTTAATTCAGCTTTGAGCGAAGTATTTCAAACTGGAGACAAATGAGGTCGCCGATTTGCGCGCAGCCTCCCAAAGAGAGGAAGTGATGCTTCCAAAGTTGCACTCATCTTTTCCCAACTGTTAGCTTGCCATTTGCACAAAAGGCCTCTTTTATCTTCTCCTTTTCTGGGGCGCATTCTTGGCATTCTTGGCGACTTCCTTATTTAATTTTTCCCCACTGCTGTGTCATGTGATTAGCGCTTTTGCCTCTCCCAAGGATCACAAACGTTCGGGAGAGTCGCCGGCCTCGCCGTCGCTGGACGTGTTCCCGCCCGAGGACGAGGACAATCCCTACGAGTTGGTGACCACCGCCGTCACGCGCAAGCCCTGCTCGCTGGACGTGGGCCAGCGTTCCGACGCCCCGCCCCGTAACGGTAAGCTGACATCCAAGCACTCCTTTTGTCTAAATAAAACTCAACTCACTTCAACGTAGCTCGTTGCTATCGGCAGGAAAAAAACAGTACAGATATCTGGAAAGAACCTTATTTGACGACTCACCCTTAGGCTCGTCGCCTTGGCAACGGTGTCACCCGCCTGGCTCATCACCTGAATGTTTCCATGGCAACTGCAAGTCCATTGACAAATGTAATGTAATCATGTCATGTTGGACTGTGCTTTTGAAATCCTCAGCAAATGCAGCAAAGTGAGCCTTAAGCCTCGCCGGCTTCTCGCTGAGCGACTTTTTCCAGGGGCTTAACTTTTCCGGATGTGCGTTTACTCGTCAGCCTAATTGGACACGGATGTCATTCGGTCTCGAAGCTCGGGGCGGGGGGTAGTCGAGCTGCACGCTGCAAAAAGTGCTGATAGCTATTTAGTCGTGTTTTGAAATCGATCGGCTCCTCCAGGCGGTAAAACGTGACAGAAAATTATGAATTATGTAAAATATAATATCTGCGTCCACTCTATATTGAATTGAATATTTGACTGGGGAAACGAGTGCTGCTTTGCCACCCGTGCCTTGATGAATATTTCACCAAGCTGCTACTTCGCAATTTTTGCTTCAGTCTTCAACTTTTTAGCAGCTTCTGCACCGGGCTGGGAAGGGATGTGCCGTTTCTTTTTTTTTTTTTTTTTGCAGTGCCTACCCCTCAAAACAACCCCGCGTCGTTATCGAAATCCACATGGCGGCTGTCACTCACGCAACCTTTTTCATCTCATCCCCCTTTTGACTTCCGCTTCATTTTCTTGCTGTATATGGAGCAGCCGTTCCATGACAAGAAACAGAATTCATGCTTCTTTCATGCCATAGAACGTGTTTTTTTTTCCACCGCGGGTGCAAAAATCTTTGCAGACTTCTGTACCGTGCTGAAAAGTATTGATGTCATCGATTAATTGAAATCAGCTCAGAATGGACATATCGTGGAAGCTGCATCGCCACTTGCTATTTATGTGATGTGCGCCTATTTTCAGGACACGCGTGTTTGATGAATGCTTTTGTCCCTCCCGTAGCAAATTTGGGCCACGTCAGCGCTTTCTTCTCACGAGCCCCCTCAAAAACATCCAAGCCCCACCCCAAGCACATTTGGGAAATAAGTCGTTTGTGAAATGTTTTTTTTTTTTTGTTTGGCTTGTCGCCCAATGCAGACCTCACAAACGCACACACATTAACAAAAAAAAACTCCAAAAAGCATCTCTTCTTCCCTCCGCAAGGTCACTTGTCCCATGGAGCCAGCCAGAGGGGGGGCGGTGACCATGGCAACCACTCCACGGGCCCCACTCCAGACTGTTCGCCCCCCTCCCCTGACACAGCCCTGAAGAACATCGAAAGAGTCATCCGCCCACAGGTACGTAAGCCGAGAGTAATGATTGTCGAAGCGACGGCTGCATTATTGAACATCACAGCATCCACCTACATGCAGCTGGGACACCTGACGACACACACACACACACTTTGTGCTCGCTTGTGTTTGTTTCTCCATTGTCGCTTCCAGCAAGCAGAGCCTTTAAGCTTCCCATTGATGTATTTTTAATGCAAGTAAACCGAACTGTAAGCTCGACACAAATTTCGCTTATCAAGTTTTGATTTCAGGAGTCCAATTACAGGATGAACAAGACGGCCGTCGATGCGTTTCATTTGTCGTCCGCGTGTTTCGTTTGTGAGATTATTTCACTGCTGCTTTTAAATATTTTAGCACCGAGAAATTAAAGTTCGCCGATATTCAGGCTGGAAATTGTAGCGGCACCAAATGAGCAACATGTGCGATCACAGCTCACTAATCAACATCTTCATTAATCACTTAGCTGTGTGTGTGTGTGTGTGTGTGTTTGAATCTCCCCTTCATCAGCTGAGCGCCTTTTACGGCGACACTGGCCTCCAGAGTGTCACCACTTCCCAAATGTCTTAGTCAGCACTTTGTGATGCTCATGAGCAGGCACGCTGCAGGTCCAGCTTTAGTGGTGCCAACCTGAACTGGCGGCTGGCTAATGAACACGTTGCGGCGGATTAAAGTGGGATTCATTAGCGCTGCACACACACACATGCACGTACGTACACTTGACACAGACAAACACACACGTGTTTGGTAATGATGTGTCTCCTTTCAGCCCAAACAGCGCACGTCGTTGTCGTCCTCCCTGGACGTCCAGCGGCCCGTCAACCACAGCTGCGAGCCCAGTGAGGTCAGTTCGTCCCTGGGCTACGCCAGCTTCAGCACCAGCCCCCCGGCCAGCCCCCCGCTCAGCCCCAGCCAGGACCGGGACTCCAACGACGGGTCCAACGACGAGCGTACGCCGGCAGGTAGGCCCATAAATGGAAGTGTGAGTGAGTTTGCCTTTTCCTCCTACGTGCCTGTTTTCCCTCCGTGCTGACCTGCGCTTGCGTTTCCGCGGCAACCAGGATTCTTGTTGTCATGGCGGCCGTAGCGTTTGATGGGCGGATGCATAAAGACGCTTGTGTGTTTGTGCAGTTCAGAAGGTCTTATGAGACTTTCATGTCCTTAAAGCGGGAGTGTAACATCATCATCCGGCGTGCTATTTTTGCTCGTTATCTTTCCTCGAACATAAAGAGCTGTCACGATGAGCCGTATTGATCACACGGGTCTCTTTGAGAGTTTTTAATAGCGCGCGAGAAGTCCCCGTGGGACGGACTCCGGGTCAACACACGATTTTCTTCTGATTGGTTCAAATCATTTTGACGTCCGACCACATTTTTATTTTTTCCCAATTTCCTGACTAGTTTACCTCTCTTTTTGTTTTTATTCAACCCTAGCGTGTTTCAACTCACTCTCTCTCTCTGCTTATTAGCTTCATAAGGCCTATTGTGGTGTTGCCGTAGCAACACGTGGCTTGAGAAGCGTGCGGTGTACGTACGTGGGTACAGCGGAGAAGTGAGACAAGATTCAAAGAATGCCAGTGCGGCAAAGGAGGGGGTGAAAGGAAGAGGGGACGCGCTGCCAAATGTTGCCCAATGAGGTTTTTCCGGAAGGCGGAGCCACTTTAGCGCTCCCCGATATTCCTCTGCAGCCAAACGTTTACGCAACAAATCTCCCAACGTGAGTGGGCGGCGGATTTAGAAGCAGCAGCAAATCCATCACGGAGGCTGACACGCAGCAGCCGACCCCTTGGATGGGGGAGGAGGGGTAATCCCCCCCCCACCACCACCATGCATAACATCAGCCTGGCTGATAAGAAAGTAGTACACTAGTTGTTGTCAAGGAAGTAGTTTGTGATGATGCTTAGAGACGCAACCTACTCGTGGGATGCATCGGCAGCAGCCCCTCAAGCACAACAGAAACGTCATTAAAGTGATTTATTGTGTTTCGGAAGCGGCTTACTTGGCATGGACGCCCCACCTCTGTGACTCGCAGCCCGGAGCGTTCCAAATGAGGCTCGCAGTTTTGTCAAAAGCGCCCGTCGCTGCCCTAGCACAAATCTGGGCGCCTGTGACGCTAATCTCCGACACAGACGCTTGCAAATCCCTCAAAGTGCACAGAAGGAGCAAAAAGACGCGGGGGGGGAAAGAAAAACGTGTTGCACTTGAACACAACGTTATCTGCCTAACAATTAGCTTCACGGTTTGTTTTTGCATGGCGGTATACTTCTTAACGTGTCGACGATGCGTTCAGGGACTCAATTTCACATTAGTCGTGTTTTTTGTGCTTCTAAGCGTCTTGGCCACACCCACTAGTGACATAACAGCCCCCCCCAAAGCTAACTGAGTCAGCCAGAATCCTCCAAAAACAGCAACGATTGTCTTGAGAGGTTGCAACTTGTTAGCCTAGCGTGAGCGTAGCACCTGAGGCCTAGCATAATGACTTCCCGCGCGGCATCTCCAAGGAAATAGGCCTCTGTATTTCATCTCCGGTGCTGACTGGCAGCCGAGTTATTACTTTTAATAACATTCAGCCACCGCCAAGACGTCCCTCTCCGAGATTTGTACAACCTCCACCGGGTTGATGCATTTATTTGCACGGCTTTATTTATGGACGCCGACCTAATTATGCATCAAGAGCCTTCCTTCTCAAGGTCGACGATGAATAAATTACAACTCTGTTCTATTTAGGTGTGTACCCCCTGGCGTCCTTCTCGGTCCACTGGGACTTCTAAATGAAGTGGATTCTCATTGTTGGTGTCAATTAGCGCCACCTGTGCTCTCTTGCTCGCATCACTTCCTGTCTGACGTAGAATATACCGCACAGAGGTTATATAACGGAAACGCTAGGAATGAGAATAAATGGCCTCTTTCGGAGAACTGATGATCTTTTGTTTCATAATTACGAAAATGAGGTCCCGAGTCGCTCACGTCTTATGATTGTGGCGTCTAAACTTGTCGAGCACGTGCATTTCCGCGGTTGTTTGTTCAGCCGCCGGCTCGCATGCCGTGACCTGTGTACACTTGTACGTACGTATATGTGTTGGTCGTCAATGTTTGAGAGAAACAAACAGAAAAAATAAAAGTGAGGCAGAGGCAGCGTTTCTTCGCGCTAGCTTTCATAATTGCGCTCAGCAAGGTCTACTTAAAGGTAAGCCACGTTTCGTCTGCGACACACTCGTCGAGAACACACTTTGTCGCCCCTGCTGATTTGATTGTCGGAACTTTTCTTCTTTTCTTTTTTTCAAATTCCGTCCCGCTCCTTCTCTTGCCCGGCTGAAAGCCAAAGGCGCTAATGGTGCTGCTGCGACTCTCTGTTGCCGTGGCGACCGTCCCCGCTCACCTGTTGAAGCGGAGGCGCGCGACGCGCAGCTAAACTTTAATGATGCCGCTACGTACGTCACTCTGCTGTCCGGTTGTTATGGCGATATTTGGTGTCAAACACACAATGTGTTTTCTATCCACAATGTTTGGTTTTCGCTGCCATCTTGAATGATGCGCAACACAGACGCCGACACAACGCTAGCTAACGTAGCTCTAGAAACCCCCCCCCCCCCACCCCTGTCGGAAAATAACCCCAGTGTTTCTCTGATGATGAATTCACGCATACATGCCCCACTTCAGACGCGTTGGATTCAAACAGTCATGCGTGAAACGGAGTCAGGAGATCTTGTTGTTTCCTCTGCAGACGACGGGCCTTATCATCGCGACCCGCCGCTAGAAGATCGGCGGAAGAGTCGCATCCCGGAGGAGTTCGCCGGCCTCCTCCACGGGTCCTCCCCGGCCTGCGAGACCCCGGAGACGCCGTACCACCTCTACAGCCCCAAACCTCGTAAGCACGCTTCGACGAGCCTGCAGCCGCCCGACGCGAAGGACGCATCGGCGACTCAGAAGCCCCAGGTGGTCTATCGGACCGTATTCCACACGAGAGTCAACCAGGACCTGGAGCGAGGAGTTGACTCGCAACGCGGGACCAACGGCAAGGTCGCCGAGTGCGACGGAGGGAGCGTGCCCAAAGGCCCTGGCTACGAGGAGAGGGCCTGCACTCTGGGCAGGATGAGGTCCATGCCCCGGCCCGTGCTGGACCTGCAGCTCTCCAAGTCCCTATCCAAGTCCGACTCAAACCTAGTCGCCGTGTCGCCCATACAGGTGAACTTCCTCTTCGCACAATAACAACAACAAAATATTTCTAGAGCGCCAACTACTGCTGAGGAGGACTTAATAAATCAGATTTTGTTTTGGTTTTGGTCCAGGAGGAAAACATTTGGGAGTCTGCATCACGGGGCCAAGACTTAGGGAGTTCGGGTGCAGGTGGCGACGGAACCACTCCGGCAGGAAAACTGGAAAGAACACCCTCGTTTACTGCCGAGTGGGAGGAGGTACGAGTTAATTGATGGGATACCGTCGTCATTATCACTCAAAAGTATTGGGACGGACTTCCCAAAAGTTTTTAATCGCCTGAGATTTGAATGTCACCATCCTCAGAATAGCGCAGATGACATCATTAGACGGTGCAGAACCAATTCCACCTTTGTGCCGCGCCATCATTAGCCGCACGCCGCCGCGAATTAGCATCTGGAATTTAGCGTAGTTCCCGGCGATTAAGACGACCTTTGCGCCGCGATTGCGAACGGCGGGAGGGCGAGATAAGAAAAAAAGCCGGGAGCCACGCTGGGCTCGGCGACCAACCGGCGAGAAGAAGGTGCATTTTTAGAGTCGCTCTTCGCTCAATTAGGAAGCCACACGTGCTTGCAGCTTATTGCTAACATCGCGACTGTTTGTTTTGACTTGAGAATGGTCTCTGTCTTGTTTGCTTTGTCAGATCGACAAGATTATGAGCTCCATCGGGGCCGGAATCGGCAGCGGGCTGGATGTGAAAGACCGCGACTCAGGTAAAAAACGGATTGAGTGAGAGAAGTTTTCTCTTGCTAGATTTGTTCCCAAACTATTTTTCATCACTTTTAATTGCTTGATAGAGTGTAACGAAAAAAAAAATGACGTGGGCGGCAGAGAAATAATTTGGCTTCGTGGGGGGGGGGGGGGGGGGGGAAGGAAACTGACTGCATTTGGACATGAGCGTTCCGCCTGACAACGACAATATGTATTTTTAAATGCCTGTCTTCTCATCACCCCCCCCAACACACACACACTTCCTTCTCTCGTGTCAATCCAAATGCTTCATTCACCATGGTTACCAACCCAACCTGCACCCTTCACCCCCTTCCAGAACTCTCCACTCCCCCGCTCCCTGACACACACACACACACACACACACATGAATACCCGTGGCACTTTTGTCTCCGTGGAAGTGGGTTGGCTGGGCTTGGAGACAAAGACGCTCGGAGATGTTGCGATGGCTACCATGCGCAGAGGCAGCGCATTGGCGGAAGAGGGGGAGGGAGGGAGGGAGGAGAGCGAGCGAGCGAGAGGAGAGAGAGCAGAAGCATACAGATGAACGTGGGAGTCCTCCATGAAGAGAGTCTCCAGTGCACAGCTCCGTCCTTTGCTCTCTCTCTTTTTAGCAAACACACACACACACGATCGCACGCATGCAGGCAAGGGAGCGCAACAGCTGAGCGAGCGAGCGAGCAGCTGCTCCAAACACACACACGGACACCTCTCGCCTCTTTCGGATCACTACCTCCATCCTCCTCCAGCCAGCCTGGCAGGATTTTACACCCAGGACGAGCGCTCTTTTCTGGATACAACTTCTGTCCTCGCCCCTAACCCCTTTACGGCTCCCTCCATCCAACATCAGAACCTTTCTGTGCTGACCCCCTCCCCACTCCCTCACCTTTGGCATGTTTCTACCCTAGCCCCCACTCCCCCCCTCCCCTTCCTTTTGTCATGGCTGGCTCTTTTGACAGCCACTTTGCCCGCCACAACATGATGTGGCAGTGCCAGCTGTCCCAGCCGGACTGCCGCTGCTACCGCGTGGACGGCTACTCGCTGCTCAAGCGTCTGCCCCTGCACCCCCTCATAGGTCCACGATGCCCGCTGCAGTCGGTGGGCCAGTGGCTGGACTCCATCGGCCTGGTCCAGTACGAGAACCACCTGCTGGCCAACGGCTTCGACAACGTGCAGTTCATGGTGAGTGACGTCTGGCCCCGTCCTGCGTACGTACGTAAGATCATCTCCGCAAGTTGTCGGATTTCCTCTTTGCGCCTCCCACGCGCGACGAGCCCACGCCGCCGATGCAGCCTGTGTTTTTTTTTTTTTTTGTATCTTGCGCAGCCCCTGGAAATGAATAAACATGGCACACGGTGGAAAAGCACCTGTTGCCTACAGATGCTCGACGGCCATGACGCAGGACCAGAGACGTACCAAATTGCTATTTACTCGAATTGATCTCCTCTTTAATCCAATTAACACACATGGAAATGAATGAATTAGTCCTTTTTTTGAAAGGAGAGAAGCGAATCTTGTTCCCGTGGCAACTGCAGGAAGTCCTCTCGCACGTGGCCAGTGTGCATGAGGGCACTGTTGTTGTCCTCAACGTTCTCATCGATGTTGGGATGTCCCCCAACGGCGGGTTGCAGCAGTCGTGTCGTCATTTTGGTCACTAGGAGGCGCTCAAAATATGGGTTGTTCAAAGCTTGCCTCAAGATGGTGCCAAAGCCCAAATATCAATTGGTGTCAAAGAAGATACATATCAAAATGCTCTCCTAGTTCGAAAACATCTAGTTCGACGGTTAAAAGCGTCGCCTAGCAACTATTTATCATTAGCCATGGCTGCTAATTAGCACGGGTGTGTCCGCTAACCTTCACCAGTCCTTCGAGGACATAAGCAATATTTTCCGATGGAAGCTGATTAGGTATGTCCGCTTAAATCGGAATGAGTCAAGGACGTGATCATCGGTGTCACGTAATATTCCAAATGCTGATGGCTATCTTGATCTTCTAACTGCACATTCAAGTCCTCCATCTCCATTCGGGTCTCGACCCTCCGCCACCGAGCAGGAATTCTAATTTGTCAAGTATTGTGACGATGACGACCGAGCTCGGCGGTGCGAGTGGGGAAACGACTCGTGAGATTGATGGAGCGCTACGCCCGTTGCATACTAAAGTAGCCCGCCAAAGACAACCCGTAAATTCATCTTCCACATCACTATGCATACTAATGAATAAACTAGAACAAAGGGTAATTGCGGGAATCATGCCAGACCGTGAGCATTGCCTTTGCATTCCTTGTGCAGCCACCAGGGGGCGTGCTACTGGATTTACCGGCTTAATAACATCACGCCCAATTCTTCTTTCCCTATTGAAATGAATGAAAACTCAACTCCGCTCTGCTTCTCAGTGCGGCACTAATATAATTGCCTCTGAATTGTCAACCATTGTACGTTAGCGTTATGACGTGGTTGTGATACGCTTTGGCACAAGTTTGCTATTCCCAGTAGGATGCCAGCCAATAGTTGGCACTGGCGCTCGGCCTCACAAAGACAATAGGAAGAGCCTTTGTCATATCCAAGTACTGTTAGCAAAGAACTGGCAATGAGGCGTGTGACAAAACACTTTTGCTAACACAATTTGTGAGTTTTGGAGGCTGTCAACGAGCGCCGAGCCTCATAACGAAGCTCCGGCGGCGCGCTCGTCCTCACGCCGAGTGCTTTAAAGTGGAGGGAAGCTTTAAATTGGCATCAAGTGCAAAATGTTTGCTCACTGTGAAGCGAAGCACGCTAACACTTCTGTGTTTTGGCTTGGCACAGGGCAGCAACGTGGTGGAGGACCAGGACCTGCTGGAAATCGGCATCCTCAACTCGGCCCACAGACAGCGCCTCCTGCAGGCCATTCGGCTCCTACCCAGGGTGAGTCCTGAAGCCGCCCAAGTTTGACGGTCTTACTTTTGGCGACAGTGGGGGACGCGTCTAACATTTTGAGATAAGCAGATTTTACAGCAGCACTTGTCTTCTGTCAGCACTTCCTATCTCACAGTCTCTGTCATGGCAGGTGAGACCAATCGGATACGATGGCAACAACCCGACGTCGGTGGCCGAGTGGCTGGAGTCGCTGGAGCTGGGCGACTACACCAAGTCCTTCTTGGTCAACGGCTACACGTCCATGGAGCTGGTCAAGAAGATCTGGGAGATCGAGCTCATCAACGTGAGTCTAAGCCAAAACTCAAACGGTCAGCCGCGTCTCTTTGCTTCTGGAATGTGCGTTGCGGCCATGCAGCGCTGATGAAGTGATCAGCTGGAGGAGGCGCAGAGAGCCTCGTTATATAAGCATGTGGGCCGCAAGATGCTTCGCAGCGTCAGGGATGCCGCCTACGTGCTGCGGTGTGTGTGTGCGCGCACACGCGCATCTGTGGGATGCATATGTGACACGCAGGGAGCGCGAAAACATGCTGACACTCTTCATATACGTCAAGGCCGAGCGTGGAATGGGAGTCTGCAACATAAATGGATATACACGTGTCTACTAGATAGATATAGATAGAGCTATATATAATGCAAAGACATATAAATGCAAAATGTCAGATGGTGCTTTTATGTAATACTGCAGGATAAAAGACTGTACAAGTGCAGTGCCGTCAAATGCTACTAGAGGGGGTACAAGTCAAATGCGGTTGCGTTATAGAAACGTCCACAAGATGGCGCCGCTCGACTGTCACATGTTTTTCAGGAAACTGACATTTGTTTTTATTGTGAAGTGGAGAGTTTTCATACTCGTTCAAGGTCATTTCATTTATTTTTTTTATATTACTTTGAATTTTCGTGTGTACGTCGTAAGAAGCAACACATCAGTCCAGTATGCACCAAATTGCCATTTTTAGTTCCAAATGTGGCAGACGGACGGATCACTCAAGTGAGCAGCACCACCTCGTGGACGTTTCTTGAACGCGCCCTTTCAAAACAAGTGCAGGGCTTTTATTTTGAAGTGGAATGCAGTTGGCAACAGCCATCCCAGTTTGTTTGCAGTGGGATTCTTCCGCCGCTTGGCGTGTGAAGGCCTGTTCTGCCGTGTGTGTCTATTCGTGTGCGTAACCAACAGGGCCCGACTTGTCCGACGCATTCCCGGCGCACTTTGTTTTTGACAAAAAATGCATGCGTGTGCAAATTTGTGGACGAGCGAAGCCAGGACAGTCTTCCTCGCTAGCCTGTTGCCATGGCGACTGCTGGTTGCCATAGCGACGCGGGCCACGGTGATATGATAGCGGTTCATTGAAGTAAGCGCGCGTGTGTACCTACACGACTCCGGGTGGCCCGGTGCCAGCGACGGCGAACAGCGTGTGTGCGCTTATCACCTTTTCTGTCCGGACTCCAAGCGGACAGATTGCGCGGCGTCCTGCTGCCAGATGGTTCCGGCCCTTAAATATACATGGCGGGATCAAACCCGACCCGACGCTACCCCGTCGCGCTGCCATCAAACCCCCGACTCTCATTTTGTAAAAAACTATCTTCCCCCTCAGATTGATCCCGTATCATCATTTATATGTCGAAGCAATATGACTTAACTATAATATTCTGATTTCCACTTAAGTTCGCGGCAATCGTTTTTACTCTGTATTAGTTTCGCAACTTCTTTAGGTGACGCACGTTCATTAAAAGAAGGAATGAGCGTCACTTGCACAAGCAGTGACTCAAACATCCGTTTTTTTTTTCCTTTTTTTTACCTCCTTCGAGGCACCCGCTTTCCACCTTTCAATCAACCTGCCGCATTGATACCCCCCCCTTTTCTTTCCCCCCCTGCTACGATCCGATCGTGAATCACGTTGCGTCGTAGTAAGCCGACGGACGCCATACGAGCGCCCGGCCCGCGTCGCCATAGTGACGAGATGGAGAGCAGGAGGAGGGTGCAGAGAGGGAGGGAGAAGGGGGGGAGGAGAGAGAGCGAGATCAGGCAGAGACATGCAGGCGAGCTGCCGCAAGCTAAGAAGAAGAAGAGCTGCCGAACGAGAGGGAGAGGCAACGGCGATAAGCAGAACAAAAGTGCAAGCGGACTAACCTGTCGGGAACGCGTCTTGACGTCCGGGAAGGTGAGCGCTGATACGTCTGTGTGCCGCGTCCTTATCGTGACTGATGATATTGAGCGTGTGTAAAGACGGGGAGTAGTGGGTAGGGGTGGTGGTGGTGGTGGGGGGGGGTTTCCAGAGAAAGAGCTCGGTGTGTCCGAACGCGGCTCGCGCTCCTGGCCACACGTGTTTGTTTTGACGAACGGGTTCGGAACTTCAGGTGTAAAACGAGAGTCCTTGTGTCAACTTTGACGAACGCTTGTCAAACTTTTCATTGCTGCAGCAGCAGCAAAAAATATATATACCGTAATTTTCGGACTAAAAGTCGCGGGTTTTTTCATAGTTTGGGTGGGGGAGGCGACTTATACTCAGGAGCGACTTATATACACATATGTTTTTTTTCACTTTTATGGGCATTTTATGGCTGGTGCGACTTATACTCCGGTGCGACTCATAGTCCGAAAATTACGGTATTCATCTGTCAGGGTACCAAAAAGCAGCGGTACGCTTCCCAAAAGGCTAGCTTGGTTCTGTTCGAAAAGTGGCCAGAATTTACTTGACCAAAAAAAAAAACATTACGGCAAAAAACACAAAAACAAAAGTGTGCAGCGTCGCTGTCGGCCCAGATCCTCACATCTCCTTTGTTCAAATTGATCACGCTGTCCAAACTTTTAATAATTCATCAAATCAAACAAGAGTGGTTACGTCATCTTCTCTCGGAGGCCTTTTTCAAAGGTCTCGGAGCCACCCGTGATTCGATAAATACGACCGTGAGCGGAATAAGTGCTGTGACGGCCGCAAACCAATCCAGCGCTTCCTTCTGCACCAAAAGCATTACAGCCAGATTTGTGTCTTTCTGGTGTTAGCATCGCTGCGGCTCGTCAAGCTAGCCCACTTTATTGTGACCTCTGGCTTCTGTTCGTTCGACCCACAAATATATCCAAAACATTTTGGTCGGTGAAAGCGCTCAACAGAATCCGAGGAAATCCGAAGCATCCGCATTTAGCGCAAAAATGTTTCGACGCTACGACACCACAGCAACTTGGAGAGCATAAATCATGTTGACGTGAGCAGCGTGGCGTTCTTGGCGCGTGACCCATTTGCGGGAGGTCCGGAATAAGCAACACCGGAGGGCCCGCGACGCCTCGCCTCGCCTTTTTGGCACCGTCTATCTATAGGCGCCCAAAACTATGCAGTTTCGTTTATGCAGTTCATATTTATTTACATTTTTAATCCACGGACGCACGCTATCTGTGTTTATTTACGTACTGTGCATACAATATGCGGTATTTTGTATTTTCTGCTCCCCAATTTAGACTTTCGACGCCTCTGTGTGTGCACGCTGCTGCTGCTGCTTTGCATTATGAAACACGCATCATCTTTCCCTTCTGAAGTATTTTAGTAACCCAGAAAATAGCATCAACTCTCATCCTCGCGTGTGTTTGCGTGTGTGAGGGGATCTCATTTTCAAGTTGATCCTGCAGCATTTAACGCACACACTCACACAGTCTAGTTCCACTCCTCCTGCTATTAATGGAGATGCATCTGTCTCCGTGTAGGCGGGCTTCTTCACGCCGCTCCGCCATTGGCCGCACGCCCTCGCCCAGACGCTCCATTGGCTACTGTACTGTTTTATCACTTCCAACACATTGCAACCTCCCCCCAACCCTTCTCGGTGGCTCGTCCTGGTTGCCAAGCAGCCAGTTGGCCGTTACCGTCCAGTAGTAGAACCCCCCCCCCCCCCATCCCAAATGTGTGGTTTGGATAAACGGTGTGTGTGATTTACGGGCCAGTCAATACTAATGATCCATTCCACACACTAGCCAAGTGCTGGCGGTGTGTGTGTGGTCTCAGGTTTGAAGGCGAGTACAATAAGAAAGCAGCTCAACAGGATTTGAAATTAAATAATGTAGTCGGCAGGAGAGGATAAAGAATATGTCACTTTGAGTATTGTTACGACAAGTCTCATTTGCGGTTCTGCTGCCGCCAAGCTGGCACTAAGACTGGCGTGGATCAATAGGATCTCCACTCAAGAGTCCCTCTGAGGTAACCTGACTCCTGTGATTCTCTGACCCACCGCCATCGATTCCGTAGGAGTCGATGGACGATCTCAGTGAGGTCATGGCTTCAAGGGAGGAGATGGATCAAGGCCAAAAGGATGAAGCCGGAGATCGGGCAGCTAATTTGGACTCGGCCGCGATCTGCCGCGATGTTTGGAGAGTTTTTCCAATTAATTTGCGTCTTTGGCAATCGGGCTTGTCGACAGCCTCTCTCTGAGCTTGCTTTATTTGTGCCGCCTTAATCCGTTAGTCAAAGCCGCTCCCATCTGCGCTAACGGCAGCGCTAACGAGATTAGCGCGGCAGCTGGCAAACCGGAGACGGAAAATGCGCCCGCTAACGACATCAAGAGTGGACAGCGGCGCCCGTGCGGGATGACGTCGGGCTATGACATGGCGGCAACCGCTCATTTAGATGCGAACGGCGCCGCTACGCAGCGTTGGCTCGCCGTGGCCTCCTCGGTCCACTCGGTGGTAACGACCTCATCTTCTGACTCTTCCTTGAAATGTAGCTGCGTGTGTGCGTGGCTGCCTGATGCGGTGCTGTGTTGCCATGGCAACGGGTGAACTTCAGCTGGAGGTCTGCTGTACTTCAAGTAGATGATGTTCTTATGACTGCTGCTGCGTACGCGAAGTCAAGCATGTACGAACTGTATTTTTGAATATTCAGCCTCCAAAACCAGGACCGTATGAAAATTTGCGGACTCTGTAACTGCACCAAACATGTTGAAAGTCCAGTCTGACTTGAAAATTTGGAATTTGGTAGGCATGTTCATCATGAGTAAACCCACCAAAAAAATGTCAAGAAGCCATAGCTGAAAAGACGTTTTGGGTTTGAAGTCCTTCGTATTTAATAAACCCATAACGATAATTGGACAAAGTTTTTATATCAGACTGCAATGCTAATGAAGCGTGTGTGTGTGTGCATGTGTGACTCAGACCTTTTGGGAGAATCATTACGCTGGCGGCAAGGCCTCACATTGAAGCTAATTACCGCAACGGCCACACATCGCTCAGAGAGGCTGCTGCGCCAAGGTGCAAACGTCCCCGTCGAAGGCCGCCGGGTACCCGCTGCTCTTTTTTTTTTTCAGGGGTAAAAAAAAAAAAAAAAAAGTGGTAACTGGCACAGTCAGAGGACGCGTGGTGGACGCGGGAACAACGCAGCCTTTCATTGGCGTCCAAGCGCGTGCCCGTTCGTGTGTGTAATCAGCACCAAAACAGCAACATCACAGTGTGCATTTGATGGCGGCGCGGCAGAACGTTGTTCCATCTGATGATTCATTCATTAAGCGGCAGAAAGGACAACCCGACGTCAGAGTGCGGCGAGCTTAGCCGTTAGCACTTCCACGCCGTTATGCAAGTCCCAACTGTGGGAGGCTTTCATTTAGATTTGCGTCAAGCCGCCCTTCAAGACCCTCGGAATGTTTATCTTGCATTGCGGAGGATATTTAGGAGAAATGTCCCGATAAATAAATACATAGAAACAAAATGAATCATCTGAAGATTTAAATAAGCTGTCAAATCAAAATGAATCATGATCATAAAATGTTTGTCTCCGTTCAGGTTTTGAAGATTAGTCTGATCGGGCACCGCAAACGAATCTTGGCCTCGTTGGGGGACCGGCTCCACGAGGACACGCCCCAGAAGCCCCCGCGGGCCGTCTCCCTCCGGGTGAGTGCGCGGACGTCCCGCCGGAAGCCTCCGACCCGACCCGAGCGCCTGTCGGCTTTGTGCGCAGGAGCCCGGCGGCAACCACACTCCCCCCCAGCTCAGCCCGGCGGTGGGCCCAGCGGCGTACGCGGCGGCAGGGGTCCCGGGCGGCTCCTTGGACGTGCAGCACCTCATCATGCAGGCGGACGCGCGGCGGCGCCAGCGCAGCAACGACAACTACTTCGACGACGTGCCGAGATCCAAACTGGAGCGGCAGATGGCCCAAGTCAGCATGGTGAGTGATTGACGGACGGCGCTCGTGTCTATCCCCCCTCCCCTCCCCACCGACATCTGATTGGTTGTCGTTGGCAGGCGGGCGAGTGGTGCGAGCCCATCACGTTGCGGCCGCCAAACGAGGCCACCTCGTCCACGCCCGTTCAGTACTGGCAGCACCACCCCGAGAAGCTCATCTTCCAGTCGTGCGACTACGAAGCTTACGTGAGTCGCACGTCGGGTTCGTCGTCACTTTGGCAGCGGCGGGACTTTTGACGCGTGAGCTTTGTGCGTGCAGTACCTGGGCTCCATGCTGGTGAAGGAGCTGAGGGGCACCGAGTCGACGCACGACGCCTGCGCCAAGATGAGGGTACGGGTGGCCCATACTCGGGCGCCGCCGAGGAGAAAGCTCCTCCCTCGCCTCTGGTGGCCTCAAATGATTTCTTTTCGCTTGTCTCGCTCTCCAAGAAGTCGACGGAGCAGATGAAGAAGGTGCCCACCATCATCCTCTCCGTGTCCTACAAGGGAGTCAAGTTCATCGACGCCACCAATAAGGTAAAGCGCCGGCTGGAAATTTTATTTGGATTGACCACTGAGGTTTTATATTTTGTTCTCAATTCATTTTAATTTGTTTTCCAATTTAAATTAAATTGAAATTGTACATTTAGAAGTAGTACGTCTGTAGACAATCCAAACCGAAGCCAATGAAAGCAAGCATCCTCCATCTTGGAATCGTTCTCTCTAATGAGTCCTCCTCTCCTGCGACATCTTCTTGTTGTCATCACCGCAGGACATGAGCTGGCGCAGCAGAACGCCGCGCCAAATACGCGCTGAATAATAAATGCCGTTTGTTTTGCGTCTCGCCGGAGACAAAGGCGGAATGATAATAACGACTCGGGGGCGCGTTTGTCGGCAGAACGTCATCGCCGAGCACGAGATCCGCAACATCTCGTGCGCCGCTCAGGATCCCGAGGACCTGTCCACCTTCGCCTACATCACCAAAGACCTCAAGTCCAGCCACCACTACTGCCACGTCTTCACCGCCTTCGATGTGGTGCGCGTCTATTTTCTTTCCCCTGGTATGCAAATGATACATCGGCTTGAATTTATATCCCGCCTCTTTTCAGAACCTGGCCTACGAGATCATCCTGACGCTGGGGCAGGCCTTCGAGGTGGCCTACCAGCTGGCGCTGCAGGCGCGCAAGAGCGGCCACGGCTCGTCCACGCTGCCCGAGAGCTTCGACAGCAAGCCCGGCAAGCCCGTGCCCAAGCCGCGCGGCCTCAACATCCGCAAATCCGTAAGCAGCCCGCCGGCGCCGCTCGCCAGCTGGCCTCATGGATGAGCTCGCTCCGCTCTGTCTGCGTGTGTGTGTGTGTGTGTCTGCTGACTGCGCCACGGTTACCTGCCATCAAGCCTTAATTGCCATGCGTGCCTCTCCAAGGACCCTCCTTGCCATGGCTGCCCGTCGGCGTCCTCAGGCACATCTCCTCCGGCTCGGCCTTTGACCTCTATGCGAACTCTGTATGCCCCCTGTGCAGGTCATCATGTCGCCCTCGGGCCGCTGGTCACTGGGCCACATTTACACCCCCCACCGGCCTCCTCTCCACCCTCCTCCTCTTCCTCCCTCCCGATTCTTCCATCTCGCTCAGTCGCAGGTCCTCCTCACTTTTCCTTTCCTCGCGTGTGCACGCTTGGTTTTGTGCGTGTGTGCGCTCCGGACGCTGACGCCGCATCTGTAAGTCGTGGCTCGGGCTGAGCTCGTACTGTGGACCGCCTCGATAATGTGGGTGTGTGTGTGTTGCTAATCCGCTAACAAGATTGTGTGTGTGTGTGTGTGTGTGTTGTGAGTTTGCAGCAGCGTGTGGAGATTAGACTCTAGTGACTCTCACCCCCCCCCCCCCCCTCCTCCTCCCATTCCTCCTCCTCCTCCTCTTCATCATGTTTACATCGAAGCAGCCCACCAAAACGAACGATTGGCTGGACTGCGCTTGCGGCCTTTGCTTCCATTTCACCCGACAGTTGTGTGGACGTCGGCCAGCGGGGATTGTTGCAGAAAGTTGGTCCTCGCCATGGTGTGTGTTCATTTTCACGTGTGTGTGTTTAGATGGAGCAGGCGTCCATGGAGCAGAAGGGCCACGCCAACGTGCCGTGGATAGTGGAGCCGGCTCAGGAGGCCAAGAGAGGAGTCAACACCAAGTACGAGACCACTATTTTTTAACGTCGCCTTGTGCACTCCTTTCCGAGGGCGGGCGTGGTCGGAGGGGGCGGGGCCGCAGAGGGGGGCTGGGAGCCAAAAGAAAAGAAAAAAAAAAAAAAAAGCATCCCGCCAGTCCTTCCTCCTTTAGGCCACCTGCATGACAGCGTTTGGGGTGCACTTGTGTTTCCACCTCTAGGGGGCAGTGTCATTCCCCACCCCCACTTCCTGTGTGTGGGTCAGTCATTTCCTCACATCTTTTTTTCCTTTCTTTCTGCGTTCTACTTTATTGTCCGAGCGTCCCGCCCCCTGAGAACTTGATTGACAGGTGCCCGGGAGGCCGTTGTCATAGCGACGGCAGCAAGTGGAGGAGCGCTTTTGGTTTTGTTGTCTTTTCTGTTCCTTTTGTTGCATCAAATGACTTGCTGGTTTACTGAGGTGTCTTTCTAAAGCATGTGGCTCGTGAGACGCATGTCGGCGCCATCTTGCTGGGGGGGGAGGGGTGATGGCGAGGGCTCTCCCGATAAGTGATGTCATCTCATTTTGCAGGGCAGTGGCGGACGCTCATGTCTTTTACTGTGGAAATCAAAGAATGTAGCCAGCCATAAACACACGGACCTTGTCAGGCGTAACACGCACGCTCTTTACAAAGGACTACAAATATGGACTCCCTCGCAAAACCCCCACCCCGCCCCCTCTCTGTTCCGCGTTTAAGCTTGACTGCTATGTCCGGACCAGCGCGCGCGCACACACACAAAACGGGGGACTGAATGATGTGCTCCAACATTTTTTTTTTTTTTTTTTTGAGGGGAAGGTTACCATGGAGATGGACTTATGGGCATGTGTATTTTTTTATTTTTTATTATTATCATAATTTGGACTAATTCTTCTGCTATGATGTTTAATACAGTATGAGAGAATTAAAAGACCACTCTAATGATTTTGTGCAATTCTTATCATGTCACATTATTTTTCTACGCGTTTGAGATTGCTGGCCGCCCCCCTCCTCCTTTAAAAAACAAATACACAAAAGGAAGCGTGAATGTGCAGACCTCCGTCCCACCTCTCCGGACTTTGTTCTACTACTGTACGTATAAGATCCAAGGCTCTGAAATGTACATAAATATTTTGCCAACTCATTGTTGATAGCTGTAATGTAAAAGATGGACCGAGCGTTTGTGGCAATGGAAACAAAAGCTAAACAAAGACAAAAAGGAAGACACGTGCTAGATGATTCTATAGGTAATGTATTTGGAGTGACATTCATGTATATAGGCTTGGAGCTTCCAGCACGCTGATTTTTGTAATTTTATGCCATTATTTATAACCCTGTAAAGCACACATGGAATAAAATATGACCTGTACAACCATGACTGAGAGTGGAGACTTTTTTTTTTCCACAGTTCCAAACTAAAGAACTGTTATTAGGTACACCTCATGGCTGTTTTTTTTTTTATTTTTTTTATTTGGATAAGTATAACTCATTTTAAAACATAAATGTAGATATATTTCAACAAATCAATTTAATTCTCATACATTTCTAAACCTTAGATTTTTGCTGGATTAAAATAAAATTGTAAATATAGTCAGGGACTATTTTGTATTCCTCAAATATTGGTTGTGATATGTCCCTGCCATACCAATATAAACCTACGCCCATGCACCAAGAATTGGAAGAAATGTCAACGTGGCCGCAAGGAACAAACTGGAATGGTCTCTTTTGCACTTTGGGGATCTGGCCTCTGATTGGTCGCGTTCATGTCTTTAGGAGCTGCACTCTGATTGGTCGATCAAAGCTGTCGCACCTGTCGCACCAGCCGAACTTTGGCAGAGTTCGTTGGCCTGAATGTGGGCCGGCCAATTGCGTGGCTTGAGGAAGGAAGTGTGAAAAGTTTGCACGGAGCGATGAGCGAGCCCACAACTTAAGCAAAACTTCCAAATCGTGCGTGCACAAAGTCGCTCGTCCAACTTCAGCCATGGCGTCCGAGGTGCAACTTTTGGGAGTTGACATATGCGACAGTTTGGTTAGCTCGGACGACTTCTCCGGCTTCCAGCGGTGGATCGGTCCGGCTGGCTCGTCTGGCGGCTCCCGCAGTGGTTCCCCGCCTCCAACGTCACCCTCGCCGCCAGACCCTGCTGCGTCCGACAACAGCGACCCCGACGCGACCACCCCGAGGACGTCCATCGTGGACTGCCTGCTCGTGGAGCTGTACGACACGTACAGCGGTAGGAGAAACTTGGACAGCTGGGACAGCTCCACGGAGGCGTCCGGGCCGGATGCCTTCCTGGGCCGCTGCAACACCGGATCCGGATTCCTGCAGGAGCTCCAGGAGAAACACACCAGGAGGCATCAAGTCAACTATTTGGCCCGCAAAGGTGAGCGACAAGAGTCGGTCGCTTGCGCACAAGTTAAGATCCCTCCCCCGTTTTTTTGTTTTTAACTCAAGTTGGGTATTAGTTAAACTAATGCAAAAAAATGTGTCATTGTGATCCCTTTGCACTGTCGCGTGTGTGCCTGAAAATAATCCCATTGCTAACTTGAACGACAAATAACACACCAGCAGGGGGTGCTAGCCCGGTAAATTCAAATCTTTATTTACCTGCTCTTCATGTCTCAATTCAGATTCAAGGAGCCAAAGTGTCCTGGTAGTGGGGGGAAAAACCTTCTAGACGGGACTAAACGCTAATGAGCATGTTGACAGTGGACATTCTTGTGGGGCTGTGTGTGTGTGTGTGTGTTGCCTGGTCACCCGTTATGTGACCCCGGTCAAGTTAAAACAATGCTGAGTGTCAACACCCAATTTTGGACTTCCTGATCTGTCACATCCGCAGCATTCTCGTCACATGACATGGCAAACTGACTCACCTCTGTGCTGCCCCCTGCTGGCCCAGGGACTAAAATATGGGCAGTACTGTAAGCGTTTTCTTTGCTTCCCAAAGCCCCCGAGGAGCTCCGTGCCATCATCCAGGAGGTCAAATACCGCACGAGCGTCCAGTCGGCCAAGCTGATTCGCCAGCTGAGACGACGAGACCGATTGGTGCACAAACTGCACAAGAACTACGACATCATCACTGCTTGCCTTCAGGCCGTTTCCAAAAAACGACGTAAGAAACGTTTTGAAATTGACAGTCTGACCTGACAGCAGCTTGGCAGAGTTCATTTTAAACAAATGGGAATGAGCGCACCCTGGTGGTGCATCCGCCTGCATTTTTGCACCGCCTCCTGATGACGTCAAAAAAGAGGGTGGGGGGGGGGTGAAGAGGAAGAAGTGTTGGGCATCGTCCGCAGCGGTAGCCCTCTTCATTGGAAGCCTTTTCATACGATTCCAAAGCGGACATTTGGTGATTACAACAAAAAAAAAATTGCGGACGAGTCGCCATCATGAGCTGACCGCACGTCGGACTTGTTCAGGGCTCAGCATGCGGCAGGAGCGGCTCGGCGGCGCCTCCGCCTCATCGCTGGCCGGCAGCAGGAGGCCTCGAGCGGCCGCCGGCCGGCAACGGCAGCGCCGGCAGCAGCAACAGCAGCTGCAGCAAGCGTCGGGCGGGGTCGCTAGCATCATCAGCAGCGTGCTGAGGAAGCGCAACGGCATCTCCAGGAGCGCTCCCAGGTTGCTCTGCACGCTCGAGCCAGGTGACGTGCGCGACCGGACGACCATTATCTAAAGAGAAACGTCACCCAAACCAAGCATGGATGCACCCGTACAGAACTATTTAAAATAAAAAAAAATTAAAGAGGAGGTAAACGGTGCTGCTGGGGCGGAAATCGTTCATCTCATTCCAGATGAGATATCTTTCTAGTGCGTGTGGAAATGTGCAAGTGTACCTAATTTAATGGCCGCTGAGTGATTGTTAATCTCCGCGTGATTGACAACCGAAGTGGGCGTGGATTTGGCGTTAGTTAATCCTCTCCAAAAGCTGCGAGCAAGCGGCAGGGGGGGAAAAAACAGCTCGGGGAATAAAAGGTGCAATGGCGGACAATATCGAGGACGAACCGGACGAGGCCGAACTAGCAGGTTTTGTCCCACTTATGGATTCAAAACCCATCTACTGTTCCACTTCCGCCTATTTGAATACTTGCGGACTGCATTCGGGTGTGGTTTCCATGTCAAGATGAGTTTTTAGCACCGCGACGCAAAGGACAGCGACACTGCTTACTGCGCGTGCGCAAGCAGGACATCAGCTGGTCGCTTTAAAATATAGTTGAGCTCAACAATGGAATGACTGTTTTTACTGGTGTAAATTATTATTATTATTTTTTTAAACCTGTTCTTACTTTTTGTCGGCAGGAGTGGACACAAGGCTGAAGTTCACCATTGAGCCTTCTGTTGGGAAGAATGGATTCCAGCAGGTCAAACTATATACATTCCTTTTTCTTAATGATGTCAGAAAACGGACCAATTCAACAAACCTTCAAATGTGTGAAATATTGCTCATTTATAGCTTCGCTTACTAATATTTCTTTTCAAACAATTTCTTCTTCAGTGGTACGACGCCCTGAAAGCTGTGGCCAGACTTCCAACCGGCATCCCTAAAGAATGGAGGAAGAGGGTGAGTCACTCACAGGCATCGCCGTCCGTCCACGCGACTCACCATTGCGCCGGCGTGGCGTAGGTGTGGCTGACGCTGGCCGACCAGTACCTCCACAGCATCTCCATCGACTGGGACAAGACGCTCCGATTCGCCTTCAACGAGCGCAGCAACCCGGACGACGATTCGCTGGGCATCCAGATCGTCAAGGTGAGTGCGGCGGCGGCGGGCTCATGCCCTCGCCCGTTACGTGAGCGTCTGCGCCCGTCTCTTCCCAGGACCTGCACAGGACGGGCTGCAGTTCGTACTGCGGCCAGGAGGGGGAGCAGGACAGAGTGGTCCTGAAGCGGGTTCTGCTGGCGTACGCCCGCTGGAACAAGGCGGTGGGCTACTGCCAAGGCTTCAACGTGCTGGCCGCGCTCATCCTGGTGGTCACGCAGGGCGACGAGAGCGACGCGCTAAAGGTGACCTTGACGCCGGCCACGTCTCGACACACGCTCGTGATCATGATGATGTCATCCGCAGGTCATGATCTACCTGATTGACAAAGTGCTGCCCGAGAGCTACTTTGCCAACAACCTCCGCGCTCTGTCAGGTACGGACTTTCGATTGCCGTCAGAGCACGCGCGTCACGTGACCCCCCCCCGTATCGTCTCCGTCAGTGGACATGGCGGTGTTCCGAGACCTGCTGCGCGTTAAGCTTCCCCGCCTTTCCCAACACCTGCACCGCCTCCAGAAGGCGGCCAATAAGGAGGCCGGAGGTATGACGTCGCCGCACGTGGCTTCCGATGTTGTGTGGCGCGCCAAAATATCCCAACTGACGTGGTCTCGGCCAGGCAGCTACGAGCCGCCGCTGACCAACGTGTTCACCATGCAGTGGTTCCTCACCATGTTCGCCACGTGCCTGCCGGCGCCCACCGTGCTCAAGATCTGGGACTCTGTGTTTTTCGAGGGCTCCGAGGTGCTCTTCCGCGTCGCCCTCGCCATCTGGGAGAGACTCGGAGAGTGAGGGCAGCCTCTGCTCGCCGCCCGCCCGCCCGCTTTTGAGTGTCGCAACACAAATTCCAAATTGCATTCTCACATTGCGCAGGAGGATTTTGTATTGCCAGACGGCCGACGAGTTCTACAGCACGATGGGTCGTCTGACCGAGGAGATGCTGGACCGCAACCTCGTCGACCCTCCTGACCTCATACAGGTAAAAAAAAAAAAAAAAAAAGCTGCAAGTACGTTGACAAACGAGTCCATAATGTCTTTCAGGAAGTCTACGGGATGGCGCCCTTTCCATTCCCTCACCTGGCCGAGCTGCGGGAGAAGTACACGTACAACATCACGCCCTTCCCGACCTCAGTGAAGCCCGACGCAAGGTGAGGCAGAGGGGAGGGGCCGCCGGAGTAAGCCAAACGTTGGCTCCGCGCTGACGGCTTGCGCGCGCTGCCCTCGCCAGCGGTCAGGAGAGCGACGACGAGACGGTGGAAGCGGACGACCAAGACGCGGTGATGTCGGCGCTTGGCTGTTTGGGGCCCCTGGGTGGGCTGCTGGCGCCGGAGATTCAGCGATACCACAAGCACCTCAAAGGTCAGACCGCTCGGACACGCGCCAACGCTCGGACAAGCCCGCGTGACGCCCGCCGACCGTTTGCGCCCAGACCAGCGAGCCGACATAGCCGAGCTGAGTCCGGGCGCGGTGGGGGGAGGAGCCAGGGCGGAGCACCAGGCGGCCATCAACAGCATGATGCTGGAGCGCATGAGCACTGACATCTACGCGCTCAAGAAGCAGTACGCTCGCATCAAGAGGCGGCAGCAGCAGCAGGCCTCGCAGCTCTGCATCCGCACAGGTGGCGAGGGAGGGGGGGGATTTGACGCCAAAAGTTTTGGGAGTGCTTACATACAAACGTTGGTCTAACATCCCTGCAGACAAGTGTCCCGCCACCCGCGTTCTGGCGTCCCAGCTCAAGCCTTCCAGCGGCGTCATCAATCATCTGCTTGTGGGTCGCAAGCCCCGCGGCGCTTCCTCGCCGTCCGGCAGGGTCTCCTCAACAGTGGCTCCGTCTCGCGCTCGGGGCTCTCCGGCCAGGCGGCGCTGCCGCGACTCTCGTCTCTCCGACGGCAGCGTGTCGTCAGGCTGCGGAGGAAGCGCGGGGTCTCCCCAACCGGCTCGGCGCAAGAACGCGACCCGGACCCCAGCTGAGCCGGGCTTGGGAGAATGTCAGCGGCTGGATGAAGCGGAGGGCAAATCGGAAGGCGGGATCACCGATGGCGTTGTTCAGGGGAGCAGCTCCTCCGCAGAGAACGTTTCCGCACAGGTGGAAGAGGTGGAGGCGCAACTGGGCTCCGTGCATCTGGATGAAAACCTTCAAGATACGACTTTGGGAAAAAGCGAGCCCGCTCCTCCGGCTTCTTCAGTTGCTCCAAAGGGCTCGTCAAGTTGCGCCAATGGACATTCCTCCGCCGTGGCGCCGCCTCCCAGTGACAGCGGCCTCCCCTTTTCACCACCTTCCACTCTGAGTCCATCTCCTTCTCCGGTTTCCACGTTTACGTCTGCTGAGCCGTCGTCCTCGCCCACGCCGCCTTCCACGCCGCCGCCCAGCTCCGACTACCTCGCCGCTTCTTCCACACCAGTTCAAGGCTTATACCAGACACGCTTCCTGTCCACGCCGTCCCTCTCCTCCATCGCCCCCTCGTCTCGATCGCATCTGCCGGCCTCGCCGTCCATGACGAAGCCCTTCTCGCCCTTTCCGTGCGTCAAGCTACCCAAGAAGTCGGCGGCGGCCCGAAACCTGGGCCTGTACGGCCCCACCTCCAGGACGCCCGCCGTCCGCTTCCCCCAGCTGAGCCGCAACTGTAGCAGCGGCGCCGGCACCACCAGAAGGCGCTGAGAACTTTTGCCCACCAGTCAGTCACACACGGCTTGGTGAGAGCAAATCTGCAGGTCGGACCGGACCAGATTGGAACTGACTCCGCCCACCACACTGAAGCCATCCACTTGTTTCTATGCCAAGAATAGATACCAAGCAAAGGTTTGAGATTAAAATGCAAAATATGTACGCTTGCATTGCAACTGTTGTAGGATAATTAAAAGAAGTACAAAAATTGAAACCGACATAACAGAGTTCTTAATTATTTCACTTTATTATTGTAGTTTATTTTTATTCACACCAAGTAACAACAATTAGATTGAACTTGTGCAAGTGTGCAAGGAAGAATGGGCAACTATGCGCCAATGGAGGTGTGCAAGGTGACTTTTAAAAAGCCTGTCATTAAAACGGTCTCTATATAAACTATTTTCTACTCAGAAGAGACATGACTTGGCTGGAGGCACGGGTTAATGAGTCAGCGAAGCAACCCTTTCCACAGTAATCCCCATGACAAGTTGTTATTAGGTGTGGCCATTTATGGCGTACCTAATGTAGCGTCTAAGAGTGACGTCACAAACAAAACAGCCAATCAGGAAGTGGCCTGTACTTAGGTAGGCATAGTTCCTAACGAAGTGTCCATTACCGACGTCACAAAGAAACCAGCCAATCACGAGGTGAGGGCGGGTGTGGCCCTTTTCACTTTCAGTTCCATGATTTTTCCCTAACGAAGTGGCCTATTATTAGGTGCACCTAAAATGGTGGCGTACACAATGGGATGTCCGAGTAACGTCACAGATAAAACGGCCAAGGGCGGGTGTGTCACATTTCGCTTGGGCCATGATTTTTCGCTAAGGAAGTGGCCTGTCACGTGGTACGCGTGTGCCAAGCGCCATTGGACGAGCAGGCGAGGACGATTTGCATCGGCGGATGTGACGTCATGAAACGGGGAAAGGCGCGCTCAAGGGAAGTTTTCAAATACAAGTGCATCCGCCCGCCCGCGCGCTAGCATGCTAGTAAATGTTTGTCGTTCATCGGCGTTCCTCACGACGGAGGCCTTGTTTGTTTGTTGCAGGATTCAAGGCGAGTTCTCAAATGCAGGCGCCACCGACCGCGTGGCGGTTTTATTCGGGTAAGCGAGCAAATGTTTGTCGTTTCTTCTCACGACGGACGCCTTGTTTGTTTGTTGCAGGATTCAAGGGGAGTTTTCGGATACCGGCGCCAGCGACCGTGTGGCGGTTTCTCGGGTAAGCTAATATGCTATCAAATGTTTGCCGTTGATCGCCGTTTCTCACGACGGACGTCTAGTTTGTTCGATTCAAGAGTTTCACACTCGTCTCGGCCACCGCGACTGTCGTTTTGCGGCTAGAGTATTTCAAATGTCTTTGGCGTATTGTTTCATCAAATTAACAATGTTGCATTACATATAGTGTGCTATTTCCGTGTTATGCAAACTGATGACTGTGACAATCTGTTACGTCATGTTCAAATCTAGTCCAAGATGGCGCCCGGCCGGGTTCCGTTACGCAACAAACATTTGCGAGCGTGAGTGATTTTTCTCCCGTTTTGGACGACTGCTCGATTCATGCCGCCATTTTTGAGGGAGTTGATGGATCATAAAACTAAAATATTATTACTTGGATAAGTTTGTCATTATTATAACTCATTACAATCTACTGACAATTGTATACATATTTTAAATATATAACTGTAGTGATGTATAATTGTTGCAAAAATATCACGCCATTGCCACTCTACTCACTGTCTACAATTGTTGCAATAATTTGTGTTTGTGTTTTGTAGCGCTCAAAGGCCTCCCAGCCAGCACCCTTCTATACAAAGCAAGCAGGAGGCTCCTGAGCCCTCTCAGTGATGTTGAGGATGCTGAGTAGTCCCAAATCAGGTGAAAGCCCGTTGGTGTAAAGTTTCAGCTGACTGTAAATGTGATCACTTTTACCAATTGCACCATTTGTACTTTTCAAGGTTTTTTTTGTATGAAACCAGTGACGCCGGTGAGAAGTCACACCATCGAACTCCCTGACGCAGAGCTGTGCTTTACCATTAGCCAGACCAGGCAACTGCCTGGGGCAAGGCCACTAGGGGGCTCTCTTATTTATCCATTTTTACATTTGCCACTTGTCCCTTGTATTCCTGCTCGTACGCTGCTGTGACAAGTAAATTTCCCTGTTGTGGAATAAAGTTCCATCAATCAATTGTTTGTATTGTAGTGTTTGTATTGTATGGTATGATATTGTATGGTATTGTATGTATTGTACGTATGGTAGGGTATCCATCCATCCATCCTCTTCCGCATCGCGACGGCAGCAGCTTTAGGAGGGACTCCCAGATTTCCCTCTCTTGAGCCACTTCATACAGCTCATCGCAGGTGATCCCAAGACGTTCCCAGGCCAGCTGACACATAGACATGTATTGTTTGTATTGTATGTATTGTACTGTATGTATGTTATTGTTTGTATTGTATTGTTTGCATTGTATGTATTGTATTGTTTGTATGTATTTAGGTTATTTGTATTGTATTGTTTGTACTGCATTTATGTACTGTCTTGCATGTACTGTCTTGCTTGTACTGTATTTGTGTACTGTCTTGCTTGTACTGTATTTGTGTACTGTCTTGCTTGTACTGTCTTGCTTGTACTGTATTTGTGTACTGTCTTGCTTGTGCTGTCTTGCTTGTACTGTATTTGTGTACTGTATTCGTGTACTGTCTTGCTTGTACTGTATTTGTGTACTGTATTCGTGTACTGTCTTGCTTGTACTGTATTTGTGTACTGTATTCGTGTACTGTCTTGCTTGTACTGTATTTGTGTACTGTCTTGCTTGTACTGTCTTGCTTGTACTGTCTTGCGTGTACTGTCTTGCGTGTACTGTCTTGCGTGTACTGTCTTGCGTGTACTGTCTTGCGTGTACTGTCTTGCGTGTACTGTCTTGCGTGTACTGTCTTGCGTGTACTGTCTTGCGTGTACTGTCTTGCGTGTACTGTCTTGCGTGTACTGTCTTGCGTGTACTGTCTTGCGTGTACTGTCTTGCGTGTACTGTCTTGCGTGTACTGTCTTGCGTGTACTGTCTTGCGTGTACTGTCTTGCGTGTACTGCCTTGCGTGTACTGCCTTGCTTGTACTGTATTTGTGTACTGTATTCGTGTACTGTCTTGCTTGTACTGTATTCGTGTACTGTCTTGCTTGTACTGTATTCGTGTACTGTATTCGTGTACTGTCTTGCTTGTACTGTATTCGTGTACTGTATTCGTGTACTGTCTTGCTTGTACTGTCTTGCGTGTACTGTCTTGCGTGTACTGTCTTGCGTGTACTGTCTTGCGTGTACTGTATTCGTGTACTGTCTTGCGTGTACTGTCTTGCGTGTACTGCATTCGTGGACTGTCTTGCTTTTACTGCCTTCGTGGACTGTCTTGCGTGTACTGTCTTGCGTGTACTGTCTTGCGTGTACTGTCTTGCGTGTACTGTCTTGCGTGTACTGCATTCGTGTACTGCATTCGTGTACTGTCTTGCGTGTACTGCATTCGTGGACTGTCTTGCTTTTACTGCATTCGTGGACTGTCTTGCTTTTACTGCATTCGTGGACTGTCTTGCTTTTACTGCATTCGTGTACTTTCTTGCTTTTACTGCATTTGTGTACTGTCTTGCTTTTACTGCATTCGTGGACTGTCTTGCTTTTACTGCATTCGTGGACTGTCTTGCTTTTACTGCATTCGTGGACTGTCTTGCTTTTACTGCATTCGTGGACTGTCTTGCTTTTACTGCATTCTTTTACTGTCTTGCTTTTACTGCATTCGTGGACTGTCTTGCTTTTACTGCATTCGTGGACTGTCTTGCTTTTACTGCATTTGTGGACTGTCTTGCTTTTACTGCATTTGTGGACTGTCTTGCTTTTACTGCATTTGTGGACTGTCTTGCTTTTACTGCATTCGTGGACTGTCTTGCTTTTACTGCATTCGTGGACTGTCTTGCTTTTACTGCATTCGTGGACTGTCTTGCTTTTACTGCATTCGTGTACTGTATTCGTGTACTGTATTGGTGTACTGTATTGGTGTACTGTATTGGTGTACTGTATTGGTGTACTGTATTCGTGTACTGTATTGGTGTACCGTATTCGTGTACCGTCTTGCTTGTACCGTCTTGCTTGTACCGTCTTGCTTGTACCGTCTTGCTTGTACCGTCTTGCTTGTACCGTCTTGCTTGTACTGTACTCCTGTACCGTCTTGCTTGTACTGTATTCATGTACCGTCTTGCTTGTACTGTATTCATGTACCGTCTTGCTTGTACTGTATTCATGTACCGTCTTGCTTGTACTGTCTTGCTTGTACTGTATTTATGTACTGTCTTGCTTGTACTGTCTTGCCTGTACTGTCTTGCTTGTACTGTCTTGCCTGTACTGCATTTATGTACTGTCTTGCTTGTACTGCATTTATGTACTGTCTTGCTTTTACTGTCTTCATGTACTGTCTTGCTTGTACTGTCTTGCTTGTACTGTCTTTCTTGTACTGTCTTCATGTACTGTCTTCATGTACTGTCTTGCTTGTACTGTATTTATGTCCCGTCTTGCTTGTACTGTATTTATGTCCCGTCTTGCTTGTACTGTATTCATGTACCGTCTTGCTTGTACCGTATTCATGTAGCGTCTTGCTTGTACCGTATTCATGTACCGTCTTGCTTGTACCGTCTTGCTTGTACCGTCTTGCTTGTACCGTCTTGCATGTACCGTCTTGCTTGTACCGTCTTGCTTGTACCGTCTCGCATGTACCGTCTTGCATGCACCGTCTCGCATGTACCGTCTTGCATGCACCGTCTTGCATGTACCGTCTTGCATGTACCGTCTTGCATGTACCGTCTTGCACAGGGGTGTCAAACTCCTTTCCTCGGGGGCCGAATTCCTACATGTTTTCCAAGTTTCCCTCGTTAAACACACCTGATTCAATTAATCAGGCTCCTGCTGAAAGTGAAGACTAACTGGTCATTTGAATCAGGTGTGTTTAACAAGGGAAACTTGGAAAACATGTAGGGATTCGGCCCCCAAGGAAAGGAGTTTGACACCCCTGGGCATGTACCGTCTTGCATGTACCGTCTTGCATGTACCGTCTTGCTTGTACCGTCTTGCTTGTACCGTCTTGCTTGTTCCGTCATGCTTGTACCGTCTTGCTTGTACCGTCTTGCTTGTACCGTCTTGCTTGTACCGTCTTGCCTGACCGTCTTGCTTGTACTGTCTTGCTTGTACTGTATTCATGTACTGTCTTCATGTACTGTCTTGCTTGTACTGTCTTGCTTGTACTTTCTTGCTTGTACTGTCTTCATGTACTGTATTCATGTACTGTCTTGCTTGTACTGTATTTATGTACTGTCTTGCTTGTACTGTCTTCATGTACTGTATTAATGTACTGTCTTGCTTGTACTGTCTTGCTTGTACTGTCTTCATGTACTGTCTTGCTTGTAATGTCTTCATGTACTGTCTTCATGTACTGTCTTCCTTGTACCGTATTTACTATGTACCGTATTTACTATGAACTGTCTTGCTTGTACCGTCTTGCTTGTACCGTCTTGCTTGTACCGTCTTGCTTGTACTGTCTTGCTTGTACCGTCTTGCTTGTACTGTATTTATGTACTGTCTTGCTTGTACTGTATTTATGTACTGTCTTGCTTGTACTGACTTGCTTGTACTGTCTTGCTTGTACTGTATGCATGTACTGTCTTGCTTGTACTGTATTTATGTACTGTCTTGCTTGTACTGTATTTATGTACTGTCTTGCTTGTACTGTATTTATGTACTATCTTGCTTGTACTGTATTTATGTACTGTCTTGCTTGTACTGTATTTATGTACTGTCTTGCTTGTACTGTCTTGCTTGTACTGTATTTATGTACTGTCTTGCTTGTACTGACTTGCTTGTACTGTCTTGCTTGTACTGTATGCATGTACTGTCTTGCTTGTACTGTATTTATGTACTGTCTTGCTTGTACTGTATTTATGTACTGTCTTGCTTGTACTGTATTTATGTACTATCTTGCTTGTACTGTATTTATGTACTGTCTTGCTTGTACTGTATTTATGTACTGTCTTGCTTGTACTGTCTTGCTTGTACTGTCTTGCTTGTACTGTCTTGCTTGCACTGTCTTGCTTGTACCGTCTTGCTTGTACTGTATTTACTATGTACCGTCTTGCTTGTACCGTCTCGCTTGTACCGTCTCGCTTGTACCGTATTTACTATGTACTGTATTCATGTACTGTCTTGCTTGTACTGTATTGCTTGTACTGTATTCATGTACTGTCTTGCTTGTACTGTATTCATGTACTGTATTCATGTACTGTCTTGCTTGTACTGTATTCATGTACTGTCTTGCTTGTACTAACTTCATGTACTGTATTCATGTACTGTCTTCATGTACTGTCTTGCTTGTACTGTCTTGCTTGTACTGTATTTATGTACTGTCTTGCTTGTACTGTCTTGCTTGTACTGTCTTGCTTGTACTGTATTTATGTACTGTCTTGCTTGTACTGTCTTGCTTGTACTGTCTTGCTTGTACCGTCTTGCTTGTACTCTATTTACTATGTACCGTCTTGCTTGTACCGTCTTGCTTGTACCGTCTCGCTTGTAGCGTCTCGCTTGTACCGTATTTACTATGTACCGTATTTACTATGTACCGTATTTACTATGTACCGTATTTACTATGTACCGTATTCATGTACTGTCTTGCTTGTACTGTATTCATGTACTGTCTTGCTTGTACTGTCTTGCTTGTACTGTATTCATGTACTGTCTTCATGTACTGTCTTGCTTGTACTGTATTGCTTGTACTGTCTTGCTTGTACTGTCTTGCTTGTACTGTCTTGCTTGTACTGTCTTGCTTGTACTGTCTTCATGTACTGTCTTGCTTGTACTGTCTTCATGTACTGTCTTGCTTGTACTGTATTTATGTACTGTCTTGCTTGTACTGTATTTATGTATTGTCTTGCTTGTACCGTCTTGCTTGTACCGTCTTGCTTGTACCGTCTTGCTTGTACTGTATTTACTATGTACCGTATTGCTTGTACCGTATTTACTATGTACCGCATTTACTATGTACCGTCTTGCTTGTACCGTCTTGCTTGTACCGTCTTGCTTGTACCGTCTTGCTTGTACCGCCTTGCTTGTACTGTATTCATGTACTGTCTTGCTTGTACTGTATGCATGTACTGTATGCATGTACTGTCTTGCTTGTACTGTATGCATGTACTGTATGCATGTACTGTCTTGCTTGTACTATCTTGCTTGTAATGTATTTATGTACTGTCTTGCTTGTACTATCTTGCTTGTAATGTATTTATGTACTGTCTTGCTTGTACTGTCTTGCTTGTACTGTATTTATGTACTGTCTTGCTTGTACTGTATTCATGTACTGTCTTGCTTGTACTGTCTTGCTTCTACTGTATTCATGTACTGTCTTGCTTGTACTGTCTTGCTTCTACTGTATTCATGTACTGTCTTGCTTGTACTGTCTTCATGTACTGTGTTCATGTACTATCTTGCTTGTACTGTCTTGCTTGTACTGTCTTGCTTGTACTGTCTTCATGTACTGTCTTCATGTACTGTCTTGCTTGTACTGTCTTCATGTACTGTCTTGCTTGTACTGTATTTATGTACTGTCTTGCTTGTACCGTCTTGCTTGTACCGTCTTGCTTGTACCGTCTTGCTTGTACCGTCTTGCTTGTACTGTATTTACTATGTACCGCCGTCTTGCTTGTACCGTCTTGCTTGTACCGTCTTGCTTGTACCGTGTTGCTTGTACCGTCTTGCTTGTACCGTCTTGCTTGTACTGTACTCCTGTACCGTCTTGCTTGTACTGTATTCATGTACCGTCTTGCTTGTACTGTATTCATGTACCGTCTTGCTTGTACTGTATTCATGTACCGTCTTGCTTGTACTGTCTTGCTTGTACTGTATTTATGTACTGTCTTGCTTGTACTGTCTTGCCTGTACTGCATTTATGTACTGTCTTGCTTGTACTGCATTTATGTACTGTCTTGCTTTTACTGTATTCATGTACTGTCTTGCTTGTACTGTCTTGCTTGTACTGTATTCATGTACTGTCTTGCTTGTACTGTCTTGCTTGTACTGTATTCATGTACTGTCTTGCTTGTACTGTCGTGCTTGTACTGTATTCATGTACTGTCTTGCTTGTACTGTCTTCATGTACTGTCTTGCTTGTACTGTCTTCATGTACTGTCTTGCTTGTACTGTATTTATGTACTGTCTTGCTTGTACTGTCTTGCTTGTACCGTCTTGCTTGTACCGTCTTGCTTGTACCGTCTTGCTTGTACCGTCTTGCTTGTACCGTCTTGCTTGTACCGTCTTGCTTGTACTGTATTTACTATGTACCGCCGTCTTGCTTGTACCGTCTTGCTTGTACCGTCTTGCTTGTACCGTCTCGCTTGTACCGTATTTACTATGTACCGTATTTACTATGTACCGTATTCACTCTGTACTGTGTTCATGTACTGTCTTGCTTGTACTGTATTGCTTGTACTGTATTTATGTACTGTATTCATGTACTGTATTCATGTACTATCTTGCTTGTACTGTCTTGCTTGTACTGTCTTCATGTACTGTCTTCATGTACTGTCTTGCTTGTACTGTCTTCATGTACTGTCTTGCTTGTACTGTATTTATGTACTGTCTTGCTTGTACCGTCTTGCTTGTACCGTCTTGCTTGTACCGTCTTGCTTGTACCGTCTTGCCTGTACCGTCTTGCTTGTACTGTATTTACTATGTACCGCTGTCTTGCTTGTACCGTCTTGCTTGTACCGTCTTGCTTGTACCGTCTTGCTTGTACCGTCTTGCTTGTACCGTCTTGCTTGTACTGTACTCCTGTACCGTCTTGCTTGTACTGTACTCCTGTACCGTCTTGCTTGTACTGTATTCATGTACCGTCTTGCTTGTACTGTATTCATGTACCGTCTTGCTTGTACTGTATTCATGTACCGTCTTGCTTGTACTGTCTTGCTTGTACTGTATTTATGTACTGTCTTGCTTGTACTGCATTTATGTACTGTCTTGCTTTTACTGTCTTCATGTACTGTCTTGCTTGTACTGTCTTGCTTGTACTGTCTTGCTTGTACTGTCTTCATGTACTGTCTTCATGTACTGTCTTGCTTGTACTGTATTCATGTACTGTCTTGCTTGTACTGTCTTGCTTGTACCGTCTTGCTTGTACCGTCGTCTTGCTTGTACCGTCTTGCTTGTACCGTCTTGCTTGTACCGTCTTGCTTGTACCGTCTTGCTTGTACTGTATTTACTATGTACCGCCGTCTTGCTTGTACCGTCTTGCTTGTACCGTCTTGCTTGTACCGTCTCGCTTGTACCGTCTCGCTTGTACCGTCTTGCTTGTACCGTCTCGCTTGTACCGTATTTACTATGTACGTATTTACTATGTACCGTATTCACTCTGTACTGTGTTCATGTACTGTCTTGCTTGTACTGTATTGCTTGTACTGTATTCATGTACTCTATTCATGTACTGTCTTGCTTGTACTTTATTCACGTACTGTCTTGCTTGTACTGTATTAATATACTGTATTGCTTGTACTGTATTCATGTACTGTATTTATGTACTGTCTTGCTTGTACTGTATTTATGTACTGTCTTGCAAACAAATTACCATGCACACGAAACAAACAAACTACGGTGCACACGAAACAAACAAACATACTACGTGTTGTATGTACTGTATGTACTGTATGTACTGTATGTGTTGCTTGTACTGTATGTGTTGTTTGTACTGCATGTGTTGTTTGTACTGCATGTGTTGTTTGTACTGTATGTGTTGCTTGTGTCGCATGTGTCGCATGTGTTGCTTGTATCGCATGTGTTGTTTGTATCGTTTGTATTGTAGTATGTATTGCATTGTATTGTATGTATGTCATTGTTTTTTTTATATTGTTTGTATTGTATGTATGTATTGTATCTAATGTTTTGTACTGTATGTATTGTATTATTTTTATTATATGTATTGTATCAAAGTCAAAAAGTATGTATTGTTTTGTTTTTTACTGTTTACTGTTTACTGTTTGTCTTGTGTGCACCGTAGTTTGTTTGTTTCGTGAGTTTGTTTGTTTCATGTGCTTGTTTGTTTCGTTAGTTTGTTTCGTTAGTTTGTTTCGCGCGCTCCGTGTGCTGTTTGTATGTGTCGTGTGTGTTGTGTGTGTTGTTTGTATGTGTTGTGTGTGTGTTTGTATGTGTGTTGTTTGTATTTGTTGTATGTGTGTTGTTTGTATATGTTGTATGTTTGTTGTATGTATGTTTGTTGTATGTATGTGTGTTGTTTGTATGGTTGGTTGTGTTGGTTGGTTGTGTTGGTTGGTTGTGTTGGTTGGTTGTGTTGGTTGGTTGGTTGTGTTGGTTGGTTGTGTTGGTTGGTTGGTTGTGTTGCTTGTGTGTGTTGCTTGTGTGTGTTGCTTGGTTGCGTTGCTTGCTTGGTTGCGTTGCTTGGTTGTGTTGCTTGGTTGGTTGCTTGGGTGTGTTGCTTGGTTGGGTGTGTTGCTTGGTTGTGTTGCTTGGTTGGGTGTGTTGCTTGGTTGGTTGTGTTGCTTGGTTGTGTGTGTTGCTTGTGTGTGTTGCTTGGCTGGGTGTGGTGCTTGGTTGGGTGTGGTGCTTGGTTGCGTTGCTTGTGTGTGTTGCTTGTGTGTGTTGCTTGGTTGCGTTGCTTGTGTGCGTTGCTTGTGTGTGTTGCTTGTGTGTGTTGCTTGTGTGTGTTGCTTGGTTGCTTGTGTGTGTTGCTTGGTTGTGTTGCTTGGTTGGTTGCTTGTGTGCGTTGCTTGTGTGTGTTGCTTGTGTGTGTTGCTTGTGTGTGTTGCTTGGTTGCTTGTGTGTGTTGCTTGGTTGTGTTGCTTGGTTGGTTGCTTGTGTGCGTTGCTTGGTTGGTTGCTTGTGTGTGTTGCTTGTGTGTTGCTTGGTTGTGTTGCTTGGTTGTGTGTGTTGCTTGGTTGTGTGTGTTGCTTGGTTGCGTTGCTTGTGTGTGTTGCTTGGTTGCGTTGCTTGTGTGCGTTGCTTGTGTGTGTTGCTTGGTTGCTTGGTTGGTTGCTTGTGTGTGTTGCTTGTGTGCGTTGCTTGGTTGGTTGCTTGTGTGTGTTGTTTGGTTGTGTTACTTGGTTGTGTGTGTTGCTTGGTTGTGTGTGTTGCTTGGTTGCGTTGCTTGTTTGCGTTGCTTGTGTGTGTTGCTTGTGTGTGTTGATTGGTTACGTTGCTTGCCAGTTTGTTTCGTGTGCACCGTAGTTTGTTCCGTGTGCACCGTAGTTTGCACGCACTGTATCACTGCACTGCATTCACTGCATGTGGTGTGTTGTATGTGTTGTTTGTGTGTGTTGTGTGTGTTGTTTGTATATGTTGTATGTTTGTTGTATGGATGTGTTGTATGTGTTGTTTGTATGTGTTGTTTGTGTGTGTTGTATGTGTTGTTTGTGTGTGTTGTGTGTGTTGTTTGTGTGTGTTGTTTGTATGTGTTGAATGTGTTGTTTGTGTGTGTTGTGTGTGTTGTTTGTATGTGTTGTATGTGTTGTGTGTGTTGTTTGTGTGTGTTGTTTGTGTGTGTTGTGTGTTATTTGTGTGTGTTATATGTGTTGTTTGTGTGTGTTGTTTGTGTGTGTTGTTTGTGTGTTTGTATGTGTTGTTTGTGTGTGTTGTGTGTTATTTGTGTGTGTTGTATGTGTTGTTTGTGTGTGTTGTTTGTGTGTGTTGTGTGTTGTATGTGTTGTTTGTATGTGTTGTGTGTTTGTGTGTGTTGTTTGTATGTGTTGTTTGTGTGTGTTGTTTGTATGTGTTGTTTGTGTGTGTTGTTTGTATGTGTTGTTTGTATGTGTGTGTTGTGTGTTGTATGTGTTGTTTGTATGTGTTGTGTTGTTTGTGTGTGTTGTTTGTGTGTGTTGTATGTGTGTGTTGTTTGTATGTGTTGTGTGTGTTGTTTGTGTGTGTTGTATGTGTTGTTTGTGTGTGTTGTTTGTGTGTGTGTTGTTTGTGTGTGTTGTTTGTATGTGTTGTTTGCATGTGTTGTGTGTTTGTGTGTGTTGTTTGTATGTGTTGTATGTGTTGTTTGTATGTGTGTGTTGTGTGTTGTTTGTATGTGTTGTGTTGTTTGTGTGTGTTGTGTGTGTTTGTATGTGTTGTATGTGTTGTTTGTGTGTGTTGTTTGTATGTGTTGTATGTGTTGTGTGTTTGTGTGTGTTGTTTGTATGTGTTGTTTGTATGTGTTGTATGTGTTGTTTGTTTGTGTGTGTTGTATGTGTTGTTTAAGTATGTTGTATGTGTTGTTTGTTTGTGTGTGTTGTTTGTGTACATTGTTTGTATGTGTTGTGTGTGTTGTTTGTATGTGTTGTATGTGTTGTTTGTATGTGTTGTGTGTTTTGTTTGTGTGTGTTGTTTGTGTGTGTTGTATGTGTGTGTTGTTTGTATGTGTTGTGTGTGTTGTTTGTGTGTGTTGTTTGTGTGTGTTGTATGTGTTGTTTGTATGTGTTGTATGTGTTGTGTGTTTGTGTGTGTTGTTTGTATGTGTTGTTTGTGTGTGTTTGTATGTGTTGTATGTGTTGTGTGTTGTATGTGTTGTTTGTATGTGTTGTATGTTTGTGTGTTGTTTGTGTGTGTTGTTGTGTGTGTTGTGTGTTGTATGTGTTGTTTGTGTGTGTTGTTTGTATGTGTTGTTTGTATGTGTTGTTTGTATGTGTTGTTTGTGTGTGTTGTTGTATGTGTTGTTTGTGTGTGTTGTTTGTATGTGTTGTATGTGTGTGTTGTTTGTATGTGTTGTGTGTGTTGTTTGTGTGTTGTTTGTATGTGTTGTTTGTGTGTGTTGTTTGTGTGTGTTGTATGTGTTGTTTGTGTGTGTTGTTTGTATGTGTTGTATGTGTGTGTTGTATGTGTTGTTTGTGTGTGTTGTTTGTGTGTGTTGTTTGTATGTGTTGTATGTGTTGTGTGTTTGTGTGTGTTGTTTGTGTGTGTTGTTTGTATGTGTTGTTTGCATGTGTTGTGTGTTTGTGTGTGTTGTTTGTATGTGTTGTGTTGTTTGTATGTGTGTGTTGTGTGTTGTTTGTATGTGTTGTGTTGTTTGTGTGTGTTGTGTGTGTTGTTTGTGTGTGTTGTGTGTGTTGTTTGTGTGTGTTGTTTGTGTGTTGTTTGTGTGTGTTGTTTGTGTGTGTTTGTGTGTTTGTTGTATGTATGTTTGTTGTATGTATGTGTGTTGTTTGTGTGTGTTGTTTGTATGTGTTGTTTGCATGTGTTGTGTGTTTGTGTGTGTTGTTTGTATGTGTTGTATGTGTTGTTTGTATGTGTGTGTTGTGTGTTGTTTGTATGTGTTGTGTTGTTTGTATGTGTTGTATGTGTTGTTTGTATGTGTGTGTTGTTTGTATGTGTTGTGTGTTTGTGTGTTGTTTGTGTGTGTTGTATGTGTTGTTTGTATGTGTTGTGTTGTTTGTGTGTGTTGTGTGTGTTGTTTGTGTGTGTTGTGTGTGTTGTATGTGTTGTTTGTGTGTGTTGTTTGTGTGTGTTGTATGTGTTGTTTGTGTGTGTTGTTTGTATGTGTTGTATGTGTTGTGTGTTTGTGTGTGTTGTTTGTGTGTGTTGTGTGTTGTATGTGTTGTTTGTATGTGTTGTGTGTTTATGTGTGTTGTTTGTATGTGTGTGTTGTGTGTTGTTTGTATGTGTGTGTTGTGTGTTGTTTGTATGTGTTGTGTTGTTTGTGTGTGTTGTGTTGTGTGTTTGTGTGTGTTGTTTGTATGTGTTGTGTTGTTTGTATGTGTGTGTTGTGTGTTGTTTGTATGTGTTGTGTTGTTTGTGTGTGTTGTGTGTGTTGTTTGTGTGTGTTGTGTGTGTTGTTTGTGTGTGTTGTTTGTGTGTTGTTTGTGTGTGTTGTTTGTGTGTGTTTGTGTGTTTGTTGTATGTATGTTTGTTGTATGTATGTGTGTTGTTTGTGTGTGTTGTTTGTATGTGTTGTTTGCATGTGTTGTGTGTTTGTGTGTGTTGTTTGTATGTGTTGTATGTGTTGTTTGTATGTGTGTGTTGTGTGTTGTTTGTATGTGTTGTGTTGTTTGTATGTGTTGTATGTGTTGTTTGTATGTGTGTGTTGTTTGTATGTGTTGTGTGTTTGTGTGTTGTTTGTGTGTGTTGTATGTGTTGTTTGTATGTGTTGTGTTGTTTGTGTGTGTTGTGTGTGTTGTTTGTGTGTGTTGTGTGTGTTGTATGTGTTGTTTGTGTGTGTTGTTTGTGTGTGTTGTATGTGTTGTTTGTGTGTGTTGTTTGTATGTGTTGTATGTGTTGTGTGTTTGTGTGTGTTGTTTGTGTGTGTTGTGTGTTGTATGTGTTGTTTGTATGTGTTGTGTGTTTATGTGTGTTGTTTGTATGTGTGTGTTGTGTGTAGTTTGTATGTGTGTGTTGTGTGTTGTTTGTATGTGTTGTGTTGTTTGTGTGTGTTGTGTGTGTTGTTTGTGTGTGTTGTTTGTGTGTGTTGTGTGTGTTGTTTGTGTGTGTTGTTTGTATGTGTTGTGTGTGTTGTTTGTGCAGTTTGTTCCGCGCGCTCCGTAGTTTGTTCGTAGTTTGTTCCGCGCGCTCCGTAGTTTGTTTGTTTCGTGCGCATCGTAGCTTGTTTGGTAGTTTGTTTCGTGCGTGCCGTAGTTTGTTGGTAGTTTGTTTCGCGCGCTCCGTAGTTTGTTGGTAGTTTGTTCGTAGTTTGTTTCGTGCGCACCGCAGTTTGTTTCGCTCGTGCCGTAGTTTGCTCGGTAGTTTGTTTCGTGCGTGCCGTAGTTTGTTGGTAGTTTGTTCGTAGTTTGTTTGTACTACAACGGAGCGCGCGGAACAAACTACGAACAAACTACCAACAAACTACGGCGCGCGCGAAACAAACAAACCACGGAGCGCACGAAACAAACTACGAACAAACTACGGAGCGCGCGAAACAAACTACGAACAAACTACCAACAAACTACGACACGCACGAAACAAACTACGAACAAACTACCAACAAACTACGGCACGCACGAAACAAACTACCGAGCAAACTACGGCAGGAGCGAAACAAACAAACTGCGGAGCGCACGAAACAAACTACGAACAAACTACCAACAAACTACGGAGCGCGCGAAACAAACTACGAACAAACTACCAACAAACTACGGCACGCACGAAACAAACTACCAAGCAAGCTACGATGCGCACGAAACAAACAAACTACGGAGCGCGCGGAACAAACTGCACAAACAACACACACAACACATACAAACAACACACACAAACAACACACACAAACAACACACACAAACAACACACACAACACACACAAACAACACACACAACACACACAAACAACACAACACATACAAACAACACACACAACACATACAAACAACACACACAAACACACAACACATGCAAACAACACATACAAACAACACACACAAACAACACACACAAACAACACACACAAACACACAACACATACAACACATACAAACAACACACACAAACAACACATACAACACACACAAACAACACACACAAACAACACATACAAACAACACACAAACAACACACACAACACATACAAACAACACACACATACAACACATACAAACAACACACACAAACAACACATACAACAACACACACAAACAACACATACAAACAACACATACAAACAACACATACAAACAACACACACAAACAACACATACAACACACAACACACACAACAACACACACAAACAACACACAAACATACAACACATACAAACAACACATACAACACACAACACATACAACACATACAAACACACACAAACAACACATACAAACAACACACACAAACACACAACACATACAACACATACAAACAACACATACAACACACACAAACAACACACACAAACAACACACACAACACATACAAACAACACACACATACAACACACACAAACAACACACACAAACAAAACACACAACACATACAAACAACACATACAACACATACAAACAACACACACAACACATACAAACAATGTACACAAACAACACACACAAACAAACAACACATACAACATACTTAAACAACACATACAACACACACAAACAAACAACACATACAACACATACAAACAACACATACAAACAACACACACAAACACACAACACATACAACACATACAAACAACACACACAAACAACACATACAACACATACAAACACACACAACACACACAAACAACACAACACATACAAACAACACACAACACACACATACAAACAACACATACAACACATACAAACAACACACACAAACACACAACACATGCAAACAACACATACAAACAACACACACAAACAACACACACACAAACAACACACACAAACAACACATACAACACACACAAACAACACACACAACACATACAAACAACACACACATACAACACACACAAACAACACACACAAACAACACAACACATACAAACAACACATACAACACACAACACACACATACAAACAACACATACAAACAACACACACAAACAACACATACAAACAACACACACAAACAACACATACAAACAACACACACAAACACACAACACATACAAACAACACATACAACACACAACACACACAAACAACACACACAAACAACACATACAACACACACAAATAACACACAACACACACAAACAACACATACAAACACACAAACAACACACACAAACAACACACACAAACAACACATATAACACACACAAATAACACACAACACACACAAACAACACACACAAACAACACACACAACACATACAACACATACAAACAACACACACAACACACACAAACAACACATTCAACACATACAAACAACACACACAAACAACACACACAACACACACAAACAACACATACAACACACACAAACAACACATACAAACAACACATACAACACATCCATACAACAAACATACAACATATACAAACAACACACACAACACACACAAACAACACATACAACACACCACATGCAGTGAATGCAGTGCAGTGATACAGTGCGTGCAAACTACGGTGCACACGGAACAAACTACGGTGCACACGAAACAAACTGGCAAGCAACGTAACCAATCAACACACACAAGCAACACACACAAGCAACGCAAACAAGCAACGCAACCAAGCAACACACACAACCAAGCAACACACACAACCAAGTAACACAACCAAACAACACACACAAGCAACCAACCAAGCAACGCACACAAGCAACACACACAAGCAACCAACCAAGCAACCAAGCAACACACACAAGCAACGCACACAAGCAACGCAACCAAGCAACACACACAAGCAACGCAACCAAGCAACACACACAACCAAGCAACACACACAACCAAGCAACACAACCAAGCAACACACAAGCAACACACACAAGCAACCAACCAAGCAACGCACACAAGCAACCAACCAAGCAACACAACCAAGCAACACACACAAGCAACCAAGCAACACACACAAGCAACACACACAAGCAACACACACAAGCAACGCACACAAGCAACCAACCAAGCAACACAACCAAGCAACACACACAAGCAACCAAGCAACACACACAAGCAACACACACAAGCAACACACACAAGCAACGCACACAAGCAACGCAACCAAGCAACACACACAAGCAACACACACAAGCAACGCAACCAAGCACCACACCCAACCAAGCACCACACCCAGCCAAGCAACACACACAAGCAACACACACAACCAAGCAACACAACCAACCAAGCAACACACCCAACCAAGCAACACAACCAAGCAACACACCCAACCAAGCAACACACCCAAGCAACCAACCAAGCAACACAACCAAGCAACGCAACCAAGCAAGCAACGCAACCAAGCAACACACACAAGCAACACACACAAGCAACACAACCAACCAACCAACACAACCAACCAACACAACCAACCAACCAACACAACCAACCAACACAACCAACCAACACAACCAACCAACACAACCAACCATACAAACAACACACATACATACAACAAACATACATACAACAAACATACAACATATACAAACAACACACATACAACAAATACAAACAACACACATACAAACACACACACAACACATACAAACAACACACACAACACACACGACACATACAAACAGCACACGGAGCGCGCGAAACAAACTAACGAAACAAACTAACGAAACAAACAAGCACATGAAACAAACAAACTCACGAAACAAACAAACTACGGTGCACACAAGACAAACAGTAAACAGTAAACAGTAAAAAACAAAACAATACATACTTTTTGACTTTGATACAATACATATAATAAAAATAATACAATACATACAGTACAAAACATTAGATACAATACATACATACAATACAAACAATATAAAAAAAACAATGACATACATACAATACAATGCAATACATACTACAATACAAACGATACAAACAACACATGCGATACAAGCAACACATGCGACACATGCGACACAAGCAACACATACAGTACAAACAACACATGCAGTACAAACAACACATGCAGTACAAACAACACATACAGTACAAGCAACACATACAGTACATACAGTACATACAGTACATACAACACGTAGTATGTTTGTTTGTTTCGTGTGCACCGTAGTTTGTTTGTTTCGTGTGCATGGTAATTTGTTTGCAAGACAGTACATAAATACAGTACAAGCAAGACAGTACATAAATACAGTACATGAATACAGTACAAGCAATACAGTATATTAATACAGTACAAGCAAGACAGTACGTGAATAAAGTACAAGCAAGACAGTACATGAATAGAGTACATGAATACAGTACAAGCAATACAGTACAAGCAAGACAGTACATGAACACAGTACAGAGTGAATACGGTACATAGTAAATACGTACATAGTAAATACGGTACAAGCGAGACGGTACAAGCAAGACGGTACAAGCGAGACGGTACAAGCGAGACGGTACAAGCAAGACGGTACAAGCAAGACGGTACAAGCAAGACGGCGGTACATAGTAAATACAGTACAAGCAAGACGGTACAAGCAAGACGGTACAAGCAAGACGGTACAAGCAAGACGGTACAAGCAAGACGACGGTACAAGCAAGACGGTACAAGCAAGACAGTACAAGCAAGACAGTACATGAATACAGTACAAGCAAGACAGTACATGAAGACAGTACATGAAGACAGTACAAGCAAGACAGTACAAGCAAGACAGTACAAGCAAGACAGTACATGAAGACAGTAAAAGCAAGACAGTACATAAATGCAGTACAAGCAAGACAGTACATAAATACAGTACAAGCAAGACAGTACAAGCAAGACGGTACATGAATACAGTACAAGCAAGACGGTACATGAATACAGTACAAGCAAGACGGTACATGAATACAGTACAAGCAAGACGGTACAGGAGTACAGTACAAGCAAGACGGTACAGGAGTACAGTACAAGCAAGACGGTACAAGCAAGACGGTACAAGCAAGACGGTACAAGCAAGACGGTACAAGCAAGACGGTACAAGCAAGACAGCGGTACATAGTAAATACAGTACAAGCAAGACGGTACAGGCAAGACGGTACAAGCAAGACGGTACAAGCAAGACGGTACAAGCAAGACGGTACAAGCAAGACAGTACATAAATACAGTACAAGCAAGACAGTACATGAAGACAGTACAAGCAAGACAGTACATGAAGACAGTACATGAAGACAGTACAAGCAAGACAGTACAAGCAAGATAGTACATGAATACAGTACATGAATACAGTACATAAATACAGTACAAGCAATACAGTACAAGCAAGACAGTACATGAACACAGTACAGAGTGAATACGGTACATAGTAAATACGGTACATAGTAAATACGGTACAAGCGAGACGGTACAAGCAAGACGGTACAAGCAAGACGGTACAAGCAAGACGGCGGTACATAGTAAATACAGTACAAGCAAGACGGTACAAGCAAGACGGTACAAGCAAGACGGTACAAGCAAGACGGTACAAGCAAGACGGTACAAGCAAGACGGTACAAGCAAGACAGTACAAGCAAGACAGTACATAAATACAGTACAAGCAAGACAGTACATGAAGACAGTACAAGCAAGACAGTACATGAAGACAGTACAAGCAAGACAGTACATGAATACAGTACAAGCACGACAGTACAAGCAAGACAGTACATGAATACAGTACAAGCAAGACAGTACAAGCAAGACAGTACATGAATACAGTACAAGCAAGACAGTACAAGCAAGACAGTACATGAATACAGTAAAAGCAAGACAGTACATAAATGCAGTACAAGCAAGACAGTACATAAATGCAGTACAGGCAAGACAGTACAAGCAAGACAGTACATAAATACAGTACAAGCAAGACAGTACAAGCAAGACGGTACATGAATACAGTACAAGCAAGACGGTACATGAATACAGTACAAGCAAGACGGTACATGAATACAGTACAAGCAAGACGGTACAGGAGTACAGTACAAGCAAGACGGTACAAGCAAGACGGTACAAGCAACACGGTACAAGCAAGACGGTACAAGCAAGACGGTACAAGCAAGACGGCGGTACATAGTAAATACAGTACAAGCAAGACGGTACAAGCAAGACGGTACAAGCAAGACGGTACAAGCAAGACGGTACAAGCAAGACAGTACATAAATACAGTACAAGCAAGACAGTACATGAAGACAGTACAAGCAAGACAGTACATGAAGACAGTACATGAAGACAGTACAAGCAAGACAGTACAAGCAAGACAGTACAAGCAAGATAGTACATGAACACAGTACATGAAGACAGTACAAGCAAGACAGTACATGAATACAGTAGAAGCAAGACAGTACAAGCAAGACAGTACATGAATACAGTAGAAGCAAGACAGTACAAGCAAGACAGTACATGAATACAGTACAAGCAAGACAGTACATAAATACAGTACAAGCAAGACAGTACAAGCAAGACAGTACATAAATACATTACAAGCAAGATAGTACAAGCAAGACAGTACATAAATACATTACAAGCAAGATAGTACAAGCAAGACAGTACATGCATACAGTACATGCATACAGTACAAGCAAGACAGTACATGCATACAGTACATGCATACAGTACAAGCAAGACAGTACATGAATACAGTACAAGCAAGGCGGTACAAGCAAGACGGTACAAGCAAGACGGTACAAGCAAGACGGTACAAGCAAGACGGTACATAGTAAATGCGGTACATAGTAAATACGGTACAAGCAATACGGTACATAGTAAATACAGTACAAGCAAGACGGTACAAGCAAGACGGTACAAGCAAGACGGTACAAGCAAGACAATACATAAATACAGTACAAGCAAGACAGTACATAAATACAGTACAAGCAAGACAGTACATGAAGACAGTACAAGCAAGACAGTACATGAAGACAGTACAAGCAAGACAGTACAAGCAAGACAGTACAAGCAAGACAGTACAAGCAAGACAGTACAAGCAATACAGTACAAGCAAGACAGTACATGAAGACAGTACATGAATACAGTACAAGCAAGACAGTACAAGCAAGACAGTACATGAATACAGTACAAGCAAGACAGTACATGAATACGGTACATAGTAAATACGGTACATAGTAAATACGGTACATAGTAAATACGGTACATAGTAAATACGGTACAAGCGAGACGCTACAAGCGAGACGGTACAAGCAAGACGGTACAAGCAAGACGGTACATAGTAAATAGAGTACAAGCAAGACGGTACAAGCAAGACAGTACAAGCAAGACAGTACAAGCAAGACAGTACATAAATACAGTACAAGCAAGACAGTACAAGCAAGACAGTACAAGCAAGACAGTACATAAATACAGTACAAGCAAGACAGTACAAGCAAGACAGTACATGAAGACAGTACATGAATACAGTACATGAAGTTAGTACAAGCAAGACAGTACATGAATACAGTACAAGCAAGACAGTACATGAATACAGTACATGAATACAGTACAAGCAAGACAGTACATGAATACAGTACAAGCAATACAGTACAAGCAAGACAGTACATGAATACAGTACATAGTAAATACGGTACAAGCGAGACGGTACAAGCGAGACGGTACAAGCAAGACGGTACATAGTAAATACAGTACAAGCAAGACGGTACAAGCAAGACAGTGCAAGCAAGACAGTACAAGCAAGACAGTACAAGCAAGACAGTACAAGCAAGACAGTACATAAATACAGTACAAGCAAGACAGTACATAAATACAGTACAAGCAAGATAGTACATAAATACAGTACAAGCAAGACAGTACATAAATACAGTACAAGCAAGACAGTACATAAATACAGTACAAGCAAGACAGTACATGCATACAGTACAAGCAAGACAGTACAAGCAAGTCAGTACAAGCAAGACAGTACATAAATACAGTACAAGCAAGACAGTACAAGCAAGACAGTACATAAATACAGTACAAGCAAGACAGTACATAAATACAGTACAAGCAAGATAGTACATAAATACAGTACAAGCAAGACAGTACATAAATACAGTACAAGCAAGACAGTACATAAATACAGTACAAGCAAGACAGTACATGCATACAGTACAAGCAAGACAGTACAAGCAAGTCAGTACAAGCAAGACAGTACATAAATACAGTACAAGCAAGACAGTACATAAATACAGTACAAGCAAGACGGTACAAGCAAGACAGTACAAGCAAGACGGTACAAGCAAGACGGTACAAGCAAGACGGTACAAGCAAGACAGTTCATAGTAAATACGGTACATAGTAAATACGGTACAAGGAAGACAGTACATGAAGACAGTACATGAAGACATTACAAGCAAGACAGTACATGAAGACAGTACAAGCAAGACAGTACAAGCAAGACAGTACATTAATACAGTACATGAAGACAGTACAAGCAAGACAGTACATAAATACAGTACAAGCAAGACAGTACATGAATACAGTACATGAAGACAGTACAAGCAAGAAAGTACAAGCAAGACAGTACAAGCAAGACAGTACATGAAGACAGTACATGAATACAGTACAAGCAAGACAGTACAAGCAAGACGGTCAGGCAAGACGGTACAAGCAAGACGGTACAAGCAAGACGGTACAAGCAAGACGGTACAAGCATGACGGAACAAGCAAGACGGTACAAGCAAGACGGTACAAGCAAGACGGTACATGCAAGACGGTACATGCAAGACGGTACATGCCCAGGGGTGTCAAACTCCTTTCCTTGGGGGCCGAATCCCTACATGTTTTCCAAGTTTCCCTTGTTAAACACACCTGATTCAAATGACCAGTTAGTCTTCACTTTCAGCAGGAGCCTGATTAATTGAATCAGGTGTGTTTAACGAGGGAAACTTGGAAAACATGTAGGAATTCGGCCCCCGAGGAAAGGAGTTTGACACCCCTGTGCAAGACGGTACATGCAAGACGGTACATGCAAGACGGTACATGCAAGACGGTGCATGCAAGACGGTACATGCGAGACGGTGCATGCAAGACGGTACATGCGAGACGGTACAAGCAAGACGGTACAAGCAAGACGGTACATGCAAGACGGTACAAGCAAGACGGTACAAGCAAGACGGTACAAGCAAGACGGTACATGAATACGGTACAAGCAAGACGCTACATGAATACGGTACAAGCAAGACGGTACATGAATACAGTACAAGCAAGACGGGACATAAATACAGTACAAGCAAGACGGGACATAAATACAGTACAAGCAAGACAGTACATGAAGACAGTACATGAAGACAGTACAAGAAAGACAGTACAAGCAAGACAGTACAAGCAAGACAGTACATGAAGACAGTAAAAGCAAGACAGTACATAAATGCAGTACAAGCAAGACAGTACATAAATGCAGTACAGGCAAGACAGTACAAGCAAGACAGTACAGGCAAGACAGTACAAGCAAGACAGTACATAAATACAGTACAAGCAAGACAGTACAAGCAAGACGGTACATGAATACAGTACAAGCAAGACGGTACATGAATACAGTACAAGCAAGACGGTACATGAATACAGTACAAGCAAGACGGTACAGGAGTACAGTACAAGCAAGACGGTACAAGCAAGACGGTACAAGCAAGACGGTACAAGCAAGACGGTACAAGCAAGACGGTACAAGCAAGACGGTACACGAATACGGTACACCAATACAGTACACGAATACAGTACACCAATACAGTACACCAATACAGTACACCAATACAGTACACCAATACAGTACACGAATACAGTACACGAATGCAGTAAAAGCAAGACAGTCCACGAATGCAGTAAAAGCAAGACAGTCCACGAATGCAGTAAAAGCAAGACAGTCCACGAATGCAGTAAAAGCAAGACAGTCCACAAATGCAGTAAAAGCAAGACAGTCCACAAATGCAGTAAAAGCAAGACAGTCCACAAATGCAGTAAAAGCAAGACAGTCCACGAATGCAGTAAAAGCAAGACAGTCCACGAATGCAGTAAAAGCAAGACAGTAAAAGAATGCAGTAAAAGCAAGACAGTCCACGAATGCAGTAAAAGCAAGACAGTCCACGAATGCAGTAAAAGCAAGACAGTCCACGAATGCAGTAAAAGCAAGACAGTCCACGAATGCAGTAAAAGCAAGACAGTACACAAATGCAGTAAAAGCAAGAAAGTACACGAATGCAGTAAAAGCAAGACAGTCCACGAATGCAGTAAAAGCAAGACAGTCCACGAATGCAGTAAAAGCAAGACAGTCCACGAATGCAGTACACGCAAGACAGTACACGAATGCAGTACACGAATGCAGTACACGCAAGACAGTACACGCAAGACAGTACACGCAAGACAGTACACGCAAGACAGTCCACGAAGGCAGTAAAAGCAAGACAGTCCACGAATGCAGTACACGCAAGACAGTACACGCAAGACAGTACACGAATACAGTACACGCAAGACAGTACACGCAAGACAGTACACGCAAGACAGTACACGCAAGACAGTACAAGCAAGACAGTACACGAATACAGTACACGAATACAGTACAAGCAAGACAGTACACGAATACAGTACACGAATACAGTACAAGCAAGACAGTACACGAATACAGTACACAAATACAGTACACAAATACAGTACACAAATACAGTACAAGCAAGGCAGTACACGCAAGGCAGTACACGCAAGGCAGTACACGCAAGACAGTACACGCAAGACAGTACACGCAAGACAGTACACGCAAGACAGTACACGCAAGACAGTACACGCAAGACAGTACACGCAAGACAGTACACAAATACAGTACAAGCAAGGCAGTACACGCAAGGCAGTACACGCAAGACAGTACACGCAAGACAGTACACGCAAGACAGTACACGCAAGACAGTACACGCAAGACAGTACACGCAAGACAGTACACGCAAGACAGTACACGCAAGACAGTACACGCAAGACAGTACACGCAAGACAGTACAAGCAAGACAGTACAAGCAAGACAGTACAAGCAAGACAGTACACGAATACAGTACACAAATACAGTACAAGCAAGACAGTACACGAATACAGTACACAAATACAGTACAAGCAAGACAGTACACGAATACAGTACACAAATACAGTACAAGCAAGACAGTACACGAATACAGTACACAAATACAGTACAAGCAAGACAGCACAAGCAAGACAGTACACAAATACAGTACAAGCAAGACAGTACAAGCAAGACAGTACACAAATACAGTACAAGCAAGACAGTACACAAATACAGTACAAGCAAGACAGTACATGCAAGACAGTACATAAATGCAGTACAAACAATACAATACAAATAACCTAAATACATACAAACAATACAATACATACAATGCAAACAATACAATACAAACAATAACATACATACAGTACAATACATACAATACAAACAATACATGTCTATGTGTCAGCTGGCCTGGGAACGTCTTGGGATCACCTGCGATGAGCTGTATGAAGTGGCTCAAGAGAGGGAAATCTGGGAGTCCCTCCTAAAGCTGCTGCCGTCGCGATGCGGAAGAGGATGGATGGATGGATACCCTACCATACGTACAATACATACAATACCATACAATATCATACCATACAATACAAACACTACAATACAAACAATTGATTGATGGAACTTTATTCCACAACAGGGAAATTTACTTGTCACAGCAGCGTACGAGCAGGAATACAAGGGACAAGTGGCAAATGTAAAAATGGATAAATAAGAGAGCCCCCTAGTGGCCTTGCCCCAGGCAGTTGCCTGGTCTGGCTAATGGTAAAGCACAGCTCTGCGTCAGGGAGTTCGATGGTGTGACTTCTCACCGGCGTCACTGGTTTCATACAAAAAAAACCTTGAAAAGTACAAATGGTGCAATTGGTAAAAGTGATCACATTTACAGTCAGCTGAAACTTTACACCAACGGGCTTTCACCTGATTTGGGACTACTCAGCATCCTCAACATCACTGAGAGGGCTCAGGAGCCTCCTGCTTGCTTTGTATAGAAGGGTGCTGGCTGGGAGGCCTTTGAGCGCTACAAAACACAAACACAAATTATTGCAACAATTGTAGACAGTGAGTAGAGTGGCAATGGCGTGATATTTTTGCAACAATTATACATCACTACAGTTATATATTTAAAATATGTATACAATTGTCAGTAGATTGTAATGAGTTATAATAATGACAAACTTATCCAAGTAATAATATTTTAGTTTTATGATCCATCAACTCCCTCAAAAATGGCGGCATGAATCGAGCAGTCGTCCAAAACGGGAGAAAAATCACTCACGCTCGCAAATGTTTGTTGCGTAACGGAACCCGGCCGGGCGCCATCTTGGACTAGATTTGAACATGACGTAACAGATTGTCACAGTCATCAGTTTGCATAACACGGAAATAGCACACTATATGTAATGCAACATTGTTAATTTGATGAAACAATACGCCAAAGACATTTGAAATACTCTAGCCGCAAAACGACAGTCGCGGTGGCCGAGACGAGTGTGAAACTCTTGAATCGAACAAACTAGACGTCCGTCGTGAGAAACAGCAATCAACGACAAACATTTGATAGCATATTAGCTTACCCGAGAAACCGCCACACGGTCGCTGGCGCCGGTATCCGAAAACTCCCCTTGAATCCTGCAACAAACAAACAAGGCGTCCGTCGTGAGAAGAATCGACAAACATTTGCTCGCTTACCCGAATAAAACCGCCACGCGGTCGGTGGCGCCTGCATTTGAGAACTCGCCTTGAATCCTGCAACAAACAAACAAGGCCTCCGTCGTGAGGAACGCCGATGAACGACAAACATTTACTAGTATGCTAGCTCGCGGGCGGGCGGATGCACTTGTATTTGAAAACTTCCCTTGAGCGCGCCTTTCCCCGTTTCATGACGTCACATCCGCCGATGCAAATCGTCCTCGCCTGCTCGTCCAATGGCGCTTGGCACACGCGTACCACGTGACAGGCCACTTCCTTAGCGAAAAATCATGGCCCAAGCGAAATGTGACACACCCGCCCTTGGCCGTTTGATCTGTGACGTTACTCGGACATCCCATTGTGTACGCCACCATTTTAGGCGCACCTAATAATAGGCCACTTCGTTAGGGAAAAATCATGGAACTGAAAGTGAAAAGGGCCACACCCGCCCTCACCTCGTGATTGGCTGGTTTCTTTGTGACGTCGGTAATGGACACTTCGTTAGGAACTATGCCTACCTAAGTACAGGCCACTTCCTGATTGGCTGTTTTGTTTGTGACGTCACTCTTAGACACTACATTAGGTACGCCATAAATGGCCACACCTAATAACAACTTGTCATGGGGATCATTTCTTTTTGGGAGGACTATTTTCGGCTTAGCTTTCCTTGGTGTACAATGAAAGAAACTTTATTTTACAAAATATACACATCACATACAAAAGTCATACACAAAGTCTTACTAGTTCATATTAACAATATACTGCAACTAATTACATACACATAAGGAAAGGAAAAAAAATCACGTACAAATAAGTTAACGCGAGCTACAAGAGCTCATACATACAATTACATGTAGACTTCAACAGTTACAGATAAAACACGTATAGTAAGGCTTTCGGTCTGTCAAAACAACACCATAAGTTAAGTTTTTTTTTCATTTAATAAACAGTGGAGTGAAACATTTTGGACTCAACCAAATGTCACAAGCATAGTTCCTCACTGAAGCTTTTGGGAACAAAGCTCATAGTTGTGAGAACCACAAAAACCTTAGGGATGTGCAAAGGTGCTAATCCCAAACCAATCACTCAAACAGGAACAAGAAAACCCTAACAAATGCATTACAATGAGCCCATTCATAAAAGCGCGCAGGAAGCAACATGTCCAATGTTCAGCTCACATTTGCCCAAAATGGAAACTATTTTAAAGCAAACAATGAAGACAAATAAAGGCTGTTACTCATTCATGATGGTAATGGGTCACCCCAGGGTGCCACCTCCACCACGTGGGCTGGAAAGGCCAGAGGAATGCACACTCCACGGGTCATGTGCCGGCGGCTCTCCCAGCGTTTCCCGGGACACATTAGTACCGTCGTCGCCAGGTTCCAGCAGCTCAAGGTCCGCGTCGTCCTCCGGAACGGCCCGGGAGTCGGAGCTCTCCGCAGGGGCGAGTGGGGGGGATGAGGAGGGGGGCTCTCCCCGCGGTCGGTTGCGCCTCTCCCGCTGCAGCAGGAGGCGCTCCAGGGGCACCGAGCTACTTTTGGGCAGGAAGAGCGCAGTGGGCGGCAGGTTGTGGCCAGCGACAAACACCTGTCGGGAGCCCTCCAGGTTGAGCAGGATGCCGGTGCGGACAGAGTAGAAGACGTCACGGTTGTTCTCCAGGAGCCGGTGCTCAAACACGCAGTCGTCACGCAGACACACGGCCTGCAAGACACAATTAGCAACATTCATTGGAAAGTCGAACCTAAAGCTTAGTGCTTACCCTAAGTCCCCACCCCAACCCCTTCGACTTGCATACTGTCCTCGCTAAGACGGCTGTTAGCTTACTCCAAGCTAAACTCTGAATTCAAAAGCATAGACGTTCTTCGGTCGTTTTGTAGCTTCAATAGGAAATATTGCCACCGTGAACTGAATGAATTGACTAAAAAAAAAAGACTACAATCATGTCAGGCGTGTAGTTCCACTTTGTCAACGATACACACAAATTAAATTAGCTGCTAATTATCTCTATTCTTAGCACTATGAGGTCTACTTGAGATGCAAAGAAGATTATATGACGCGGTGCCTCAGCCGGAGTTTCTCGCAAGTTTGTTCACAACGAGCATGTAAACAAGACTCTCGCGTCGCGTCTCCTTCCTGAACTTCGAAACTCCCTCCCACACGCACTTCCTGCTTACGTCACTTCCGCCATAATTAAGCGTCTTTTTCAAAATAAGAGTAGTGAACAACGTAGGCAAAACTCGCCTGAAAGGCAGAACTGCGTATTTGCTATTTTACCTTTTTTTTTTTTAAACGTGTTTCGTCTTTTTCTTCTTCTTCTTCTTCTTCTTCTTAACAATGTCTTCTATTTAACTTTATTCATCAACAAGTTCCTGCATTTGTGGTTGTCTCTAAAGGAAGAGTTTCGTGTGACAATTTGCGCATTGAGGATGGCGAGGAAAAGAGGTGACTCACCGAGGTGAACGGGGTTCCGTTAAGGTCCAAACACAGGTACCGGCTGCTTTTCACGCCGAGGATGGCGACGCGCTCCCTGGTGTCCGCCTTCAGCATGATGACGCCTGAGTGCGCCAAGTCCAGATCAACACCACCGCGAGACAACCAAACAAGCATGCGCGACACACACATGGCACTTACTATACGGATTCCTGCTGGTGCTTCTCCGCACAGTGCCGTCCGGCTTGATCTCCAGGTAGAAGTTGCTGAGCTCCGTGGAAGTCTGCAGGTGCACCAACCTCCGCGGGTTGCCCCAATTGGAGCCCGCTAAGGGCGAAGTGTTGGACGCCACGGAGCCGCCCTGCAGGAGGGCGAGCGCAAGCATGCAAGCCGCCGCGCCTGCTCGGCGACGCCGTGTGGCCGTGGCCTCCTCCATCCCGAAGCGGAGAGCTGCCATTACACTGGTGCAAGCAGCATTCTGGAACTGGGCTGCCAGACGGGTCCTATTTAAGGACCCCGAACCACCCTTGCTCGCATCCGTCCACCAACGCAGATGCTGTGCGGCTTTGCTGCGGCGGAAGGGCCACTTCCACCTGGGCGTGTTTCGACCCCGCGGCCCGGGCCACCGCACTTGTTGTTTGGAGCGCTTTTTTTTTCTTCTTCCTCTTCTTTTTTTAAGTCTCTTACGGACTCTTCCCTGCCCACCTCACGCATGCAGGAAATGTGTTCCGGTGGCCAAATAAACAAATAAATGCTGCGATTTGAACTACGCTTTGGTGTCATTTGACGCACCTGACCAACACTTGCACTGTTTAGCCAGCAGATGGCGTCATTCCTAAACTGAACTCCTCCAACTCGTTTTGGTGTGCCTATAAAACAAGAATTACAGTTGAGAAAACCTGAATGACTCAGGTTAACAGTCTGAGCTAGGACGGGCTAAGCTAACGCGTTCCTAATCAATTGAACTTGTTAATGCAATTCTTGAATGGCTCCCATGGGATGTGCTTTAACTTCATAGTCAATTTCAGCTTTTCGTGCTTTGAACCTTCCATATTGCTTTCCAAAAACTGAACTGAGCGTGCATTGGAACGAGGCATAAATGGGACTCACGTGATTGGACACTGGGAGCAGCAGTGAGTTCTTCCAAAGTTTTTATTATCTGAGGAATACAGTTGACTGCTGTGCACAGCACATACATACAAAAATAAAGACTCCAACTCTCTTTGCTTTCGCAGCAGTCAATCTTTTTTCTTTTCTGTCCTTCTTTTTAGCCACACTCAAACTAAGGCAGCAGGTGAAGGCGCTCATGCAAACATGACAGTCGACATTCAGCTGATGAGGAAGAATTCGGATTGGCAAACTTCGCTCTTTTAGATCAAGATGCTTTTATTGAGGACAGGTTCTTTTTTTCGCTATTATGCAGTCAATAAGTTAGAGATAGAAGGGCTGGGGGGGGGGAGCTAGAGGTCAAAAGAGGTGCTCTCATTAGACAGGTTGGACAAATGCTTTTCACCCTATACGTTGAGCATGTGGAATTTGAGGCATAAGTCATTCAGGGGCAAACAGCAGGGTGTGCAAAAAACTGACACCCAAGTAGCTTGCCGCCCAAACAGGAAGGGAATAAATAGAAGGGCAATGGCGCTCGGCTAAGGACAAGTTTGTTGCAGATAGAATTGAGCAAAGGGCAAAGCCGGGAGGGGTTGGGCTGACAACACGAGCGTTTGTTTTCGCATTGTCTTTTCCTGCTGGCTGCTACTGCACATATTGGGGGGGAAGGCCAAGGACACACACCAACACAAACATGGAGGCCACATTTTCGAATTGCATTGTGTCTCTTTGGGGATAACTAGCATAGAAGATTGTGTTGGACTTTGGAGGCGCCACAACCTCCGGTCGTCATTCCGCGTTGGCGGAGCGGCCGCCTGGGCTAATTACATCAGAAAGACGGACCCCCACCCCTCCCTCCCTTCCTTGAGGCCCGCAGCAGATCGTCATTCCTATTTTTTGCCTCAGCCCGGTGTCTCTTTACATGCAAGTTGAAAGGGGGGGGGGGCGCCAAGGCACCTTTTTAAATCGTACGGCTAAAGTAGTGCATTTAAATTCTGTCACGCACGCACACGCAAATTTCTTCCGTGCATCCTACATCCAGAACTTGCTGCTTTGAATTTTAAGCTGGATCACTCTTCTTCAGTCTCAGCGACATACACTATATGGACTGCACGCGGTGCCTTGAGATACAAGTTGGATTTGTTCCACGACCACGCTTGCAATGTGAAACACTCTTCAAGCATGCTATGATATTGTACTTGATCAAAACGTGCACTAAATCATATTATTATATACAATGTTGAACTATTAATAAATACAAATCATTAATAACAAGTATGCTTTTTGCCAGTTTATTGGGCTGTCTCTTCTGATGTGTGTACCTTGGCCACCAGGGGGCAGTAGCAATGTCACAGATTCTCAGTAAGCTACAATAGTCACATTTTGTGGGAAAAGTTCCATTATTGCGTAAGCCATCTTTGGCTTTTTCGCATTGTCACTAACAGCATTTAGCAAAGCGCATTTACAGCTCATTTTAAATATTTGTAATTCTCGCGATTGGTCGTAAAGATGAAGCAAAGTCATATCGCAAGGCACCACTTTGTGACTTTTGGAACAATTGCAGATGTGCGTCCTGTGCCCACAGCTAATTCATGCTGTCGGGTTCTGTGCTCTGTCACCATAGTCGGACAGAATGATCAGGAGTCCATATAGTGTCGCGCAGCAAGCACCGAGTGAGAGTTGCAAAGGCCCCGAAAGCAGCGCATATAGAAAGACAGCTCTCCAAATATACTTTGACACACTAACAGACTCACAAGTTCATTGGCGTTACCTGGAGGGGGGAGGGGGGGGGGATATCTGCATGTGCAAACGCCAGCGGCGGCAGCATCGCTCACAACCGAGGGAGGAAGTGGGTGCCGGTGGCGGAGGTGGTGGCCCTGTCGCCTCGGCGCGGCCGCCCCTGCCGGTTCAGGGCCACGTAGAAGCCCTTGTAAACAAAAGACTCGTAGGCGTTGTAGTTGTTGGCCAGCAGCGTCTCCCTGAACTTGCACTCGTCGCCAAAGAGCCTCTACGACATGCACAAGAAGGAAACTGGCGTGACGTGACGTCCAAATACTTTGGGAGCTGGGAATAAAAGTCAGCACTAAAAGTTCCAATGTGTAGGTCAGCGTTAAGATGGGGGAATACCCGGCCAAATGATGCCTCAGCGTGCCACAATATTAAGAACGCAGCAACGATGGTAAAGTGGCCATTTTGGATTCATTCATTTGAACCGTTTTGGTGCAGGGGACACACACACACGTGCTTTCTTACAAGCGCCACGCACACGCACGCACACTTACCGCAGCGTAGAGCCTCCCCCTGCGGCTCATGGCCACAAACATCTCACTCTTGACGCCGAACAGGCTGACCACTCCTCGCTCCACGCTGGAGATCTCGAGAAGACCTGAAGAAGCTCAGCGTTAGCATCTTTCAGCGCCGCGCCGGTGACGCTTCAACTCACTGTGCGGGTCCTCGAGGTGCGAGCCGGCGACGCGTCCGTCCGGGAGCACCTGCAGGTGGAAGCCGATGCCCACGTTGCAGTAGAGGCGGCGCACCCGCTTGATGCCGCGCAGGTAGTCATTCTGCCAGCTGGGCTGCGCCCGCCCGCCGGCGAGGCCCAGGTAGGAACGCGCAAAAAGCATCTCCCAGCGCCGCTCCACCTCAGTGCCGTTGGCCCCGCCGCTGCTCGGGGCCACCGCCCCCCACACGCAAGTCCAGAGTACCAGCGCGGCCGCCGGCAGCGTCACGCTGCGGCGGAGGCGCCTTTGCGCAGCCGCCATGAAGCTGCAGGGGGCGCACGGAGGACACCTGCCCTAGAAACGCAGCTCGTCCTACTTCCTGTCCTGCGGCATGGCCCAGGCTTTTGGCGTGGCGGGGGAGGCGACTCAAGGCGCCATGGCCCGGGATCCGAGCGGCGGGAGGGAGGGAGCGCGTCCGAGCTTGGAGTGGCAGCGCCGGCGATGAGCATCTTTCGCCGCCTCGTCCGCGGGCAAGGCCGGCCAGTGGAGGGACTCCGCGGTGTACTCACCTTGGCCCCGACGCTCTAATCTCTCAGCGGCGTGACATCACTGCTGCAGACCCCCACTCCGCCCCAAACACTGAGTCACGAGTGAGAGATGGCACGAGGACAAGAAGGGACAGATAAATGGAGAGAGCGAGAGAGAGAGAGACAGAGGAGTGGGGGATGCGGAGCGTGGGGGAAGGGGGGGGGGGGCGTCCAAGAGTCCCAGAGAGACACTTGAAATGAGCACGGTGGGGGCGCTGCCTGCACCTTCACACCCCGAGCCGGCAAGCAAGCAACACACATGGGCAGTTTCCTCGTATGACTTTCAAAATAAAACGCACCTGTGCTCAACCTGCAAGAATCACTGCACCGCCACGCCATTCTGAAGTTATTCCTGCCTTGAGGGACCCACGTGCTTTGGGCCGATTCTCAACCGTATATTCCATTTGTTCACCTTTTGGTGGCCAAATGGAAACGTTTGGGACCTGCAGCGAGGCTGGAAGAGTGAAGGCTTTTGCATTGGCGTGCACCTCCGCTCCATACGCTCGTCTTCCTGTGACACGGGACACCGGGCGGCACAGATAGAATCTCTGCACACCAAATTGGGGACGGGGGGGGGGCTCATGTGTGCCTGATTTAGACCGGAAGTTTGTAGCAAATATTTGGCATGGCAAGGCTCCACTTGTGACGTATCGCCAGTAATGCGAGAAGCGCACGGCTCCGTCCCGTGAGGGATAGTCCCGGCGGGTCATCGTTTGTTCCGTGGCCATAGCAACCACATCGACGCTTTCCGTCCGTCTCCATCATTTTGCGCATCGCCAGCGCTACCAAAGGCCACCAAAGGCCCGATTCAGCAAAAAGAGAAGCCGAGCGGACGCTTTTTGGGAGCGCCCGGTCGATGCGGCTGCCGAGCCGCGCGTTGACATCTGAAACACACGCAAAAATGGAGACGGGTCACGATGAAGTGAAGCGCTTTGACGGACAGACGGGGTCAGCTGTGTCGCTAGCGATTCTCGACCTCCGTTTCGCGCGGCCAATCAAAGCGCGTTGTGGACGTGCAAGTAAGTGGAGCCCATGCAATGAGCGCCTGATTAAGTCGGGCTTTGACAGGAGATCTCGGCGCAGCAGCTGCAATGACGTCACAAGCATTGACACGGACGGACAGACAATCCCAATTAAAACGGCGGGCACGGCGCCATTTTGTCAATGACTTTGGACAATAACAATTTGCTCCATTTAATCCCTGTTACATTTCTCTTCTTTTATTAAATGTACAGGATGGCCTTTTTTTTTTTTTTTAACGCCCACTTTGCAGCAATGCAGTGATCGATCGATCAATCAATCCCAAATAAATAAATAATTGGACACAGCAGGATTTCAAATGCAGCCCGGGTCGGAGTTCCTGCTGAGTCAGCCGATGTTTAATTCAGCAGCTGGGGAAACAAAACTGCTCTGCCACTTATAAATAAATAAATAACTAAACTCGCCACAGGAGATGGTCTCATTTAACGATGCGTAGACCGAGGTTGCGGGTTTTTCCCGGTAACGATAGCGGCGCAAGGACACATCCATCCTTGCAGAGGAGTCCGATGCCAAACGAGGAAGCAGCGGCTGACTCAGCAAGGTGGAGGTGACTTTTGCTGCCTATGATGCAGCACTTTGGTGTCCTTGAATGCAACACCAGCGCCACTACGGCTACCTTGATGACTGACGTCATCGCAAGATCACCCTAAGCGCGCCGTTTAAGGAAGGGGCACAGCTGTGATTCCGAAGAAGGCGCCAAAGCACTCCTTTGATTGAAGTGAATATGGTTGATTGGCAACAAGATGGTACACTATGGCGCAAGGGCACTACTTTTGTCCTAATAGACTTCCTCAACACTGTTCGACATTTAGTAGCAGCACCAAAAGACGCCACGAAATGCTGACAAAGCATTTTCTCTCTCTCTCGCTCGCTCATGCGCTAGTCAAACTGGACCGGACCTAAGTGGACCGCCTGATGCTCAGAGGCTGGAGTCCAGCGTGACAGCGGTGGGAAGCGGCACAGATCACACAAGGTGTCAGGTGCTGAGCCATCAGCCAATTCAGAACCCGACACCAAGCCAGCTCGGGAGAATGCGAGGAATCCGGCCGGCGTGTTTGCCCCGCCGCTCTTGGCATTCTCACCCCATAGGATGAAGAGAACGCGGCCCATCGGCGGCGGATCAAGGCCAAGGGGGAACGGAGAGACGCCGAGGGAGGCCAAAGAGATGACCTGTCACTCAGCCAGCACAACAAAGAGCAAAGCGATTATTTCTGTCACAGCCTCCGCCACCGGCCCGAGAGTTAATCAAACGTTTTGGCACATGGCCCGATTTGGAGAGCCACAAACATGTGCCGGACCCCTCCATTGCCCCCATCTGGGGAGCCAGAGGCATCGACACACCTGAAGGTCTTTTTGGACTGCAATGCAGCGCTGGCCACGCACTTTCGGCACAAAACTATCCCTTGGCTGCCCATCCATAACGCTTGGCCATTCAGGGGGGGCAACCGGATCCTGTCAGCTCGAAACCCTGCCCCTGACTCCGTTTTTCACAGGGAATCAAACGAAAAATTCAACTCCACTCTAGCCAACTAATGCCACGCAGACTAACCCCCCCCCCCCCGTTTTCATGTGCGCTCCAAGCAATCAGCCCGGCGGGAAAGACCAGACCTCGGAAAACAAACTCCGGAAACCACTGATTGACAGATACGTCTGCCCAGTCTCAGCGCCAGCACCGGCGCGGTCGCCACCGACTCAAACGGGACTATCGAAGGTCAAGCCGGGGGTGGCGCGCCGGATCTCCGGGACAGTCAAGGATCCGCGCGGGCAGCTGCGTGCCGCTCGTAAAGGACCAAGGGAAGAAACTCAAAATACTTTCCACAGACAGACGATGACCACGTAAAGCGGCGAATGTAAATAACAACAGCGGAACGACCATACAAGGGCAGAAGCCCTGGAAGGCGAGCGCCCCCTTCGCCGCCACACAGCATAATGATGGCATTCACATGTAAGTGGTCCGGAGGAAGGGGGTGGGGTGGGACGGGGCACCAGCATCCTGACCACTTCCAAGCAACAAACTCAAACGGACGCCGCTGATGACCTTGCCGCTGCCAAGGCCATCTTTTTTGCTCGGACATAATTCAAACTGCTACAAATACATTAAATAAACATTTTGCAGCAGGTATTTTGCATTTATTTGATACATTTGATTGAACTGAAGGGTTCTGAAGCCAAGACATTGTAAACATAATCTCTTCCGTGTGATGTTGTGACGGCACGGCAGGATCAGATATTTTGGTCCAGGCTGTCTGTCGGAAGCTCTGGAGGAGTTTTGGAATGCACAACCACAGGGCATTTGGTTGCGTGTCTGGACCAAAAGACAGCACGGACCGTCGCGTACATCCCACCAGGGAGCGTCTGCTCCGGGTCCGCCCCGCCCCGCCTCGCGCGGAGTATTGCGACAAACCTCAGACGACAAACCAGCCACCCACTCGCACCAAACGGAGAAAATGACAAAGTACTTACTTGCACCACGAGTGTGGGCGGTGGCTGCGGGGGCGTGACGTTGACGGCCGGGTATCCTCTCTGTGACGCTTCCGGAGAGCTGCTGCCACCTTCTGGACGTGTGGCGCAACTGTCTGCTCGAGTGACACGGGCAGCGAGCGACGCACGTTTGTTGCTAAAACTACGAAATAATTTCACAGTCATATTTACACGCACTGCCTGCTTTGCAGTTCTAAATACTTTCTATCAGCACGTAAGTCAAAGAAATGAGTTTGGGTGACAATAAGGCCGTCGAACGCGTTAGTTGCTAACGCTAACGCACTTTTTAGCTTTTATGTTTGCCGGTTGTAAGCACGCCAAAACTTTTTACGTCAAAAGTTGTGCTAAAAGTAATGCTATGACTTTCAAACGGCTCCGCGTAAAAACTTATTGTCGAAGTTTTAGACGCTCTTTTGCCGAGGTGTGCGAGCCATTGAAAATCCAAATGACGTACGCAGCAAGTGCCATACGTTTTTTTTTTTTTGCCCGAGCGGTGTTTGACGTCATTTCCGGAGCGACCAGCCGGTACGTCACGTGACCACGCAAACAAGTGGCAGAACCAGGAAAGAAGATGCTGGCAGCAAAAGTTCTTCTGTGACAAGACGTTTTTTTTATCAAACATGATCTGCATACATTTCCACTTTTTTTTTTTGCAATAAACAAATGGACAAAACTTGTCATCATGTCTTATCTTTTCGGGGCCTCCGTTAAAGTGCCTGATCAATCAACACGTTGGTTGAAGTATTGATTATGAAGAGAACCTCCAAGTGGCAGAAAAGTGGAAGATGACATGACAAGCAGCATCACACATCATCAGTCTGCATAATACCAAAAATACCTAAGGCACCATTATTGGGGTGAGCGCTCAAGCTGCGTGACGTGATATAAATACAACAACATGTAGCACGGACAAGATGGCCGGGTCACACCTGAGCGTCTAGAAGGTGAACCTGTGCTCAGCGGCATGGCCCACCTTGTCCAAATTGGGGTTGCAGGCAAACTGGATCATGGGCGGCGGGCCGCACATTAGCACCAGGGTGTCTGCCGAGGGCGGGGGAAGGTGGTCCCGCATCATGGCCTCGCTGATGAAGCCCTCGCTGAACTCCCAGTCTGACGTGCACACGGAAAGATGAGATCACGTCACGGCTGTGCGTATGTGCGTGTGAAGGTGAACGTACTGGCTGGCGCTCTGTCCACGGTGAACCACAGCTTGAAGCGCTCGGGGTTGTTGACTTGAACCTCCTCCAACTCGGGCCTCAGCAGGATATCCTTCTCCGTCTGGCGGCAGGCAAAGATGAAGATGAGGGGCGGCAGCGAGCGAGGTGGTGGGGTGGGGGCGACCCACCTGATTGGCGAAGAGCAGGTGGCACACCGTCCGGTCCTGCGGGTCCTTCATGATGGCCGTGATGAGCTGCAGCATGGGCGTGATTCCTGACATATCCGCAAGATTCAAAGCTCACCACGGGATATCCGCCTTCGACGTGGTCAACTTGTGATCAAAGTCGGACATTTACCCGTCCCGCCCGCAATCATGCCCACATGTTTGGCTGTCTTGGTCACGGCGGGAGCCTTTTTGTCATCCTGAATGGCAAAAACACCTGCGCGGGAAAATGCGCCATTGTCATTATTGTCAACATTTTTTCATTATCGTATTGAAAAGTCCATGTCACCGTTAGAAATGTTCAGTCGCACTTTTTGCAACTCAGAATTGAAGTTGGAAATATAGCCAATATCAGAATGGCCACAAGAGGGCGCCACGGTATTGAACTTGAGACGTTGCTATACACTTGGTCTCAGCTTCTTGTCATTACATACTATTTCAAAAACATGTGCTTCATCATGCCCTGGACGTGCTAAGGTGGCGCTGGGTCCGTCACCTTTGCCCTTGTAGACGAGAAGCCCGCTGGGTCCTCTGAAGTCGATGGTGTCGTCGATGCGCAGACTCTCCAGGTACTGACTCATCTTGCCACCTTCTGGGAATTTGGGATGAACGTTTTTGAAGTAAACCTGCACAAGACGGACAATGACATCAAGAATCCGATAATGAGGAACCGAGACAAATTCTAATCTGTGTCGTCACCTTGATGACCAGGTCCACGTAACCTTTGTCGTCATCGCTGGACGTGGGCGTGTACGGGCGAACCACCAGCTTGCCGTCGATTTTGGCCGACAAATAGATGTGCTGTCCTGGAGATGACATTGCCACGTTTGGAACGATGAGTTTAAAAATGAGGATTCAGAACCTGCTGACGTCATACTGACCCACAGGGAGACCCAGGATGTGTTCGCCGGACGGCAGAGCGAAACGGAACTTCCGTGTGTCGTGACTCACGATCTGGATCCAAATGAAAAGACAACAGTAACACAATGGCAGATGAAAAAAAACATCAAGCTTTACATCATATGTTGAAAATATCCTCAAGTCACCAAAACTTTGACTGACACACCTCCCTCGTGGAAGAAGAGGGTGTGCCGGTGAACGCCTCACCTGCTTATCAATAAGCCGCAGCGCATACTTAACGCTGGGGTCCTCCAGGGTAATGGCGGGCCTCCTCCGACGGAACAGAAGCCTGAAGAGCAGGTTGACCAGGCCATCAAAGCCGCTGCGAATAACCTGACACGAACCACCATTGGCCTTAGCATTAGCAATGACATTAGCATTGGCCGACTGTCTGAGCTAGCGAGCTGAGCGGGGCGTTGTCTCGGCTTAACGGGCTCATTTAGAAGCTTACGGGGGCTCGACGACTGTGTCAAGTGAGTCACATTTTCCGGAGGGCGAGTCCGGGCATCTTGCCCAAACACTATTTACACTCTCAACGCTAGCAAGACAGCGAAGTCCAAAACAGACCAACACTTTGTTGTTTATTTCAAGTGTACTCACCCCAATGATGTAGGACAGCATCTTCTACTTGGATGGAGAAAACAAATGACTTAAGGCAAGCGTGCTGCGGCCAGTTGTCTCTCTCTCTGTGGCATTTGCTGTCAAACGCTTGCAGCTTGGAAACAATCGAGTCAAATGTCACAGGATTCAAAAAACAGATCCGCTCAGTGTTTCCAAAATAAAATCCTCACGGCGCCAGGCAAAAGCACTTATATTTTTACAAAAAACACTTTATTCACACCCTTGCGATAGTATTACTATAACATTTACATTACAGAACACATTATGAAGTCATATTAGGCTGCGATAGCGTAGTGTAGTTGGGTACAAAATACTTTGAAGTAACAAGCCGGATAGTTTGCCATGAGTACCTGCAACTTTATTATACGTCACTTCCGTCCGTCACAACTTTTGCATTCCAGGGCGCGGGTGACTTATTAGTTGCGCTTCGAGTCATTGAAAACGCAGTTCCTCCTCAAATGTTCCCACTACACATGGCATGCATTAAAACTGATTTATTTGCGTTAGTATGAAAAGCGACATTATCAATCTATAATCTTTCCAGCCGACATATGTACAACGTCACTTTTCATTGGTTGTTGTTGTAACGTCGTTATACTGCCATCAGAGGGCGGTAGTGCTCCGTGGGTTGCCAAACTTTGTGACCGCTAGAGGACAGCAAACAATTCGTTTGCTCGATTTCAATTAGGTAGCGGTCAATGACTTGCTAAAACGACGACAACAAAGAGGACACGTTGAGCTTCTGTATCTCAACAGGGAAATAAAATGTTTGTTTTTTTATTGATTGATCATTTATATATTATGAAGTTATAGAACAACAGTCAAAAACTCCACAGCGTGAATCACAACACACACGCACACGCTCACAAAGAGAAAAAAAAAAGAAAATAAATTAAATACAAAAATAAGAATGAACAATTTTACGAGATCACAGAGGAGAAAACACAAAATAGTCAAGCAGGCAGTTTCTGAAACACAGCAAAGGCAACGAGGATCTTCGCGTACTTTTTACACCGCTTTGCTCCGATTGGTGCAGGGAATGGTCAAGAGGTGGAGCTCGGTGCGGTGGCGGTGCAGTTGAATGGCTTTTATTTTGTCGAGTTTTTTGTTTTCCTGCACTGTCGCCACATTCCTGCCCCTTTTCTACTTTGCACATTTCCTTCTTTTGATTTCACCTTTGCTATTCTTCTTGAAGTGGGGGCGGAGCTTGAAAATGACGCAAAAGGTTGGGGTAACAGGTTGTTGTTCTATACAAAATAAAAGTGCAAAGTACATCTAATCAACACCAACACAGTCCATACTGTACATTCAATATTGTAACCTCCAATAGAAAAGGATGGCGACACATAAAAGATTTAGATTATCATATGTCTTATAGATATACATTTTTATGTAAATATGTACACACACGTACACACACATTTGGAGAGCTTGTTTGGTATTTAACTCCCTGAACTGTGCAAACACACACTTGCGCACCAGAGGAAAACCCAAACCAAGCGGGGAACATCGTCGCCGCTTCCTCGCTCGGATTTTCGCCTTTTTGGAATGATGGAATGAACAACACGCACGCAGAGTATTGCACAGTGCTCAACAAACTCTCTCGGCGGGAAAATTGGCGACGTCACTACGCAACAAATTAGCGCTAAGTCTACACGTCGATACGCACGGCATCACAGTGATACACAAAGCGGGCGTCCGACGACAGACGCCCGCGGAATGATGGTGATGGGCAGCTTCTCCAAAAATGGCGCTCCGCTAACTACACAAGAACACTGGAGAAAAAGCTTAAAAGGCCCCCCGGCCTCTAGATTTGGAAGATATAAATGTCGGAAAGCGGTTATTCCCAACCGCCGATATGATCCCTTTACTTAATCATGATTTAATTATTATAAATATATATATATCAGTGCCGGCGCCATATAATGACCGGCAGAACATTTAAATGCGTCTCCACTAGATGGCGGAAGTTGCCATTGATACATCAGAATAATAGCTTCATGTTTAATTAAACCCACCCACCATACACATTGACTAATTAGAGCACAATTTTTGTTTGGTAGTGAGCTGTGAGATTTTTTTCCCAAAGACAACAATTGACCCTCCACGTAGGAAATGTTGTCGTAAAGAACCAGAACTTTCTGAGGGTGGCGGAAAGAAGCTAGCGGCTCGCTTGTTTTGTCACCGTGACTTCTCGCAAACCAAGAATCAACCGAAACTCCAAGAGTGCAAATGGTCGCAACGACTGGCAGTGGGGAAAAAAGAAAACGGCATTCGCGCCGAGGCAACTGAAAGCCAAGACTGGTTTTGTTCCCAAAGGTGTGCGACGCGAGAGGACGGCAAGCTAGCTTAGCCTCTCGGCGCATGGCAGTGTTTATGCCCCGGCGTCCCCAGAGGGCGCTTTTTATCGCTTGCAACTGAAAGCAGAGACGCCGGCCTACAAGGCGAAAAAAAAAAAAGACGTAAATACGAGAAATACAAAACAAGGGTAAAGAGATAAGGACACGACGGCGACAACTTGTTGCTTTTATCACGATGGCTCGACTTAAGCAGGGGGAGGGGGGGCGTAGCGCAAAAGGTGACAAGATTCATCGTTCGGTTGAGTAAAGGCGAGGACCCTCAAACTCACGAATAAGTAGAAAAAAGTCGTACGAAATCATGTGCTTGTCGAAGCCTCCCCTCAAATAACCAAAGCAGTCGGTGGACTTTCTTGGGACGTCTGCTCGCACAAGTCTAGCATATCTTATCTTAACTTGGAATGCGGTAACAAAGTATTCGTCAGAAATCCTGGGTTGCGTCATATTGGCTCTGGTTCACACTCGAGTCACCCACGCACGCTTGCGCGCGCACGTATGTGCGCCGTGTACGCGCCTTTAAAATAGAACATCTTATTAAAAACATCCAGATAGAACAACATAGAAACACGTCAACTGGAAATGTGCGGCCTGCGTAACGTTTACAGTATACAGTGCAGTGCCTGGACAGATGGACGGACGGACGGACGGACGTCATATTTGTACAAGTGTGTCAGTCATGCGCTATGCTGTCATCTATGCACATCATATTGCTTAAAAGAAGGAGGGGCGGGGCCAGGAGGGAGGGGCGGGGCCAGGAGGGGCAAGCGACAAGAGAGACCCTGATGGCGAGGATGCGGCGCTAAAGCAAAGAGGAGGCGTGGATATCACTGAGGTATTTACACAGACTGGCTATTGAACGGGGAGGGGGGGGGGGGGGGCAAAATTGGTTGCTCTGGGGGCCACCTCTTGAGTTAAAACAAAAAAAAAAACATTTTAGGCAGCAACAGCTTAGTGGTTAGTGCCGATTTTGACCAACTATTTCATAAAACACTTGACTAATCAAATAGCCATCAGGTCAACGATATAAATACCTGGGGGTCCTCGTGTGGCACCAGGGTCACGCTTTGCCCCGCCCCCCCCTGCTATACAAGAAGGCAGGAGCGTGGAGGAGCCAATGGGCAGGAGGGGGCGGGGGCATGAGGGCGGTCCTGCCTATTTCTTATTGGAGAGCTGCGCGTCCACCTCCTCCTCGGGCTTGAGCACGTGCCACTGGGCGATGGGTCTCCTGGGATTGGCCAGCATGTCGGACCAATGGCGCAGCTCCGTGCCCGAGCTGTTCAGGCCCACAAAGACTTTGCCGATGGCGTCGTTCTTGCCGATCTTGTCGTAGTCCAGCACCGTGATCACCACCTGCACTTTCTGCAAACATAAGAGTTCAAGTTGGATTCTTCTTCTTCTTGTGGGACCCAAAAATGGTGGCTCAAACTACTGGGCCAGTACCTGGATTTGCTCGAAGGGGACCTCGAAGCTGAAGGACTCGTTGTAGTACGGGTTGAGCGTGTTCTTCTTGATGGTGGTCTTCTTCTTCTTCAGTCGCTTGCCGTTCTGCATCAGGTGGATCTTCACGTACGGATCTGCGGGGCAACAGAGCCTTTCGAAAATGTCTGGCACCTCTTTGACACGGGCGACACAATTGCTTTCGGTGATCGCGACGCCTCGGCTACCTTTCACACACCACAGCGGCTCTGAGGTGTGATACGCCAGGAAACGGAATTGCGCTCGATTTTTCTTTTATCTGCCGTTTTTCACACACGAGCCACTTGTCAAGCGCTTCAAGCTCATGTGACCTCTTGCAGGGAAAGCACACCTGAGCGGATCTCGCCGGAGCTCATCTCCTCACTGACATTTTCCGCACGGGCGGCGGCGCGTGGGATTATTACGGCTGCGTTGCATGCTGGGAGATACGCTTGGTGCTTTCGCCCAATGAACATCAAAGCAAGTTAAAAATAGAAGGCCTGTCATCTCGCCTGCCCTCATGTCACTTTGGATTGGTCGCGGCGGCGCACGGCGCGCCCGCGGGCGACTTGTCGGCTCGCTTTTGCGCGCTGGCGTCACACACAAGCGCGCATGCAAATGTCTTGAAAGCCGCGCGCCGCCACCTTCGGCCAGGCGCTTTTAAGTCAAGTCTCCCGCCTGAGTGAGACTTTAAAAAATAAAATAAAAAATACTATTATTATTACTACTGAATGTAGTTTCCTGTCAAAAGTCAGTCCTTCAAAATAAAAGCACATCCCCATATTTATTCGACATGCTTTTATTTTGAAGGCCTACCATGAGTTCACAGGGCAAGTATTGCTTTGGAGTCCAAGCTGACCTGACAGGCCGCCCACGTCCATCTTCTTCAGGTTCTTGGCCTCCAGGACCACCACGGTGAGTTTACCAGCGGTGGGCACGTAGCGGAGGGAGAAGCAGATGTCGCCCAACTTCTCTTGCTGTGGCAGAAAAAAAAACAAAAAACAAGTCAGCGTTGGGTCTTGAGTCACTAAAGGTTGAGAAACGGCGCTCGGTAGTCATTAGCGCGCGTTCCGTCAAGCAAGTCCAAAGCCGTTTATTGGCTTTTAATGAGCTGTAGCCGGCAACTTTGTCTATTTGTAATAAAAGCCGAGACATCATAAATCAAGCACGCACGGGTGTTCAGCAGCTAATGGCGGCGCCCACGGAGCAGAACCATAATAGAGACAAAATGAACCCCACAAAAAAAAAAAAAAACTCACATCGGCGTTCATTTGACAACATTTCATTTCCTGCAGAGATTAAAAAAAAAAAAAAAAAATCTGACTAACAAGATGAAGCTGGGCTCCATTAAATGCCATCATTAGCTACATGAGCTAAATGAAATGAATCGATTCAATCGTCAAACATGGCTTGAGGAAGCCGTGTTGCCGTAACTCAGACAAAGAGGATAAATTGCAACTGAAGTCAAAATTCGAACCCGGAACCGCTAAACTGTGAGGCGGACGTGCTAACCGCTTCGTCGGCGTTTAGCGCTTTCTTTTCACTCGACCCGGAAAAGTCAATTTATTGGCCCACAGTTCAACAAGCAAGCACATCATACAGTCAGCGGAACTTGCCGGCTCTCGCAAATGCTCGCAGGCGTCGGCCTTCGACTTAAAACGCGGCGGCCCGCTCCCCTCGCGCTGTCGCAATTAACCTTTAAACGGGGCAACGGTGGCGCTAAGAAGAAGGTTGCCGTGGCAACGTGCTAGGGCGCGCTGTGACATTTAGCGTGAAAATTCAATCTCCTGAACCGTTAGCCGGCAAATCCGCGTCGGGTGTTAATTGAAGGGGAAAGAAAGTGAGGCGGGCGCCCACCTCCTCTTTCTCGGCGCTCTGCAGGTCTCGCCACTCCTCCGTGACGTGGCTGAAGTCCACCTTGTTCATGGGCACCTTGATGTCGCCGATGGCGTCGTGCTTGGAGAAGCGGTCAAAGTCGTACACCGTCATCACCAGTGTCTTGCCGCCCAGCTCCACGTAGGGAACCTGAATAAACAAAAAAAAAACAATCAAGCAGGGGCGGTGCCACCCCCACATCTAGGGCAACCGTTACCTCCCCGCGTTCAGAAATCGGGAGAAAACGAGATGGAAAGTTTCCTGAGCAAAAGTCTGGCGTCCGTGACGGTGTGGGCTCAGCATCTGCCGCGCGGGCGTGTGATCGCTTTTGTCAGGAGCTTGTTAATGCGCCAGCTGGCTGCTGTCTGCCCGCCCTACCCGCCATGCAAATGGAGAGCAAAGAAAAAACAGGAGATCCGTTACCTTGAAGGTAAACTGCTCGTTGAAGACGGGATTGAGGGTCTTGCGGTGGACTTTGGTCTCGAACTTCTTCTTCTTGTCGGGGAGCAGGTAGACTTTGACGTACGGGTCGGACGTGCCGCCCATATCCATGGCGGGAAGCTCGGCCGCTTGGATGATCCCCACCATCAGCTGAAGCCAGGAAAGAGATGAAACATCTAGAAATCATTCCAAGCGTTCTTTAAAAGCCACCTTTTTTTTTTTTAAGGGGCGTGCCTTCGTACGTGACCTCAGCAACAAAGCTTTTTTTTTTTTCTTTAACATGTTCCCCCATTTTCACCCATTGTGGGGTCGGGAGTTGTCTGTTGCGACAGCGTGTCGGTCCAGAGACCAAGCCGATAATTGTCAAGTGCGCCGGGCGGTCGGGCCGCTCCGATTGACCTGTCAGTCATCGCCCCCGCGAGAGGCGACCGAGCTGCTTAGTCAATCAACTTCCCATCAGGCCGCCCGCCATCAAGATCCCGGAAGCCTACCAGGGAGGGGGAGAGCGAGAAGAAGGGGGGGGGAAAAAAAACAAAACCGGGGGCTGATCTGACAGGAAAATCAATCCTCTGGCTTTTTAGAGTTCTTAGCGACAAACTTGTGCGTAATTAGCCTCTTAACTTCACCACGGCAGGGGGTTGATTTGGACTCCCGCGCTTGAAAATGGAGCAAAAGGTGCGATTCCGGGGCGCTCGGCTCCGTGCTCGTAATGGCACCTGTCCCACGTGGCCTTGTTTGCACATCTGCCGCGGCGCTGTTTGCGCTGCTCTCTCTCGGCGGCCGCGCCGGACTGGCTTAACCGCACCGGTGCCTCCGATAAAAGCCAAATGTAGTCCAAGTGCAGTTGGCCGCGTGGAGCGACGCGCCAGATTAAAGCGATCATGGCCGCCCCCTCCGTCGGGATACGGCTTATTAGCGCCGCTTGTGTAAAATATCATTTTGTCCACATTAAAGGCCCTTTGAGCGAAACGAGTCCATAATTTGTCGTCGTGCGAGTAATCCTCCGCTGAGCGCTAATGGCGTGTGTTCCTTTGACTTTTACAAGTGTCGTTAAGCATCGCCTGCTGAACAGTCTTCTGGAGACACCGTAAAGCAGGGGTCCCCAAACTTTTTCCTGTGAGGGCCACATAACCTTTCCCTTCTCTGATGGCGGGCCGGTGGCAGTTTGTAACAGAAAAAGTGTGACGATCGTAGGGGAGCTTAAAAAATTATTGTTTTCCAGAAAGCCACACATAACCAAATAACGGTTATTTAATAACCCTTACCAGGTTCTTTACAGAAAAAAAAGTCAGGAAACTTATAATAACACTATTAATGAAATAAATAATAACTAAACCCTCTCTGAGTTCTTCACAGAAAAAACAGGAAATAAATAATAACTAAATAACTCTCTCTGGGTTCTTCATAGAAAAAAAACCATGGAACATTAACTTTCTGTTGTGCCATGCACAATCTTAACAGATAAAAGTTCAGCTCAGTTGTCAGAGCAGAACCTCTCTGACACATATGAGCAGTCTCTTAAAGTTCTTGTGTTCCTTCCTTATAATCCTTTTGTAGGTTCCAGTAGGCTTGTAGACACCGCTGTCTTTTTAGTTTGATAGTGCGTCATAGTCTGGAGTAAAATTTGTTGTGGCAATTCTTAGGCGAGATCCGAGGTGTTGGTCCGTTTACCTCGATCTGTGACGGGTTGATGTTGACGTTCATGTGGCTGAACGTCACGTCGCGTACGTCGAGCCAAATTGGCAACTCTTTTAAACGCTCGGCACTGTGTTCACCCTGCTTTACTTGGGCGACATTTTAACGGAAGGATTCCAGGGGAAGGTTTGTGGGTGGCTTTAGCGCAAAACTGCATCTGAAAGCTCAGCGCGCAAATTACAAGAATGCTGTCGTCACAGCCCACGCTCTAAATTCGGGACTGATACAAATAGAGCGCGAGTGCGCCATGTCAGTACACGCACTTGTGAGTGTGCACCGAGCTTTCTGACACGGCTTCCGGTAGTAAATGCGCAGGCGAGCTTCCCCGTCTACTGGGGAAACGCAGTCATTGCAGGCAAAATGAGCAAAAAAAAAAAAAAAAAAAAAAGTTTAATAATACAATTTATTCAGGGTTGGCGGGCCGGATTAATCGGTCCCGCGGGCCGTATCCGGCCCGCGGGCCGTAGTTTGGTGACCCCTGCCGTAAAGGAAAATGAAGACCTTTTTACGCCAGCGCCTTCATTTTGTTTTACCTGCAGCCGAGCGTCGCGGCAAATATTTGTTTCCTAACAAGGAGGATCCGGCAGCTGAGCTAATTGCGCTCCCGTCAGCAGCCGGAAAGCGGTCCCGTCCCGTGAGGACGGGCCAGAGCGGCGTGTTCAGTCAGCGCATCGCTTATCTGTCAAGCAACATCTGGCCGGCCGGCTGATGGCGGTCCTGCATCGTCTGCTTTTTAAAAATCAGCTGGCGGAACCAAATAAAACAGACGGAGATCTGCCCGGGGGAAGCTTTGCAATCAGGCGGAAACAAACGAGAAAAACGCCGGAGCCTTTGTTCAATCGTCTATTAGGGAAAGAGGGAACCGACGGCCCTCGCGAGCGGGACGGTATCGGTCGGCGTGGCCTCCCCGAGCTCCCTTGGCCCAAAAACAGCAAACAAAGAAGCCCGGCCGGTTCCGGCGGCATCTCACCGTGTTCTCTGTGAAATTGTAATCCAGCGAGTACTGTAATTTGCCCAGTTTCTGCTCCTCCTTGGGCTCAGCCTCTTTCTCCATTTCCGTCAGGCCTGTCTCGGCGTCCTCCTCATCCTTAAAGGCCTGGAGGAGACACCCACTAAGAATCAGTGTCGCCTCGCCCCGAGTGCCGCCCGGGCGCCGCTCCCCCCTCCTCCGCCGCCGCCGGCTCGGCCCACCGACTCCTGCAAAGGCTGCCGCTTGTTTTATGACATTTGAAGGGGAGCATGGGGGGGAGCAAGCACTAAAACACACGGACGGCAACATGCTCTGAGATGCACTAAAATCGGGCTCCCCTGACGGCGGCGTCTGGAGGAAAGAGGGCCATGGGCAGGCATTGAGTGAGAAGAAAGAATCTTCAGCGCTGGCTTTGGTGTCACTTCAAGTCGGAGCAACCCTGAGCTGCTGGGGTTAGCGGGAGGTGGTGGCGGGTGGGGGTGCGGGTGAGGGGGGCGGTGCCTAAAACATGCAATTGAAGAGGCTCCAAAGTCATTCAGCATCAAACGTTGCCGTCCAAGAGGCTCGTTTCGCTCCTTTTGGCATGCACAGCATTCGGTGTGGTGCTTCCGGGTCACGTCGACCCCATCGCTCGCGACAAGTCACGCCCGCAAACAACATCAGCAGCATCATCATCATCCTCCTCGCCCCCTCCCCGCCCGGTCTCTTATGCCAAGCCGCATGCCAGCAAACGGGTGCTTGCGCAACTACTTTCCAGAATTCCTTCTCGTGACTCCATCGGCTCCAGTGAAAGCAAAGGGCCGAACAACGCTGATTGGTCTCTGGATTGGTCTCCCGCTTCCGATTTTGTCGTTTCCAATTCACACTTTGGTCCGGGGTTGAAAATGCGGAAGGCTCGTCAACCAATCAGCGTCGCTCGGGCCCGTCTTATGGCGGCTGCGCCGTATATGCGCGTACGCGGCCAGGACGGGCGTATGCGCATATGCGGGCGACAGTACCACGGAGCTACGTGTACTGTATATGCATAGTTACATCTATCGGGGGAGCTCAACGGTCGTCCGTCGTCAAGAGGCTATCGGAAAAACGATCGCAACATCAGAGCAGCAGGCGTGAGAAAATCCAACAGCAATTGGGAAACCTACCGCCAGTCACCATCCCGCACAGTCATCAGACACAACACAGATAAGGAGGACATAGAAGGAAGAAACACACATTAAAAAAACACACACACACACAGGAGTCAACAGGAGCAAGACCTCGAGAAATGAGACGCCGCCTTTTCCCCCTCGCGGAAATGGATCGATAGCTTAAGCGAGCTAACGGCTAGCATTCAAAGTCAGATGAATTTTCTCCCGTTTGGGTCATTTCTCGAGGTGCGTGCCACTTCATTACCTCATTAAGGTCCTCATTAGACAGAACCAAACAGGAAATCAGAATACTTGCGCTAAACGCGTGTGAATTTGCAAGCGTGGCGTTACCTCGGTTTTGGCCCCGTCCTTCACGTCCATCATGTTGATGGCGTTTTTGCCTTTGTCCTTGCCCTTCTTCTTGTTCTTCTTCTTGAAGATCCACTTTTTGCACACGCAGAAGCAGCAGGCCAGCACCAGGATGATGGCCACGAAGGCGATGGACACGATGGCCCACGACGGCACTGCCAGGGTCAGAAAGACGAAAAGTGTTTTTTTTCTCTTTTTTTTTGGAGAGGTGGATGCTGTGCAAAGATCAATGGCCTGTTGACAAAAATCAATGACCAGAGAGAAAATAATAGTTGGCCCTCCACTGACTTCATTTGTGGAGCAACTTTTTTTTGTTTTCATTCCTTCCATCCACATTGGATTGCGTTTCCCTGTCGGCATGCTAAGGGCGCTCCCATCCCGGACGCCGCTTATCGTCTTCGTCGAGCGCACGTCGGCGCCGGCTTGTTCCTTAATTAAAGGCGGCCCGAGTGGCGCAAAGCAATGAAAGGCTCGCCTAATTAAGCGCATTGTGCGAGTGTCGCCTCTCCAGAGAAAAATAGCACAAGAGGGAGAGAGAGAGAGAGCGGGCGGGCGGGGGAATAAAAGACAAGATGCGTTAAGCCCTTCCGCTGCTTATCTGTCGTTACGCTGAGATTTCGAGGAGGATGGCGGGGAGATGTAAAAAATGTTGCACGCTTCGAATTGCTCCACAATTTGCCACCAGTCATTCTGAGAGGATTTATTAGTATATTACGTAAAAATAGCTGAGACTACTACTTTCCTATTAGACATTTTATGCAACAAAAAGAAAAAATCAATTGTCTTTCTCATTTGTTTTCGTGTCAGTGGTGCACGTTTGTATCCTTTGCCTGGCCATTTTGTTTTGCCGTTTCTCCGCGGGCAGCATTAGATGTCGCCGTGCGTATTTGTAGGAAACGGGGCCACTGCTCTTCCACGGGAGCTTCTCTCCCCGCGGTGAAAAGGAGTCGCTAGCTCGGCGCTTGTCGCTATATTTATCCACGCCGGTCGACGCGGAGGTGTGAAGGCAAGCGAGAGATCTCAAGCGGATTTGACCAACTCGTGCTTCTTTGACAACACCGGCCGCCATTTTAGGGCGGCGTTGAGAGCAAGCGGCGGCGCAACTCACGTGGGATCTTGTTGAGCTCGTTCATGAACTTGTTTTTGAGCTTGGAGAAGGCCTCGTCCTTGGGTCCGGCGCCGCCCGCCACGTTGGTGGTGTTGGACAAGGAGGAGGAGGAGGAGGAGGCGGCGGCGGTGGGCGCGGGGGCCGCCGCCAGCGCTTCCCTCCGACTCTCGTTCATCTCGCCGAGCCTAAAGAAAACACATGGAGACGTCACCTTTTTCTTCGTCCATCTTTCCAACGGACGGATGGCATCTGCCAGCTAAGCCCGCACAAACATTTGCCCGAGCGCGCGGGGTCACGGCGAAGCCCCTCACGCTTTTCTTAAACAGGAGATTATTTATTAGCCCCGCGCGGCAGCGGCAATAAATGTCGATGCCGCTTTCCGACTTAATTGAATGGAGTGTTTGCGAGTCGGCCCGTAAGGACGCCGCGCTCTCGTGTCGGCACGCGGCAGCTGCGGCCGTGTTCCGTGCCGCCTCCTGCTCGACTCTCTGAAAGAGCTGGAATGCTTGAATGTAAACGTCAACACGCTACCTTTGCACCTTAATGACTCATCGAGAAGCGCACCGCCGCTCGCGATCCACTTCGACTCATTTCACGGCGAAAAGCCCAAGCCGCGTTGACCTTTTCCGAGGGCGCTCACGTCAGTGCGGGAATATCATGCATGGCGTAAATTCCACGCGGACTGTTGTGATGACCCAGAAAGCGGCACAAGCACAAAATGGCCGCTCCCTGCGAATCACTGCGCCGCATCCTTTCCACTTCACTGAAGTGTCACATTGGATCGTCTAGCGCGTGAGGGGAAAAAAATACATATATTAAAATTAATAATCCAAAAAGAAAATACTGACAAGCGGCATGTCACGAAAAGCCCAAAATAAAATATGTAGATAGATAAAAAGAATTTTGAAAGTAACCCTTCAACCCAATTACCGAGCAGCCAGATGGCCCGGCAGGTCCCCAAACGCGGCGCCGACGTCGGAGACAACACACACACGTGGCTTCTCTGGATCTGGGTCACTTCCCTTAGCTCGCTCTGATACCGGCCCCCTCCCCCAAAATACAAAAAACACACAGACTTTGCTTTTGAGACGGGAGAAAACGATCCATCGAGCGGGAAGCGGCAAGTCGGATCGCATCCGTCTTGTAGCTTCCAATGACTTAATTGTGCAGTGAATCGCCAATTAAAAGCCTTTCATCGATAATCCTCGCCACCTATCGGCACACGTCGGCTTCGATCAAAGCGCCGTGGATGAAACTTTCCTTTCACCGTGCTCTGGAAAATCAACCAAAAAAAATGGCCAACTTTAGCGCGTGTCCTCTACGCTGTCCCAATACTTTTGTCAGCGTAGCATAAGGACAGGAAGGCTTAATTGGGGCAGGATCAATAACGCCGATCGATAGGGAGCGGTCGTGTTTTATTCCAAGGTACGAGGCCGAGCTGAAATTCCCCGGGCGGCGGTGAAAATCACGCTAATAAACTTTGATTGCCTGCGAGTGCGTCGTCGCGCCGCCGCCGCCGATGATCACTCCAACATCGCCGGCAGGTTTCATTACGCTCCGCCGCCGCCCCGGGAATGGGGTACTTCTCGAGGATCCCGGATAAACCGATAATAATCAGACACTTGTCGGGGTCCGAAGGGAACGCCAACAGTTTAATTACGCCGATTGCGAAATCCAGTCTCGCCGCGCTTGCTAGCTGGCGCTACACGAATGGCATTTGAATTAACAACATGTCGGATGGGCGGCTTCCCGAGCCAAACGCGGCGGGGTCACTCTGCTGGAAAGGAAGTCAATCTGCCGAGCCAATCGTAGCAAATCGTGTACACGTAAGAGCTCAAATGTCAATGGCGCCGTCGGTGGAAAAGGCGCGCTTAGTGAACCGACGCCGTCGTTTGCGCCTGTCGGTCACGAGCGGGGCCGCCGCGCGAGGAAGCTCTCGCCGAGCGCCGGCAGATAAGCGGCTCGGCCTCTTTACTCACCTGCAGCCAATCTCGCGGGGTAATGGAAGTGGGGGAGGAAAAAAAAAAAGTTATTAAGAGCGCTTTTCTGCCAGGCCCGCGACAGCTCTATTAAGGCCGTAGCTCAAAGATTTGCCCGCGTTTTCAATTACGCCTTCCAAAAGCTAAGTAGAGGGAAGAAAAGCGAAGGCCGGAATGCTTATCGCCCTTCTCTTGTTCCCGCGGCGACGGGCGGATTCCGGGAGGGGACGACCGCTCCATTTATATGACGGACAAGGCACCTTGCGGAAAATAGGTCGAATGAAGTGGAGCCCGATCAATAAGCGCAAAATGGACGTCCAAGGCCGTCCGTCCGCTTTTTGTTGCTTTCTTTTATGCCATAAAATATTAGCGGGGTGAGCAAATGCCAGCAGTTGGAGAAGTCTCGCTACACGACGAGGGAGTCGGGCGAAGGCTAAAAGATTAAACACGGCGGCTGCTTCCGCCCGTCAAATGTTGACAGACGGGTTGACATTGACCCGAGATGCGCTCCGCTCCGATGGCGAGGACCAACAAAGCCCCCGGGGGGAAGTCGCCTCGGGTCGGAGGCCGCGCTCGGAAGTTTGCTCAACCTCCGCCTCGGCTTGCAAGTAGGGAGCAGCGGCGGGCCCGGGTCGTTTAAAGTTTGCGTTTCGACCTCCCGACGTGATCTTCTCCAGATGCGCCGCCGGCGGGAGGCGACCGCCATGTGACAAATCTCGGCGGTGCTCTCGTGTCACCGCGACCTTTTCGCCTCTTGCGCACGGAAGAAAACATTGGCGGATAAGCGGAGTCACAACAAGCGCTGCCTTACGGATTCCGTTGGGCCTAGCTTGGACATTTCTGAACCGACGAGGTTTTGGAAAGACGTGAATCTGGAAGATAAAAAAAAAAAAAAAAAAAATGCTGATGTCATCAAGGGGAGGATGCTTGCTAATCCGCTAGCGGTGTCATAGCGGGAACGGCGAGGAGACAAACACCTTTGGCAAATAATCACGCGATTAGATGATGGCGGCGCGACGGGGCGCAGTGTAAACACAAAGAAAGTCGTCGGCGGCGACGACGTGCTGGGTTGCCTCCTCTCGCTCGCAAAAGTCATTTCAAAGTCAGCGTTTAGACGCGCTCGCTTTGTGGAAATAAATAACACGGCTCTTTTCTTTGAGCTGTCACATCCGATCCGGCTGACATTCTCATTTAACGCGACGGCGCTTGAAGAGCGCCGCTGAAACCACCGCGGCTCGGCGTGACAGATAACGGCGGTGTCGTCGCTTTAGCGCTGATTAGCGGCAGACTCGCTACGGGTTTGCTTCGGCGACTCGTATCGAAAGGTGAAGCGGAAATGGCGCACGCCGCGATGGGGGGGATAAAAAAAACGGAGGCTGCTCCACTTTCTTTTCTCTCCGTCTGCCCGATAATCAAATTATACTTGAGCAAGAAGCTCCTTCGCCCCAAAACATCTGTTGCCGGGGGGACCCTCATTATCACTGCTGGCCGTCGACGTCCGATCTTGTCCAACTTACGCTCGAATGAATTTTGGCCGTTGAACGGCGTTAAAGCAAATGAGCTCGACGAGGGGCTGTTTATTTGACTCAAGTGCGTTTTTTTTACTAATTAGCCACCAGGCGAGCCGTTTTTGCCCGCGATGAGCCGGTGGCGGAAACTCCTGAAGCTGCTCCGTCGCAAACATATTGACCCGACCTTTTGAACCAGAAACAGAATGACTACTTTCCTATTGGCCAGGGTTTAAGTCAATGTCTGAGTTCCCCAACGTTTGCACCCGCGGACAACCTTGTCGACACAAAATCCCGTCGGTGCGCTTTGCAGATAACGGTCTCCGCTCCGTCACCGATCCGGCCGCTCGTCTTAATTCCGAGGAAGGCGGCCGTGACGGCTGCGCGGGAGTCGCCCGCCTTTGCCGATTCCATTTCTGCAAGCCGCTCTGTCAACACTATTTTTGATTACTCCGTCCTGGCCTCCTTCCCCGCGAGCGTGAAGAAATGGAATGAGATGTTTGCTCATCCGCGTGCTGTGCCGACGGATCGCCATGACTAAAACATTGCGGCGGTGGCGGCTGACAAACACTCGCGGTCTTTGGTGCAAAATGGCGACGGGCGAATCAGGTTACGTTTCGATGAGAACACAGATTGCCACGATACGTGCGCATGCGTGACGGCGGGAAGCAGCCGGAGGAAACTAATCCAGGAAAAAACAACAACGCGGCCACGTCGAGAGACAGACAGGATGAACCGCCTCACATTCAAAGTCTCGCTTCGGTCTTTGGGATGCGAGCGAGCGAGCGTGTTAACCACGGCGACACAAGCGCTAATTTAAAAGGTGACAATGTGACGAGGCTTATTTTGGGCAGCGGGAAGAACAACCCGAAGAGGCCGACGGAGCGTGAAGAGACGGCAAAGAACGAGCCCGGCAGCTGCAACGACGGAGCTTCGGCCGCCGAGCGCGCAGAACCTACGTCGCGCTTGAAATCGGACCTTTAGGCGAGCTCGCGTGGAACGCAATGTTCCCGGAATTCTGTGACCTGCAGGTACTAAGCCGACAATTGTGACCCCGTAATCATAATCATTGGCTTTCACGCCCGAGCATGTCGGGCAATACGGCCTTAAGAGGAGCTGAAGTGATTAAAGGCCAAAAATTGCGGCTGGTCGGAACTTGCGCCGTGACCGCCCGTGATTAGAAAGACGGAACCGCGTCCTGGGCCGCTTCTCATTACGCGGCGAGCTTTCCGCGAGGCAACAAGGGAGCGCTGATTTTTGCGGCGAACGCCACCGAGGGCCATCCAATCAGGCGCCATTGTGCTTGGAGTGGGAGCCTCTCCGGCGCTATCATCAGCGCCATTACGGCGGAGAGGAGAGCGCCGGAGGTCGGCGCTGGCGACGACCCGTTCTGATACGTAAACAAAATTAATCAGCGTTACTGCTCGGGACAGAGCGTCTGCGGGAAGACGGAGATAAAGCCATGATTTATGGCGCGCATTAATTGCCAGAGGCAGCGACCGCACGTCCCATTACAGCGTTTCGATTTCTTATCGATGGCCGGGAAATGGGCGCGCCTCGAGTACGAGCGGCTGAGGGAAGGCAAACTTTCCATTGGCGAGCTAGCTTGTTGACTTTCCGTTCGGCAAATTTGGTCTATGAATAATAAAAGGCAAAAAATATTCGTTTCGATTGTCTGAAACGGCGCGACGTGAAGCCGGCGCCGGTGGCATTTGCGGGATTAGAGGGTGTTAGCAAGGAAATGACAAGCACTTTGTCTCCGTTTAGCCAAGGCAGCGAGAGCATTACAAGGTGGATCTTCTCCGCCGGCTTTAAGTGCACCTCACGCTGGGCGCCTGTTGCCTCCATCTTTGCCGCCGACAGGTTGGGGCGGCATTGGACAGATAATAACACATCGCCATGACAACCAAAGGGGCGGAGTGGGGAGACGGACTATTTTAGGACCACGATATGCGTTTTATATGCAACTGGGTGGCCGAGAAAAATAGTTTTCAGTGAGCTGAGGTTTTTTTTCTTTTAGTTGGTTACTTAACTGGGGGGTTCCTGCGAGCTGACTTGAATCCACCCTTCATTTCCTTTCATTTACGTCTAATTGGAGAAAGCCCAGCCAGCGCCCTCCAGATGTCGGCTGCCTCCTCCAAAATATCAGCCAAATTGCTTTTTCATGCAAATGAGTGCTCGCTTGCCTGCCCGCTTGCTTGCGAGCGAGCGAGGGTTTGCCCTAGTTTGACCTTGAGCTGCGTGTAAACACTCCAGACTGATGTGGCAGGCAAAAAAAAAAAGAGATAAAGTGGAAAGCACAACTAGCTTCCTGCTTCCTCCTGTCACACGTTGACAGTGAGGAGGTGGGGGGCGGTGGATGAGCGGGGGACGGCGGGGGGGGGGATAAAAAGTCAAGATGAGAGCTTTTGACAGGTGGCTTCAGCATCCCAGATTGAGCCTCGGAGAAGACCACCGAGCGTCATCACCGGCCGCCGTTAGCGATCGGACTTCTTGGCTCCTGATTGGACGCCGATGCCTCTTTAGGCCCATCTTTAATGGAAATGAATCTTGATTGACAGGCCCAAAGCTTTTGTGTTCGTCGTCGAGGAGAAAACGGCCTCGGGGCACCTGGCTCGTTTCTGTAATTATGCGCGGGGACAGGAATTTTTCACCGGGGGGCAACATTGTGTTCCCGCGCTCACGAATCAGATCCGCGGGCTGTTGTGGGGGGGACGGCCATTAAGGTGAAACAAATGCATCCGAGCAGCCAATCGGTGTCGCAAACTACAAGACGAGGGCACCACTTTGTCTTGTGGTTGAAAGGAGAATCGGGAAAGAAAAGCGACGTGCGTGCGTGCGCTCTCTCCCGAGGCGCTTTCCCCGACATGATCCTATTTTGAATGCTCCTGTTAGATAATGACGTTATTTGTCTTGTACAAAAAAGGAGAGCCAGATCTATAGTTGTCAACCCTTTTTTTCCCCGGCTGAGAGATGAATATGCTCAGTCTGGCCTTGGTTATAAAAAAACCCCCCAAAAAAAAACCCAATCAAAATCATTCATCTCCAGGATAAAAACGTACAAGCTGCCATTTTGTAACAGCCACAAGAGCCACTTGATTAGGGACAGCAAGTAAGCCTCGCCCGCACGATATGAGCGCTTTCACGGCTACGCCGGCAATCCCATTATCATACAGGGATCACGGTCGTCATGGAAACCAAGGATGGCACATGCGTAAGCCGTCTATCTGGAACGTGTGCGCAAACGTTGGGAATTAGTGTGAAAACTCAGCCGCGGACGCCGTTTGCTTCCTTCGCCAGGTGGTTCGTGTTCGCCGCGCCCGCCTTCGCAAATAAAACTCAAGGTCCCGTCAATCGGCCACAATGAGTGCTGACTGATTCATAGCAAGGTGAGGCGTTATCTCGCTGTGAATCACTCTGCGCTCGTTGCGCTCGTTGCCAGATCAGAATCAAAAAGTCTCCGCCAGAGCCAGCGCAGGCTGATTTATAACCAAGTTGTGCTGGATTTGAATGATAAATTAAATACCAATAAATAAATGCAGATGACAAGAACGATCTGAAAAATCAGATTCAAATAATACATACATGACCCAAAAGGAAACATTGATTTGAGCGACACGACATCGACGCTGGCCTTTGATTGTCAAACGTATTCAATTATCTGGCAACCCGCTGGACCCTCCAAAGCAAATGGTGCAGGCTTAAGCTGTTTTTCTGCACAGAGTAGATAATTGCTTTCTGGGACATCTAACAACGCGCCTTTTACAATTAGCGTGGTCGTAAGGAGGCAAAATTGGGGGAGAAAATCAACAATGCGGATGCTTCAATTCTCCCAACGCGCCAGCCGCTCTTGCTCTGCGCCGTTGTTTTACAACAAATATGCTAATTTGCTGATGAGGAACAACACTCGACGTGCCGCAAATTCCCATTTCAAAAATTGAAACGCATCCATTCAAGTGCAAAAACACTCTGCTGCGCCGGATGCGAAATCAAAAAGTGTCACGCGGCTAGCTAGGAATTTTGCTCTAGTGCCGGATGCAAAATGGTCGAATGAATCCTGCGCGGGACACGGAGAGCCGTTCGGAGTCAGGTGAAGAGTCATCGCGATAAAACTCACTCGTTACTTGCGGAAAAAATAAATCGGTAACATGAATCCGCCGCAACAAGTAAATCATAATGATATGACGTGCGCACCACACACACACACACACACACATGCACACACACAGAAGAGGGCCTCAAAACAGTCCATTAGTGGAGTGTATGAAGTGAATGTCAGACTCCTGCCGCCGTAATCCGTCTGCAAGCTCGCCGCAATCTCTCCCAGGTGCATCCTGGGTAATTTGTTTCTTCCAAGGAAGAAAAGGAGGAGGGGTGGCATGGGGGAACGCGTTGGGGCTTAATGACGCCTGAGGATAGATCAACCGGGATCGGAGCATCTGTTTGAACATTTAAAGCTAAGTATTTCACATATTTCTGAACAACTATGTTACTTTCTTACAAATGTATGAATCCAGGACATGGATTTCATTCACAGAGGCGGCGCTCTGACGAGAGCCCAGAGAGCGTTTGGAATCTCAATGGCGAAGTGTCACGCACACTCCTGCTCCTTTCACCCGCAACGGCGCGATTGCGTTCCGCTCCCAAATTGCAGTCACGACTGGCGAGGCGAAGCGAGGACGGCTGAATATTATGCACACGGCGTTCCACAAAGACGGCGCGGGACGCATCTGTAATGGGATCTGTTCCCGGGGTTGATAAAGGCTCCGGTCCGACTTGGGCGATTAGCCTCCATTTGAGGGGGAAAAAAAAGCAAAGATGCGGAGATAACCAGACTCTCAGATGGGCTCTCGGCACGACGGAGCTTTTGACTGCGGCTAACCTGCAGACGGCGCCGACGGAGGCGCGGTTAGCGTAGCGACACGCCGGGGGAGATACTCAACTTTGGTTAAGTGTTAACGCTTATTGTCGATTGTCGAAGTGAGACATCGAGATTGATTCAAGTTGCGCATCAGTCACCCCAACGAACGCTCGCGAGTGTCTCGTACCGGAACGCTTCCATCTCGGCTTGCGCTTACAACAGCTGACCAGTGGGGGGCATCGTAACGGGGCGGCGTCCATCGTGGCGACCCATGCGCAACTTTGCCGTGACATTAACTCGACGTTAATTCCGCCGTGTTTGTGGATGGTCCGCCGCGTTATGAACACCACTCCGGTCTCGCGCCCGTTCAATTATGCTAATGGCGAGGCAGACAACAAATGACCCGGGCTGGTTATTAGTTGCCTCAATTAGGTGACATGTCAAGGGGAGGAGGAGGGGGGGCGGGTTGACTAGAGGGTGGTTGGCTGTCCGATGTGGATAAGTGAGGCCAGGGGGCAAGACGTTATTGTTGTGTGTGTTTGTGTGTGAGTGGTGTTGCACCCAATCAATGTCATGCTGAGTGCATGTTTGCATATTTGTGTGTGTGTGTAAACACTGGAGAGGTTCTCGTGAGGTCTCAGTGTCCACACTAGGTACGCCATCCAATCAAAAATTTTAAAAAACGCCTCACTTTTTTTTTTTCTTTTTTCGAATGCATATTTTGGTTGCAAATATGCTGCACAATCAGACGGCCACTTGCTGAAAAATAAATGAAGCCAGCATCGTAGCAAGCGGCAGGATGACACGAAAATTAAACAAGCACACGCTGGTGTCCTTTAAGCAGCCTGATTGTGATCGCACACGTGTGTGTGTGTGTGTGCATGACTCATGCCTATAGTAAATATTCAAATATGGCATCATTATGTAATCAGCACACAAGAGGACTTCTCCGTAAAGAGACTGTTGCTGTCCGCGGTGCTGAAACGGTAAAAAGGCAGCGCAAGATGACGATGGAGCCTTCCCACCCTGCCCCGCCCCTTGAGAAGCCAGCCAATCACTGCATAGGAGGGCCACCAAGTTATTTTTGAATCAATTAAAACATTTCACCTGATAAATTCATTTAAAAAAAAAAAAACTAACCAAATTTTAAGCACGAAGTGTTCAATTATCACATCAGTGATCAATTTCAAAGAAATCCAAAATTGTGGCATTGACAAATGTCTGCCAAGGTTGTGTCAAGGTCAAAGCACAGAGCGAGGAATTTGCGTGACGTTTGCTATGTGATGTCACCATGCATTTTGTACAAAGAAACTTTTTTTTATAGGGACAGAAGACTACAATCATGTGACTTGAGGGGGCGGGGCCAAATGGAAAGGCACCTGGGCTTTGCGCTGACGTCTCCAGAGTTGACAGTCAAACGACTCGATTTTCACCTCTTTGAAATCCGATAATAACGAACCCGCTTTGGGCAAAAAAAGTGGGCAGATGAAAGTGCTCTCCAGTTCACCACACACACCCAAAAAGCTCATTTGGGGATTTTTATTCCTTTCCAGTAATCCCGTCAGTCTCAATCGGACCCCCCCTGGCTGCGCTCGCGTGCGTGCGTGCGTTCCCGTCACTTCCCATTGGCAACAATCGCGACCTCGCGTGTGCATCACGTACCTGGCAGCGGTCTCGTCTTCCCAGGAGCGCTGGCTGGCGGTCTTGCTGCTGGTCTTGTTCCCAATCGCTCAGCTCAGGGGGGGTTGCGTAGCGGTAGCGTGAGGAGGGAGGGGCTGGGCTGGACGTCAAGTTGCGAAGCGCCGCTGTACGCAAACCAAAGCAAAGTCAAAGAAAGGAAAAAGCACTTCGAAAGCGGCAACGGCGACGCTCCTGACGGCACACTTGAGCATCCGGCCAGCGAGCGGCTGCCTCGTCTCTCTCTCGCTCTCTCTTCGTCCGTGACACTCGCTCCTCTCTTCCCGCCCACCTACTCAAGCCCCCCGCACACACGCTTACACACACTGGCTCTTTTCCTCCGCTGTCAGACAAAATGCACATCCCCCCCCCATCCCGGCTATTTTCTCCCACCCACTCGCACCTTTTGCACTGTGAAAACAACAATCACTGTCTGTGTATGTGCATGAATATGATCTTGCGCTGACCCCCACCATAGCTGGTCAAGGGCATTCCCGGCCGTCCCCCCCTGGACACGTCCAACACCATGTATGGTGGTCATTATGTCCACGTGAGTGGATTGTCCACTTTAAAATATCACGTTATCATAGGAGACTGGATGTAAAATGCCGACAAAGTTTGGTATGAGAAAAAAGATTATCAAAAAAAAAATGTATTGCAATTTTTATGAGTGTAAAGCATTCAAAGATGGTCTTTGTTTGAAGAGAACAATTCCTAATTGTGTGTTATTTGTGTCGCCGGGCGGATTATCAGCATGGAAAATGGCAGCCGCGTCCGTCGTGAGTAATAGAATGTGTCAGGTAGATGCGAGTGCGATAAAGCGGAAGGGAAAATAATGCGGGGGGGGGGGGGGGGGGCTGAGGGTTGGCATACGTGCGGACGCGTGTCAGGCTAAATAAGGCTCAGCGGCGAGGAACGCACGACACTGCGCGGTGGGCGAGGACGAGCAAACGCGGCAGACGGACAACAACATCACCTGCATCAAGATACGTTGAATCTTCGCTAATTCCTTCATCCTAATTGGAAGGGACTTAAATACGCCGAGGGAACTGAAGCAAAGCAAAGCGGACTTTTGGTTTTGTGCAATTTGATTTGTCTGCTCAGAATTGCCTTGCACTTATTGAACCATTGCAAAATGGCAGCGCGATGATTCATAATGCTTTCCTGACTTCTTGCACTAATGTCTGCGCAGACTGGCCGGCGTCATCTTTTTTTCCATCGGCGCTCGGGAGCGGCGCTGACATTTGGGCTGTTTTTGCGTCAGCTTTCTTCTCCAAAGTCCTTTCTTGTGGAGATGACAGGTTTCCTTTGAGAAAAGATTCACTCGCGCAAGTGTAGTCCGGTATTTATGCTTGTTGCTAAGCTACGGGCTAATGTGACATGGCGCTCGCTTCTGTAATTGGTCTACAAGCGACATTGAAAGGAAAATTCCCGCCTCTGGTGTCAGATGTTCGATAGCGCGTGCGTGTCCGGTCCGGCCATTTTTCAGAAATACCCGAAGCTAGTACGAGGAACTTTAGGGACAGCTAGCGGTGAAGCTACTTGGCTAACTTGAACTTTGCTCAGAAACCATTTCTGGAAATCATTTGTATTTTTAGCGCCGCCTTCCACGACATTCGGTTTGTTTCCCCAAGCTTCCAAAAAGACGGGCCAGAAATAGGCATGAAAGGATTGACGGAAATATATTCCCCATTTGTTCCTTCAATTCCCGCCCGCCAGCCCGCTTCCGCCGATGGCTGACAGGCTCGCCGCTGGATAAGTGGCTGTTGAAATATGGAAGTATTCAGCGGTGGCGTCTTTTCAGTGGGCACAGGTGCGCCTTTTCAGCCAACACCCGCCCGCCGGCGTTCGCGCGGCAACACCTGCGCGGGTCAGCGGCGCTCGCCAACGCCGATGATATCCCGCAGATGTTTGCCTCGCCGCGCCGGCCAAAGACTTTCCACAGAAACCGAGCGCGGGTAATGCCTCGGGCAGCCGAGTGCGGCGTACCGAGAGAGGTGGTGGATTAGTTGGATTTGGGGAGCGAGTAATTACTTGTACCCGCCCCCCCCCCCCGTGGTGGGTGCCGTAATTTAATTACCTCGGCGACCTTTGTCCTCGCCCGGCAACAAAATACAGCCAAGGTGAGGAGAGAGCCTTTCATTTACTGCATGATTATATTTTATTGACATTCCGAGCGACATTTCAAATCCAATTTTCTTTTTTTTTTTTTTTTTTTCACGGATGCCCCCAAGGAATATTTATAATCGCCTATATGAGGTTTGCAGATGCGAGCGAGTCTTCCTAGTCCACGCAAAGTTGCTGATGTCGTGAATGTTGTTGTTTTTACACTGGCAGGGGATTGTGGGGGAAGTTAGGGGCCCCCTGGGGGCTACCTTAACCGCAGATACTTGGCAACATCACGACTGGAGCGGGCTAATGTTGTCCGTATCCCCGCTGTGTGTGAGCATGTGTGTAGCGGATACCCAAAAAAAAACAAAAAACGTGGCAGAACAATTGCTCATTACGCGGAATTGACTGCGCGGCGCAACGGTGCGTGTGCGGAGGAGTCGGCCACGCTGGGCGGCGGGCGATCCGATGATGGATGGCTTCGTTGCGCGTCAGGTGCGGAAAGCGAAGACGGCCCCTCGGCTTTAGATTTCGTTTTGCGTTTCTTTTCTCCACCTTCACGGCGCGAGTAAACAAATCCTTAAGGGAATGAAATGGGGAAAACACGTCTTTTAGCCGTCTTCTCGACGAGCCAGCCCACGTTTGAGGAGTTCAATTGCTGCTAAGGGAGATCAAACGCAAATGATGTGGTGGAAAATGAAGACAACGATCAAGGCGGTAGCAGAGGGGAGGGGGTCGGGCGTTACATCATCCCTCTGAGGTCACCTTGATAGACTCCCCGACTCTGCTTTGACTCACACCGTCGAGCCCCGAAAAAGAGAAGAAACAAGAAGAATATAGAAAGAATATAGAAAGAAGCGGCTCCGGTGGAGACTCGGCGCCTTAATGGACACGGGCCCGGCAAATTGGGGGAAGAGGGAGTCGGCGCACACGCCTCATCATTCGCCTTCTCCCGGTTTGCCCGCCGTGACACTTTGGATCCATCAGCTCCAATATGAGAGGAGAAATTGGCCTTCGCTCGGCGGGGCCCCGCTCACTTTGCCGGGTCGGGCCGGGCCGGTCTGGGACGCGAGCCAAATAGACTTTAATGACGCTGCCGCCGCCGCCGCTTCTGAACTCCGACTGAACTGACACTACGGCGGCCCGCTGAGATTCGGTCGGACCTTGGACGCTCGCGTAGCGAGAACAAAAGAAAAGAAAGAATAATCGTAAATCAAGGCTAATCAAATGTGACTGATTGCAATTCATTAACAAAGAACTTCTAATTAGGGAAATGTTTCATTCCTCCTGAATCCCAAGCATGACCTAAAAAAAAAAAAAAATCATAAGCGGAATGCAGTCGCAAATATCCTTCTTGACTTTGCACGTGGCGCCATTCAAAAATGCGCCGCTAAATATGCGCGCGGGAGAAGATTTGCCTTTCAGCAGCCATCTGCAGCGCTTCTCCCTCATTCCCTCCTTCCATCCTTTCCTCCCTCCCTCCCTCCGTCCATTCCTGCTGCCTTTTCACATTTTCTCCTCCGAGCCTTCTGCTCATCACCTCGTGCCACTTTCCGCAAAAAAGAGAAAAACAACAACAACAATGGCAGCGAGGGCTCGTTCAAGCAATGTCGAGCCCGGCCGCTAAATATCGTTCCCGTTTGCAGAATTCCCGCCGCGGCTGGGCTAGCATCGTCACGCTCCGCCGCCTTTGCTTATGTAAGCGCACGCAGAAGAGGCAATCTTTGGATCGACACATACTCCGCAGGAGAGATATTACCGCCGTAATCTAGACGGAAATGGGGGTGCGCGGCGGCGGAGCGGGCCGACCTTGAAGAATTTAACCTCGGGAGTTTATTTGTCAGCCTGATATCCTTTTTTTTTCTTCCCAAAATGCTTCTGTAAAGGTTTCCGTAATTGGAGTCACTTCGAAGCTGATGAGCCAGTTTTGGAGCGAGTGCTCAGAGTGCTTCACTGCCAAGGACAATTTCTTTTTGTAACCCGAGTTATGTGCTTCCAGCCCGTAAACATTTTGCCAAGGCTTCTTTATTTTGCTCAACTTGAATGAGTTAGGAATCGTTTTTATGCAGGTCTTTTTTTTTTTTTTTTAAAAGAGAAGCAACCAATTGGCAATTTTATATCATTTGAGTCATCTTCAATTTAACAGCTCCAGCAGCTAGCCGCTAATGCTAACCATCTACGGTAAACATCCTGTGCCTTATCGCGACGGGGCTCACAAATATCTCCGAGGCGGCAGACCTTTTGTCGCAGGCGCGATGCCCCTGAGCAAACAAGATTACGCCGAGCAGTCGGAGTTCCGAGACGCCATCCTTGACGGGCCATTGTTTCAAAGTATGGCTGCCGGGCCTTCTCCATACATAATTGAGCAATTCAGTTCTATTCAGAGTCCTGTGTAGCTTCATTGAAATATTTTTTGTATTTTTTACAACTGATTTGTGTCATTAAATATTGTTTGCTAAAAATGTATTCATTATATCCAATTGAATAAATCATAAATAAATGAGAATTTGGTTTTTTGCTTGGTTTTAAGCGGTGTGTTGAGAAATGTGGACATTTTTCCAACACGCGAGTACGTTTGGGTCACTATCTGGCTCTAAACGGCGCAGTTGCATAACGTCTTTCAGCGAGGGCAGGCTAGCCAAACTAGGCCAGCGAGGGGGGGGGGGGGGGGGTCGTCGCCACGGAGACAGCATCTAAAGAGCCAGATGCACCTGTGTTAGATCAGACAGTACTTTTTTTTTTTTGCGAGGGCGTATTATGAGAAGTGCCTAGACGGGTCTGTAACCTCCTGTTGTAGCTGTAAAAGTGTCGGGTCAGCGTTTCGGAGTCAGCCAAGGGGTCACGGGAAGGAAGCGCGGCAATTTGGACGGGATGTTTGGAGGTCCCGCCAAGGTCACTAAGACTCGGCGCTAAAAACCGCGCGATAGGCCCGCTCCGGGTTCCGGTCGGCGAAATGAAGCGGCTCTCAGATCAAAGTGAAGAGCTCCGCCTCCGTTTTCAAGAAGGCACTTGCAGCTCGCCCGGCAACTTCTCAGTCAGGCACGGACAAATATGTCATGAGAGTCTCGCAAAAATTCAAATGGCACCTTCTCTGGCTTTTCTGCAGATTGGAAAAGCTTTTGGATTGTTTTGCTTTCAATTACTCACTGCCGCGGGCGTCATTTCTTCAAAAGATTCTTCGTAATTAACCATGCCGTCGTCGGCGTCGCTCATCTGGCGACGACGCAGCTCGCGAGTTTATTTCCGGAAGGTGCTAGAAACCTGACGCACTTTGCCGAAATAACTGCGCGCTTTCAGTTGCCGCGGCAACCCGGGCCGGCGTGACGCCAACGGCTCGCAAGTCGGGCCGACGGCGCGTTTTCGTCCACTCTCAAAAGGCCCGTTTCCATGCGGAGGTGTCGGCGCGGATGAAAACAAAAGAAGAGGAGGGCCGGCGCTGCTTTGAGGCAGAAGGTTGGCCGCCGTCGCCGCGCCGCAAACAGACAACGTGAATTACGAGGCCGTGTTCCATTATTTTCAGCCGAGCGGCGGCCAGCGCCACATTAAACAAGCATCTGCGTGCTTTGGCGCGGGACCCCAATCCCCCCCCCAACGCCAGATCTCTGCTCTCTCCCTATTTCCCCCGATCGCGGTCGGGCATTGAGCGCATCTCGGCCGTTGTCGTCCCGGTCAAGGTTGTCTTGTTGCTTTGTGGCGAGTTGGCGCCGCATCACTCAAGCTGCTCTGGTGCCTCTCAGCAAATCTCAAGAACAAAAAGACAAACACGCCGCGTCTCTTTGCTGCCGGCCGACTTAAAGCAGGCTCCCGCCGAAGAGATTAGGCCCCGCCCACCCGCTTCGGCCTCCACGAGAACCACTGAAGGTCGCGGTTTTTATTTCTTAGCTAGTGTATGAAACGCGCTTTGTAACGCAAGCTGAACCCCGAACGATAAGCTGTTGAACCGAGCCAGCTAAGAACACGCTAGCCGCGCGAGCGCGGAGCTCGGCGCCGGGTGTCGTGCGGCGGCGGCAAGCAGGGTCGACCTTTTGTGTTTGTCATATCTCCTCCAGCTCAGGGCGACCGCAATGTGTCCGAGACGCTTTGGCTCACAGGGGACACATCAGACAACCACGAGGGAGTCGGGGGATGGAAGGAGGGGCGGGGGGGGGTTGACCGTCCCCTAGGACAAGCCTTGTCCTCTCTCACTGTGTCAGCGTCACGCCTTGATGCTTCGAGAACGACGGCGGCCTCCAGCACCACGCACGCACGGACAAGTGACCAGGAATCGCCGTCCTCATTGCAGCCCGATTAAAAAGCGACCACTCGAAGCCTTCACGACCCAAGACGGAGTTGCAGAGGCAGGCTCTACTTTCTAGGACTGACGCAGGTGCTGGTTTATCTGGCCCAGATAACACGAGCTGGTGCCATCATGTGGATTAGGAATGTAAAGCGCGCCGCAGTCACACGAGATGGCTTTGATTCATCCAAGCGGGCAGGAAATGAAATAGCGGCGTGGCGAGATTAAAAAGGGGGCGCAGGGAGACGCGGCAGCGACTTTCATTTCCACGCGCTGACCACGGGCCAAAAGATGCTCGTGACAGAGATTGTTTTGCTCAACGTGGAAGTTGGACTAGCAAGCCGGGCGGGTGATTAATATGCACGCTAATGGAAGCTGGCCGAGGTGTTTTCCGGATGAAGGTAGCGACGCGGCGAGCGCGCACGTTGCGCATCAATCTCAAATGACAGCCCCGCCCGAGCATCACCCCGACGCTTCAGAAAGTGATAATTAGTCGTTTGTGACCCAAGCGGCGAAAGACAAAACGTCAAAAAGCTGCACTTGACACTTGGATTCGAGACTGGAAGAAGAAAAAAAATCAAAATACAAATGGACAAAAGGCGAGCAAAAATAAAACCTAGCTTAGCATTGCTAGCGCCGCCATTCTGTTCTGCATTCTCTGTGCTTTTTCCGACCACGACTATGCGCGTTTCGAAATGGCCGTGTTGAGAATGCAAATTCATGTGTGTGGAGTATCGTTTTTAAATTTGCTAAAGTCGCTTAAAACGATCGATCTCGCCATGGCTTCCTAACCTAATCACGGCGGCCGAGCCATCCCGCACCGCTGACTATTACATGGCAAATCAAGGGAGCGGCGGCGTACACTTGCAAATCACTCAACGGCGTCCGACTGACCGCCGAGGCCGTGCGATTTTGCCGCGCCGCAGCCTCGGTCTTGAATATTACGCTGCAAATTGGAGCTAAAGTAAAACGTTCAAATCAGGGAAAAAACGGACGCGGTGTGAACGGCTGCGCGACGGCCCCGTGTTGCGTCCGGATCTCGTTAAGGCCGAGCGACAGGACCGGGTCTGCATATTCAATGAGCCACTCACCGTTTGTTGACTGGGTCGGGCAGGGTCCTTCCGGTCCGGCTTCACAGAGGCCTTTGCTGTAAGACACAAAGGAAAAGTGGTTCAGGATGAAGTCGGTGCAAGGAGGGGGGGGGCGCTCGTGTTTTAAATAACACTCGTTGGACCCGAAGGCGGACGGGCTGGGCTAATTAAGGCAATCAATTCCTTCTAATGAGCGCGAGCGGCGGTAGCGTCGCTGGGAGAGCGACGTTTGGGGGATGTTCCCGCCACCGTTTGGAGGGTCTGACGGATGAGCTCGTCCGCTCGGAAAATGAGGAATGACAATACGAGGCGTCGGCTCATCTCGGCATCTGTTGATCAGGAAGGAGCGGACGGGAACAATGGCGGCCGCGCGTTCAAGGCTGGCAATAATATCCGGCGTGGCGATATTACACCGGGTAGGGAGGGGCTGGCGTCTTCCCATTGTCTCTTTCGGCGGGTGCAACTTCCAAGTCGACGGGCGAGCCAGGTCCGCTTGTTGGCGCTCCTCGCATGTTTGCGCTTCGTGATGAAGCCGCCGCCATACCACGAGAAGCCTGGCCACCCGCCGGCCGTGTTTACGCAGCAAACATCACGCTGGGCTCGTTGCGACAATGGAGTCCGAGCGGGGCCTCCATTCTGCCCGTCGACTTGCCTCCAGACGCGACTTTGTTTTGCGTCCAGACGCGACTTTGTTTTGCGTGTGGGCCCCGCCGTCTGATAAGCAATCGTTGAGGAGTCGGGCGCCTCTCGAAGGCAATTACCGTAAAAGTGACGCCAATTAGAGGCAGACAAATGAGATAAAACCAGATGGTTGAGTCGCTTAGGAGCAAAATGAAACTGAGCAAGCGGAGCGCATCCAAGACTCTTTACAAAGTAGGTCACGCAAAAACCAGGTTTTTTTCCCTGCTAAGCTAGCATAAAAGCCTTCTTGGTATTTTACCGTTCTCTCATCGGGGTATTAGCGGCGAGGCGACATGAATAATTTTGCTCCTTTGGGGTGACGGGAATTAGTCACTATTTTCCATTGTTTTTTTTTTTGTTTGTTTCTTTTTTCAATTTAGTGGTGGAGCCGAGCCCGCCACTCAATATTAATCTGATTTGATGTGAAAACCTGTCGTGATCGCCCCCTAAAAATAATGAATCAAATAAATAAATGGATGGGGGGGGGGGGGGGGAGCATGCTGTGATTATTCCGTCGTTGTCATTTCACTAAATTAGGTGACATTAAAAGGCAAATAACAAAGGAGGGAAGAAAAAAAACATCCGAGTGAATTTTGTGCACGGATGTTGTCATCAACGCATGCAAATCAAAAAGTCAACATGGATATTATTCAAATTGTGTCTTTTTGTCATGGAAAAGCAAACTTGTAGTTTAGAAATTGCCCCCCACCCTTTTGGTTTATTGGAGGAGACAAGCATGACTGCACACGATGCCTCCGTGGGGAGGGCGGGCGGGCGACCCACTTTATGCCTGGCATTCATCAAAAAGCCGCTTTCTTTTCAAAGCGGTCCAACTCGCAGGTGTTGGGAAGGAATCGCAGCGAGAAACCGCATAAAGCGTTCAACAACTTGCTGGCAGTCGATTGGGCATCTAAAAATAACTTGAGCCACATGCTGCTTCACCTGCACATCCTTTTTTTTTTTCATCAAAATGGAACTCTGGGACTGTTCAAAGGACGCGTAGGTTGACATTTATCAACATTAGTCAATATTTCATTTGGAAATCACACCGTTTTTCCTAATGGCTTGTTTTGAAGACAATTTGCATATTTGTTGGGTGGAAATTAGCACGCTCACGCTACTAAATGTCAGTCGTACGACAAAATGTGATTTGCTTTCGGGAAAATGCTAAAAATACGCCGCTCGGCCCGCGGTGGACGTTTGTGCGTCAGAAGCGGCTCGCCGGCCACCGGTTGGACTCGCTTTAATCGAGTTTGCGTGACGAGCACACGGCCCCCGAGCGCCGGGGGCTGCAAAGTACACGACGATTCGATTACGCCTGCACGCAAACCTTATTTGGGAGCATCTGCTTTCGGCTTCAAGGAGACGTACGGAAAACCGACTTTTCAATGTTGACATCCAAATTGTCGCTTCTCTGCTCGTTCTGTTGGCGTGTTTACGTTTCATCAAAAAGAGGCTCAAAAAGGACGAAAGAAAAAAAAAAGATTGCTCGCAAGTGGGCAATCTTCGGCTTCAAAAGCTCCATTTCAAAATGGAAACATCAAAGTTAGCCAGGTGGACTTCTTTCTTTCACAGGAGCCCATTGATTATTCCGGCCAGCGTCACGTTTTGACCTTTCCCGCCTCATTAAAAGAGTCGCCGCCGCCGCCCGGTCATCAAATCTGACAAAAAAAGCAGAGCGACATCGTGACGGCTCCAGCCGACATGTCAAGACGACGTCGCTTCCCGATTTCTCCTTTGATGGCAAGAGGAGAAAAAAAAAGCAGCGGATGAACGAATGCGAGAGCGCGGGCCGGAGGTTAATGGCCGCCAATCAAAGTGCTCCAAGTCTCTGTGATGGAAGCAAAAAGGTGCCTCGCCCCGTGGGTGACATCAACATGGCCGTTATTTCCCCAAACGTTCCGCCTGCCTACTTTGCCGCTCGCTCATTATCCCAGCTCGGCCGGGAGCTCATTTAAAGAGGAAAATTTGCTTCATTGGGTAAGCAGAGCTGCAGCGTTACAAATACAGGGGGGGGGGGGGGGGGGGGGCTCCTAGACTGGCAGGGTGTCCTCGCAGCAGCCGGCGCTAAGCGTTATGGAGAGCAAAAAAAAAAAAAGAACTGAGTGCAATCAGCCTCGGCTCTCCTCGATTGTAATTCTGCCGTGTCCTGCGCCCAACGGCATGCAAATGTAATTTATGCGGCGCCGGCCACCCAGCCGAAACATTTGCATGCGGAAATGAGAGGCCTGAGATGGAAGGAGGGCTTGCTACTGTACCCGCAAGATGCTCTGTATTTCTTTTGAAGCCTCCACGGGGCAGCGCGGCGGCCCTCGGGCTGACGAGCTAGCGAGTTAGCGTGTTTCCAACAAACAACAAGGATTTGTTGCAAAGTTTCTTGCGACTATTAATTGACAAATATTAGCCCCGTATCTAATGGGGCGAGATTCTGCAGGCTGGCAAAGTTCTCGTGTCAACAGGATCGACTGTGTTCAACTTGACTTTGTTCCACTTGGCTAGCGCATTTGCATGCATTTAGCGCCGCGCCTCGGGCGCCGCTGCATGTCCGTTCCGCTTATTTGCTTAAAACGAGACACTCTGCCTTAAATGATATACAAATAAAAGATTATAAATAATCATTAGGGATTGTTGCCGGGAGCCGCGTCAGCCGTGATGGAGGTCACAAATACAGATGTGCACCCGCGCTGTCACTTTTGAAACGCATTGACGGGTGATTGATATCGCCGATCGAGCGGCCGACGGGAAAGGTTGACGCCAAGACCGATGGGGAAAAGACCCGAGCTGTGATCGATGGCGTGACAAATACAGCGGCCGGGCCGGCGAAATTTAGGTCAAAGCCGAGTTAGCGCCGCCGACTCTCCAGATGAGCGCCCGCCCGCCCGCCTGATTCGAGCGCCCTCCCATTCCCCCGGGGATCGACAACAGCTGGCCGAGACGCGTTTATTACTTACGCATTATGCCCGAGCGGCGGCCATTATCGTCACGGGAATCCATCATTTCAAAAATGGAAAACAAAGGAACCAAAATCAAGGTTTTTGTCTGAATGACATTGGAGCTTCTACACAAGTGCGCTGACAAACAGATAGCTAGTTAGCGTTAGCGTAGCTTACCAGGATTTTCCTGAAAGTGACTTATGGTCAACGGGAGATCTTGGTGCAAAGGGCAGACGGAGGATGGGTCTTAACCTTGACAGACTCCAAAGAGACCGGCGGCTGGGCCCAGGAATGGACCGTGTTCACTTTCAGCACCGCCGGCTGCCAAATGTTTGCATTGCCTGCTGGCCTTTTTAATTATTAACACACTTGTTATGCCACCATTTGCCCACCGCCTGGCGCGCAATCAATATTCCATTGAGTTCCTCATCTGCGTGCCAATAAGCGTTTCAATAAACTAGCGGAACGGGTCGCTCGTAAACACGACAAAATAAAGCAGTCGAGAGGTTAATATGGCCACGCCGTCTTTTGCCACCCGTATCCACTTTAACGGTCTCCGATGGCGCTCGGCGCACGTTTCCCATCGAGGCCGATTAGCTCGGGACGTTGTGCGACCCGTCCGCTCGGCTTCTATTAGGCGTGCTTGTTTGGCCCCGGCTTGCGTCTGGAGCACGCCTTCTTGTTGTTCAATACACGCCATTAGCGCTAAGTGAGGCGAACGGATGCAGACACGCCGCGTGCGTGCGTGCGCACACGCTGAGCCCAGCCGCGCGCCGTCAAACCTTTGCTTAACGTCAACGGGCCAAACGCGACTCGGCATGACGTGATTTGTTTAGCGGCTCCGCCGGATCCATACGCTCTGATCGCCGGCGATAATGGCCCGAGCCCGTAAGCTGGCTCGTGGAAATGAGGCAATTTCGCTTATTTGAGACTAACGTGATTTTCTGAAGGATTCCACGCTCGCAAAAATATTTCAGAGATGGTAAGAATGATGTTTTGGACAACGAGTCGATTCTAAATTGCCCTTTTCTTCCTCCTTTGCCCGCAATCCTGAGCAGCTTGTTTAAAAAATGAGCTCCTCGTTAGCTAGCCAAAAAGTACTTTTCCTCAGGTCTTATCGTTCCACCTCAAGGTGACCTTGAACCCTGGGAAAATCTATGCCGGGCGTCTGAGTGCCTCAATTCAGCGCGACCGCAGATAACACTTGTACGCCGCGCTGCTAAGTGGAGAAGATCGATGCGCTCACGTATGGATTCTGGAGGGGGGGGGGCGTGTTGGGGAGCAGATAAAGTCGCCGGTGTGCGCTCGCCGCTCGGCTAGCGAATCAAAGTTAGAACTGTAGAGACGTACATGTAGTCCAAACCTGTTTTGCTCGATGCCAGATGAAAGCTAGTCGTCGTAAAAGTCGCTTGGCTATATTAGCGAACAACCTAGCGAGCGAGCGCCAATCATCAGAAAACCCATCCGTTGTTGCTGGAGATCATCCAAAGCGCTTGGAGCGATTTTTGTGTCGGCTAACCCATCCGGGGACACAATCGGAAATTTGCGAGGTGAAGCGGAACCGCGTTGATGTGGGCCGCTCGAGCTCATTAGCGGCGCGGTGAATAGCGGTCGCACCTGACTCGCGTTTCATTTCACTTTTTACGCCTAATGAACATTGGGCGGAACGGGCCCCGGGAAATCGTTCCACGGCGGATGAAACGAGGACGGGATGCTTTTGTTTCGTTTTTTAGCGATTCCACGGTGTGCATTTGGCTTTTGTTTGTCGCAGCGGAGAGAGTTGTCATGGAAATGCAGCATTTGAAAGGTGCTGATTCACGCGTGCACATTTTGGCCTGTGAAAGCGAGTGATAGCGTGAAGGTCGTCTCCGTGGGGGGGGGGCGAGGGGCACTTGAAAATGCACGACCTTGAAATTCAGCCCGCCGCGCAGGCGGAAAATGGAAATGTTGACATTCTTCCGGGGGCCGCGGGGTTTTTAGCCTGCGGCTTTGCGAGCCCGTTTGGAATGACGCCGGCGCCGTCCTATTATTCGCCGATTGATAATTGATGGCTACATTCTAATTGTTTCCATAATTGACTCAACATTGTGCGCGCGAGCAGCTTTTGTTCTGCCGCCGAGCAACCGCGACACGTCAGATAAAATGAACACCGAGATGACACCAGACCGGCGATGATGCCTTTTTTTTTTTTTTTTTTTGGATCGTGAGTCATGAATCGACGTCCCCGCACGCTGACATTTTTGATGGCACGGCGGATTTGAGCTTTTCATCCCGACGGCCGAGCTGACTCGATTTATCGGTGCTGGTGCAAGGGAGTCGGGAAGTATACAGTCAAATAAATTTTTCGCATTCACTCTTTTTGGCTCCAAAAAAGATTCTTAAAGCGGAACAGCAAAGTGAGCAGCTCCAGAGTTTCTTTCGATGCCGGTGATGGTCATGACGAACGCTGACAGGTGTTTTCTTTTTTTTTTTTCTTCCCCTCCACAACCAAGTGCACTCAACGCGGCACTCGTCTTTTCGACTTGGCCATGTCGATCTAGCGCGGAGAAGAGGAAGAAGATAAGAAGGCGTGTAAACAGCCGCTTGCTCCGAGCTGACCCCCGAAGCCGAAGATGCCGCGGTGACTGAGTCAAAGAGGGGGCGGGACGCGGCGGATGCCATCATGTTTTTTTTAAGCGCCCAAGTCTAATCAATCCATGTGGATGACTGAAGGCCATTTACCATTTCCTCGTCAACGGCGGCAAACGGCGTAAGGAGATTGGCGCTTATCAGGCAATCAGCAAAAGCCCCGAGCCGATGCAAAGTCACTCGGCTCGCCTCATTTGCATACGCAATTAGCGTCGGCTTCCGGGGACGCGCTTGATTGACAGCGGCCGCCTCTGATTGGCCCCGCTTTTTCAATCAGCAAAAATCTTCAACAGGCTACGCAAATCCCGCCAGCACTGTGGGAGCTGCTTGATTAAAGTGTGACTTTTTCCTCTACAATTTTTTTTCCCCTACAATTTTTTTTTTGGACACAAAAACTAACCTTTTGTCCTATTTTTTTTTTAAAATTCTTTAATCTGACTTTTTCAACAAAATAGATCTTGAGACGCTAACCTTTTTTTGGTCTCTCTTTTCAAGATCATGCACGTGTGGGAGGGGCGCACGTGATTGACGGGCCGGCTCGTCGTGATTGACGGGCCGGCTCGTCGTCGCCAACGTTTGAAGATGTTGGCGGCGCGTCGCAGTCAGGCGCGAGGCTGATTAGAAAGTGGAGCGCAATCTCTTCCCGGCGCCGTCAAGGTAACACGTTCATTTAGGAGATAAGAAGCGATGCTGAATTTTCCGCGCTTATCAGCGCGCCGGCTCCTTAGCACAACAGTAAATAAGGCGGCGTGAAAATGGCAAGTTGCCCCCGAGGCCGGGCCGGGCCGGGCCGGGCCGAGCCGGGCGCTAGCTGTGAATCTCGAGATGCTTGATATCAAACGCAAACAGATTACGCCTTATTAGCCCGAGCGCCGCGCTAATAGGTGTTTTGCCGTCAAACTGGGCGGACATGTTTGGGATGAAAACACATCTGGCTGCCCCTAAAAAAAAAAAACACAGAAAAAAAAAAAAAGGAGCTGGACAATCCCAACCCGGCTACAGAAAAGGGAGGCGGGGAGGCAGCGGCACAGCGCGGCTGGCATGACAACCCACAGCCCGGCGGGATACTTGGTTGCCATGGCGACAAAGAAGGATGTTCATATCGGAGGCAAGTTTGAGCGGCCGGCGGCACGCTGGTGCGATCGCAACAGAGTTGACTTTCAGAAGCGGCCGCGTACAAACGATATTCCAGAACGTGTGATCTTTTCACGCTTTTGAATGGGTGCGCAGGCCAATCGCTCATCTTCTAATAAACACACACGCTGTCTCAGGATATGAAAGAAATGCGCTGGGGCCCGCGAGCAATTTCCTCTTAAGGAAGATGCTCGAATGACAGCTGCTAAGAAAGCGCCAGCGGCACTACTTATGTGGGAAGCGGGGAATTTCAACAACAGCGCTGGCTTGCGTGGGGGGTGGACATTTATACACATAAATACCTCATCTAGTTTTTTCCTCTTCAATTTCCAATGGTGAAAATGGAACCATCTCATATATTTGATTCTTGTCAAGATAATCAAGCCAAAAGCGCATCAACATTTCTGCTTGACTCAACTTTGCTCAGATCAAATGTTACGTTTGGGATTTCTGGGAGGTTTTTTTTTGCACGCTCGCCGCCCTCCCGTCTCCGAGAACGTCAACACAGGCATCGTCTGGGGGCGGGGCGGGGTCAGCGCCGGGCTCCGGACGCTCTTTTGCATCCGTCACCTGGTAACGCTGGGCCAGCGGGGAGCTTCCTGGTTAATGTATTCCCGAGGCTGGCGGTAAACAGCTGCACCTGGACAGCGTTCCTCCCTCCTCCTCCTCACCTTCTCTCGGCTCCCCGTCGAGATGTTGCATCATCTCAAGAGGAGCAAGAGGGAGGGAGGCAGGCAGGGAGAAGTCATTAAGCTGGTGGACTTTGAAACGCCAAAGTTCAAGCGCTTTTGTGCGACTCGACTTGGGCACGGGAGGACCGCGACTCGCTACGACACCTTCAAAAGTGAAAAGTACACTCGAGTCGCTCGTACAGTAGAATCGACAGAGCATTTCCTGGGAAAAGCACAAAAAAAAAGACAAGAAGGCAATTTGATGGGATTGAGGAGATGAAAGCTGCCCTCCCCCTCCTCCCTCCCTCCCTCCCTCCCTCCCTCCCTCCCTCTCCATTCAAACACAGCAACACCGTGGTTTCCCCTCGCAACCAGAGACGACCGCACGCACACAAAACAACACCGGTCGGGAAAACAAGCCAATGGGGACGGAACCTTCCGCGAGTTCCTGCGCAGAGGGAGGGGGGGGAAAAAAAAAGGTGTGGTCGCCAGTCTTACCTGACAGATGGCGGTGAGCGCACCTTCCTTGCGGGGAGGCGGAGGCATCTGGAGTTGGAGAGGCAGCAATGCGCCGAGATGGGACACGAGCGAGAGAGGGAGGGCGGGCAATTCGGAGGCGGAGCTTGGATGATCTGTCGCCGGCGGCGATGATGATGACGACGACACTCGGGAAACGGTTCCTCGGAATCCCTCCAGCCTCCCGCGGCAGCGAGCGCTCAGCCGTGATTGGTTGCAGGAGGAGGATGTGAGAGTCCCCCGACCCCTCCCTCACCTGTCATAGCGGACTTGTAAGAACATGTCTGTGAGGCCCAGGCTCGTTTCTCCAGAGAAGCAACAGAAAAAACACCTACAAGGTCGTTGCATCACCATGGTGACCTGGGAAGCTGCAAAATGGCAACCGCACCAAAACAAATGTCAATCAAAATCGTGTTAGGAGACTTATGTACTTTATGAACTGGTCAGATGAAGAAGCAACATTAATTACATAATACAGTATAGACAATGTTCAATATACAACGTATGATGGCTTGTGGCAGCTAACGACTGACTGTAAGAAAATAAAAAAATGTCACAGCGCTCTGAAAGGTCAGGCGGCTCTGTAGCCACAGTCAAATAATCAATCGACTATTTATAGCAACACAACATTTGCAGTCGTAACAATGTGCTCGGACGGCAGTTTTGCACTCGGCTTGACGCAAAGGTTAGCAAGAGACGAGCCCGCACAAAAAGTGACCATGACATGCGTAAAAAAAACATTCGGCATTTTTTACATTTCATGGTGTAGGAAAAATGATTTTTAAAAAAATGAAGCCATCATCACCGTGACATCAAGCCCAATGACACTTCAATTACATTTGCAAAATAATGGGGCAATCAATCATGAGGGAATCAGGCAGACTTGATTAGCCTAACTTACCTTCGAACAAAGTTCCACGGCGAAAGGAGTGTAAACGAGAATCAAAAGGTTGATTATTATTTATAACCTATGAACTTTAAACGTCAAGAAAATAGCAAAAAGACGTTAATTGAGTCCACGCTGTACTGTACGACACAACATTCGCGACCGCCATTTTGGAATATCCACATCGGAAATTGGACGCTAGTTGCGCATGCGCACCAACGCTTGTACGGCAAGTCATGGACAAACAACACAACCGCGCATTTTGTATTATGTATCGTAAATATAAAAAGAGTCAGTGTAAAAGGCACAGAAGTTGCCTCTTCTCTCGCCGAGCGCCATAGCATAGAAGACTTTTCCGCGAATGCACTTCACCTCATTTCCCAAGCTTTCTTCATGTCAGTTCAACAATAGCAGACATGCAATGCAATTCCCCCTCTAAATAAATCCAATTAACGCTGCCACTGCTCACATTTGCGCATAAATAGACTTTTTTTTTTCTCCTAAATCCCCCAACTGCACCAGCTCCTATTGTCAGACCAAAAAAGAGTCGAGGAGATCATGAGCACATTTTCTGACTGAACAAGCAAGCGGCGATGCTATCTGGCCTGTGGTATCACGAGCAGTTAGACAAACTAGGGGCCCCGGACCACCGGGGGGCCGTGAGCTGCGTTTTAGAGGGCTGGGAAAAAAAACAGTTTTTAACTACTACATGAGGGAGCTGTGTGTCAATGAAGCCAACGTAAAAATAACCTCCCAACAAGGTCACACAGAGGAGATAGCGGCCTGGCGGTTTGTTTTATTTAATCAGCGCAGAATTCTGGAGGATTATTGTTGCATCTTGATTCTATCTTTTTTTTATGAGTCAATTAGCTGAGCACGACAGTCACTCTCAAAGCCGAACGCTTCCATCTTTTTGTGTGCCACGCAAGGTGCATCACCTTCACTCAGCCTCATGATGTAGGGTTTATTTTTAGTCGGGCGGGGTCACGTGACACGCAGAGTGCAGCTGGAGGCGAGCGCGGTAACACGCCGTGCGGCTCCAGGTTGCCGACCCACGTGTACCTAATGTTATGACGGCAGAGGAAGAATTTTTGGCTGCTAATTTTATCTATTTTATCCCATTTAAAGTGAATATTTTTCTTCCACTATCCTCATAAAAATCATAATGGAAAAAAAATTGCAAAAGTGCAATCTTATTTCCTTCATCCACCCGCTGCCGCCGACAAATAAGTCGGGAGGAGCGAGAGCGCGAGTGTCATTACGCGTCCATCTATGCTCGTTATGCCGCCACTAATGGAGAGGGGGGGGGGGGGGAATTATGCAAAGCCACCAGGAGAAAAATAGGCTTGACGAGACCACCTCGCGCTTTCCTGTCTTGATGACACTCGCACCACCAGGCAGAAAAGATGCGGCTGCGTTGGAATTATTTTTTGAAGGTGCAAATGTTCTTTTGGAAAAATGATTTCTAAATTTGCAATGAATAATTAAATTGACTGTGTAATTCTACTGCACCGTTGTTTTCGCCCGTGCGGACGATTTGGGGCGGGTGACCTCCACGTGACGCCGCTTGCACACGTCTCGTCGGCCATTTTGCGTAGTAGCCTAAGAGCAGCTGACAGATGGCTGCCCGTCTGGACCCGCCGTGTGTTGACGCGGCGGCATGCTGACTGGGCACCACGGCGGCGGCGGGAGGAGGAAGATGGCTGTGGCGGCGGCGTCATGGCAACGGCGGAGTGACCTTCACGGCCGAAGCTCCTCGCTCGCCTCGGACTTTGTGAGTCATCCGCCGGCGCCGCCGTGTTCAGGCTCTTCTGTGGAAAAACAAAAGCGACAAGGCACTGGAAGAAAAAAGTCGCAGACAAACACTTACTGGAGGCAATTCCATTCCTTGGCGCTTTCTCGACTCGCTGGATTATTCCGAGTGGTCCTGTTTCTATTTACTCGTGTGATTCCTCTTTTTGGGATCATTCCCACTTGTCATGTTTATTTTCATTGTGGATGGATTATTCCGAGCTCTATTTCAACTCTGGCCCTTTTTGCCATTTATCAGCGGTACCAAAACCCGAGCCCGGATGACAAACGCTCGAAAACGTATCGATCGGGGTACGCCGTTGCTGTGGAAACGCGGGGAAGACATCAAAAGGAGGCAATGAGTCAAATCCCGCCGGAGAGTCCGGCCACTCGAGCGTGTCGAGCCGCTAAGAAGCTTTGCGTCTGATTCAGTGTCAATTCTAACGCGGACGTTTGGCTCTCCATTTCTCAAAAGGATGAAGCGGAAAACGGCGGCCACCCAAAAACAGGAGAAGAGCGAGTAGACGCTCCGAGCGCCTTCTAATCTGCTCCTTTGACCTCCCGATTGGCTCCAGATTGAAGAGATTGGTCGCGGGATGAAATATGGCCGACCTTGCTCAGCGACAAGATAAGGGCGGCCTATCGCAAGACATGGCCGCTCGCTGCTTCTGGAGTTTCGCCCTGGAAGCTTTTCCACCGACCTGCTCCAAAGCATGGGAAATTGCGTGGCGTGGCCATTTTGTCATTACCAGAGATTAGATGATGACGCTTTCAAATCGGATGATTGGCAGGCGGACTCGTCTCACCTCGGAGTGTTTGTGTGTGCGTCGCCGCAACCCGGCCGCCGCCTTGCATTAGCGAGCGAGCGAGCGCGCGCGGCGCTATCATCACATCCAATTAGACGTAATGAACACAAGCGAGGCGACTGAGGGGAGATAATCAAAGTTTTATTAAACGACGGCATCTTCTGTACACGTATATGCATACTGCAATGCTAAACCCTTCTTACAAAAAAAAAAAATCTAAAGCATTACAAAAGACAAAGGATCGGCCAGCTCGTTCCCTTGGACGATGCGTTCAAAGCCCCTCGCTTCATTTTATTTCTTCCTCCAAAGCGTAAAAAGTGATACGGCTTTTTTTTTTTTTTTTAAAGCACATTCCTTACGTGTCCATCTGAATGCTCCTTATATACAAGATGATTTACATTAAATACGCACGGGGGGTGGAGCTTCTACCTGGTCAGCTGACCCACCACCTTCAGCAGAGTTTTGTTCTCCTGCTTCAGCTGCTCGTTCTCGTCTTCAATGTCGTCCAGGTCCTGCCGGGGTAACACGGTGACATTTCCCACTTGAATGGAAGCCGTGAACCCGTTTAGGCGGCCAATGAGAGCGGGACTCACCCGGTAGAGTAGGTCCATCTCCTCTTTGAGCTTGTCAATCAGGTCGTCTTTGTCTTGCTGGGCCTTCAGCAGCCTGCTCCTCTCCTGCCGCTCGTGGCCCAGTTCCTGGAGAGGGAAAAAAAAAAAGGCTTTGCACATTCACAATAGCAATTTGTCCTCCCCGCTGCAGATGTGCTAATCCGCTTCCATGGCAACCAAGAGCATAACCGCCATATAGATATGGAGACATAAAAGCAAGTCTGGGCTTTGAAGCGCCCATGCGGGTTCAACGCGCCGCTCGTTTGGACAAGTGCCGCCCCGACCCGAGCCAAGCTTGATCAAAAGACGCTCCAACCATCGAGAAAATGTCATCATCGTCATCCTTGTGTGTGTGTGTGCGGTTCCAGACACTCGGCGTGTCCTACCTGCTCCAGCTCCTCCAGCCGTTTCTCCAGACTTGCCGGCGCGGCGTCTCTGACGTGGTGGCCGTGGCGATGCCGGCTCTCCTCGTCCATGCTGCTGCAGCTGTGCCCACACACACATACGCACACAGACACGCACAATAGGGTGAGCGCACCTGCTGCTTGAATGCCATTCCTTTCATGAAAGGCGTGAATCACAAAGTGGTGAAAGGAAAAGGTGAGGGGAGGGGGGGGGCGCGTTCAATGAGCCGAGCGTTATCGCCTTTGTCCAAGAGCTTTGCCATGAGGCAATCCTTGGCATATCGGGCCGGCCGAGCGAGAGGGGCGGAAGGTTCATTTTATCACCATTGCCTCCAAAGTCAACAATACTGCAAACAAGAGCAGCCGCTCAAAGTGGATCTAATTCCACAGCGAAACGATAACACCAGAGATTTTTTTTTTGCTTCCATTCATTCTAGTCTGCACAACCTGGCCACAAGGGGGCAGTATAATAGCGACAAACGCTCCTGTTTATGCCTTTTTGCATTGTCCGTTAGCATTAAGCTAACGTTGACGTCTGACTTTTCATGTTGACATTTGACTAATTACGATGGATTTATTTATGCAATTTGGCTGCTTACTTTATTGCCCCACGTCAATTTGCTCGTTTGTGTCTCGGCCTTGCAATTCTTGCTGCTGCTGCTGCTGTCGTTTCATCAAATGTCAAAGCAATCTGGACTCCAGTGAACTGGCGCATTTGTCCGGCCCAAACCTTTCCAAGCACATCAATTGCTCCCGGCGCTACCGGTGAGAGGGTCAGGGTGAGCGAGGGGGGGGGGGGGGGGGGGGGGAACGAGGCGGGGGCTCCAGATGGCGCCATGTCAACTGACTCTCAAAGCGGCCATCGGGTAAAAAAAAAGGGGGGGGGGGGGAAACGCTTACCTTTTGGTGCGGCTATTCCCAGATCTTGCCAGGTTCTCCTGAAATTAGAAACAAAACATGAGCTGAAGCAGCTTTTGTGAGGCTAACACCATTTGCAAAAACAACAACAATGAGGGACAAGCAAGTCATCAAGACGGGCTCAGGGGAAAAAAAAAAAAGGGACGAGTGTCCATCAGCGCGGCGGACGCTTCATTCCTCATTCTCGCATGACGACAAATAAATAGAAACCTGGAGACAAATCTCAGCGCTAGCTCAAAGTGGCACCGATGACTTCTTGATGTGCCTCCGGCGCAGCGGCGCGTCACGCCAGCCGGCCATTTACGCTGATCGATGAAGGGCCGCTTAAGCATGAGCTCCTCTCGCCCTGGTCGCGGCGGACAAACGGGTCCAAAAGCAGAAGCCGTTTGTTGACTTACCGCCGAAAGCCCGCTGGCCGGGTCTGCCGTCATGGCCTCGTTCTGGAAGGTGTTGGCCAGGACCAGCTGCTCCTCCTCCTCCTCCCGCTCGTCTTTATCGGCGCCGTCGTCGTCGTCGAGCTCGTCCAAGCTCTGGCGGAAAGAAGATAGAAGAAGAATGAGGACACGGGAGCCATGAGGAGAACTCAGCAGAGCGCCGAAGCAAAGCGGCGGCCCGAGATAACCTGCCCTTCTAATCCTCTTAAGCCACCGGAAGTGAGAAGCAGCGGGGAGCTCCGTCCACTTTCCAAACCTTTGAGAACACATTCCTGGTCCCGGTACCAGAATTGTGGCTCAATATCACTTTGGTGATCAACACTGGAATGGAAAAGATTGGCCGCTTCTGAGAACGAAATCATTGTTTGATTTGTGTTAAACGCTTTCAAACACAAACAAACGTTTCCGCTTTCCCGCTGCGCTCAGGGCTAAAGCGCTAACGGCTGCTAAAAATAGCTTTCTGGCCAATGAAGTCATTGGCGAGGCCTTTCCTGCCAAATGCTTTATCACGTCTCCTCGGGGACGTCTCCGAGCTCCTTCTGGCTCTCACAGCCTCTGAACTTCTCAGTTGAGTCTCAAAGTTGACTTTGGACCAGGCGGCGCCTCCAAAACCCCTCGCAACCATAAAAGGGATCTTTTGGTCAGTGACGTGTCCTCACGTGCGGCGCGAGATGGACGGCAGACAGAAGATGCGGGGTGAGACAATCCAGAACCCCCCAACAGCTTCCTGTTTACGACAAGCGGCGCGATTCTTCAAAGCTTCGGCAAAAAAAAAGAATCTTGTTGTTTTTCATGGGCCGTAAATAAAAACAGCCGTCGGCAAGTGCGCGACATGTGCTTTGGACCAGAACCGGCATCGCGTGGCACCACATCTGCTTTGGATAAAGCCAATCTCGTTGTTACATAAGCGTCTGGCTTTTGTTTTGGAGGGCCGACATCCCGTCCATTTATCAGCCAGCGGTTGGAATGTTAGCGTTTGATCCGCTCCGCGTGCGGTGAGCCCGATTCAGGCAAAGCGGATCGGGATGGTTTTCACGTCTTTGTTTTGGGTCCGGAGGCCCGTGGGCTTGACAGGAAGTGCTCCTGTGTTTTGTCTGACCTCCAATCTTGTTTTCACGTCTTCCTTTCTGCTCCGAGGTCTTTTTTTTTCCCCCTAGCAGTCGGCCCGAAGCGGATATTCTCAAAACATTTGGAGTCGCTGAACCGGTTTGCTTTCGGGGCGAGGGAGGATTTAGAAAGCCACAGAATGTCATGCAAAGAAATGAGATGAAGTGGCAGCAGCAGACAAAAGTGGCAACTTCTGGCAGCTAAGCCCGGACCGGCAAACCCAAACGCTCGGCCCCCTCCCAACTGGTGAACTTTCGAAACGTCTGCCAGCGAGCGGCCTTGGACTCTCCCGTCCGAACGCGTTTGTGTCACCTCGGCCTGAAGTCAAACGTATTTAACTTGCGCTGTCACTGACCTTCCTTCTCTTTGGCCCCAAACATTGCAAAACGTTGCGCGGGCAAGCTCGGAACATTTCGCCCGCGACAGGCAATTGCCGTCTCGGAATCCATCGAGCGAGGGAGAATGAGATTTGATGAGCAAAAAAAAAGGCAGAAATGTCGGCTGCCTCGACAGCGCTAAAAAAAAAAACCCCAGATGAATCACCTCCGGATGGTTTTGAGCGTTTGCGATGCAAAATCGGCCCCCCTGCCGAGAGGTTGCGCCGCTCGGCGACGATTACGAAGACACCCGCCGAGCCAGCGACTGATTACGGCCATCGGGAAGACGGCTGTTGAGAAAACAAAACGGGCAGCACTGGCGGCCTCCGGCCACATGGTGGCGCTGTTAGGCAATAAACAACACGTTCCATCTATTTTAAAACAGTCGATTGAAGGTTGACTTTTTTTGCTCGTTCACAGTTGAAATTTTGTCAATCATTGATGAGAAATGAAATGGCAGCGAAAAAAATGAGACAATGTCCACATTGGAGCCAGTCAGCCATTTTCCTTGGCTGCTGTCACGTGACTCATTAGTGTGACAAAGTCTCTCGCATGAACGGCGAGCTGGCGTGCTAAATTTGGCGCTCTCTGAGAGAGTCTGCAACGACGACGAGGGGAGAAAGAGCATTGGCTACGTTTAGCGTAGCGCCGAAATGTAGGAAAGCAGAAACAGGTCGTGACGTGCGTTACAACGTACAGCTAGGTCGGTCGGGCGCTCGCTCGGGGCCGCGTCATGTTGATCACCGGCGCTGCGGTGTGACTGCTTGCCCGCTTTGAGCACGCTAGCCAAAAACCCAATTCGGCGTTCTTATTATGATCAAACAAGAGCAAAGTGGCCCCTCCAGACCAGGAATGCACCATCACCCCCTGAAAAATGTGCGGATGGAAAATAAATCTGCTTTCCGTGGAACGTATATCGTCCGTACGTGGAAAGAGAAGCACAGAGGGAAAGGTAATCCTCGTGCGGAGGCCATCCGACTTTCAATATGAGAGGAATGCCAATGAAGTGCCGGTTGATCCCGGCCGGCGAGATTTAACCCAACGGCCCCCCGCGGGAGCGGCGGATGCTGACATTTGGCTTGGGAAGCAAAACGGAGGTTGGGGGTTCGATCCAAAATGGCGACGGCAATACTGGCAAAGCGACAAATGATCCAATCAAGGTGGAAATGAAGAAACGCGGCGAGACAAACGGAGCACAGATGTCACCGGCGGCCTCTTTCGACTGCTTCATTTCATTTCCTGCGTGTCTGCTGCACTCCGGCGCTAACAAACAATTAGCCAACATTAGGCCAGATGTGAAATAAGCGCTTTGATTCCGTGCCCGGAAATTGAATAAGTGCTGCTTAACGCATCAATCCACTGTGCCCGTTTCAAACAAGCTCATTAGCTTCATAAAAAGCCAATTAACTGGAGGCCTGTGGGGGGGGTGGGGGTATCAAACGGCGGCGCGGAGACGCACTTTGACCCCCGGCCGAGTCGATCATTCACAGCTGCTCGCGTCAACATACAACCAACCACGCTAGCTTGGAATTAGCCTGGGTTGCTAGCGGAAAGCGCACGCAACCATTTCATCTAAAGTTCCAAAGTATTTGTTTGGGAAGTTATGCGAGAAGGCGGCCCTCGTCGCCGAGCTCCCGACATTCTTTCAGCTTTTTCCCGAAAGAGGAAGGCAATCGAGCGTAACGCCGCACTTCCTGTTTACGCGCAGATGCCGACTCAGCGGCCTTCTCGGAATCTCGCTTAGTGACGGCCACCGTCGGCCGCGCTGATCCCACATGGGGACGGGGAGAAGCGGCGACTCCGTTTCCTTCTCCCTTCACGATGGGAATGTCGTGACTCAGCCGCTAGCGTAGCAGGGAGAACAATAGGTCACAGGCGATCTGGTAAAACATGTTTGATGCGGAACGAGCGGGAGGCGGGGCCAAACCGACACATCGAGATTAAGTCTGCGGTGTAAACATCGAAAAGTTATTGTTGTTAATTTCTTCTCGCTTCCTTGGGAGCTCTTGAGCAGCTGTGTGGAAAACAAAACAAAAAAAAGAAACGCTCCCGTTTGTTTGGACGGCGAGGCCCGCAGCTTAGCACGTTTCCTCCGCACACTTTCCCTTTTCCGCTTTATTTTGGATTCCCTTTCTGGACGGGCTGCCCGATTTGGAGCGAAGTGGAATTTTCCAAATCAACCTCTTTTGTGCGGCGCGTGACAACCGAGCCCAACGTGCATGCTAACTATGCTAAAATGCTAACGCGCGCTCATCGAGCGGCCACCCGTGTGGCTCTTTTCCATCTCGTTAGCCGCCGAAAGAATGTGAACCTGAAGATGCGAGGGTCAACCGCGTTTGTTATTCATGAGGAGGCCGGCTACGGAATAATCATCTGCTTCAGAAGAAAAAGTCGACGTCGGCGACCCCCCCCCAGGGCGGCCTGCACGTCGGTCGCAAAGAAAAGCTTGGGATTGAGAGCGAGAGAGAAAGTGAGCGAGCCAGCCAGAGTTTTGTTCTGTAATGGACATCCTTGGAAGAAGCCCAAGCACTCATCAGGCTGTGTGGGAGGAAGACAAAGCCCACGGAGGGAAGGAATGTGCGCTCGGGCGGCAGCGGAAAGGCCAAAGCCCGGCTTAAGAAGACAATCCTGAATTGTAGCGCGCGCCACAACCCGCCGAGGCTGCTTGAAAAACATTTGGACACGCTCGGGAGAGGAAAAACAAAACCAGAAATAATGGCAGCACTTCAGCGCCTTTATCGTAATTGGGCTCTTGGATCTTAATTGGAGGCTATCGTAGCACTTTGAATCGAAATTGGACTCGTATCGGGATTTGGATAAACGGAGACCGAACGGTATCAATGCCAAGTCGCCTCGTTGTAAAATGGCAGCTGACGAGGAAGGAACACCGGCGTCCCGCCGTACCGGGCGCCGCCTGTCACACGGTGCGAGGAGCGGATGATTGCGCACTTTCCCTCCGCTCGCTCGCTCGGAGCGCTTTTTATCTCGTCTTCGAAGCATCACTTTGCATACAAATGAGGCAGCCGGGCCCGATTAACGGCGCCTCGCTCGCTCTTTGGCTGAATGACGCTCAAATGGAGCGCAGGTGGACGATGGAATCCCGCGCCGCGCAATGAGAGGCCGCTTATTGAAAAACGCAGCGCGCAGCACGTCCACTAGGGGCATCGTCACAAGCGCGGCAGCCCATAAAAGGCTTCTTTTTCTTAAAACGACTCAATTAAACATCACGCAAGGCAGTCCCGGCGCCGGTGCCGGTGGCCCAAATGTCGTTAGTCGACTGAGTGAACAGCAACAGAGCTTTTGTGTGCGCGTCACGCACACATCGGCTTCCGTCACCTCCGAGCGCCGTGCGAATTTGGGACCTAACGGCGAGCTTCGAATGCTCAAGTCGTTCCTTGAAAAAATGAAAAGCAAGTCAGCGGCAACGCTCATGTTTGTTGCAGGAAGGTCAATGGAAGGAAAGAAAAAAAAAAAAAAAAGGGCGGAATGTCAACATAATTCCACTTGCCAAGTGCAAGCGGCTCCCGAAGGCCTGATGATTACGAGCCGCCTGATTGGAGCTGACTGGCAAAACCAGGAAAGGAATGTCCCACAAGCCTTCCCGCTTCCTCACCGCGTGCCCCCCCGACCCCCCTCCCCAACCTGGACACAATGTTCCCTGATAACCACACGAAGGCGGAGAAAAGCGCCGAATGAGGTCATCAATATGCAAATGAGCCCAGTCGGGTGAGACGAGGACACGGGGAGTTGATTTGACGCCCGCCTCCTCGTCGGGCTGGTATTCCTTCCAGCAGCCGATTCAAGTTTTAAATGCGATGACGAGCTCGCTTCCTGGTGAAAGCCTTGGCGGAGGTTACTCAAAAGGTGAAAATGAGAAGCGGACATTTTCGCTTGACTTCCTGCTTACCCGCTGGGAGTGTGACTCAGCACCTTGTTGACACTCCACACACACATACAAAATGGCGTCCTGAGCATCCCGTAAAATGAACGTTTTGAGCAATATTAGCTGCAAGTTTTAGCAAGATGCTAACAAGGCGTTAACAGAAACACACCCTCCTGCACGCTAATGAACGCATTCTTTGGCCCCAATTACAATTCCTACACACGCAGCAAGGAAACTATGTGGAATGTTTTTTTATTTTGTTTTACAAGGTAAAGGCGGGTACCTACACTATGTCAACTTGCCCACTTTCACTATTTCTGTCCCGATGACATAAGATAAGGAGTCAACCGATAAGGCGGGTTTGGCCAGACTCAACGGATACTTTCCAACAGAAGCAATTACGCAAGACTTCACATGTTTTGGCCATAAAACACGGTGAAGTCTCGTCAAAGCGGCGTTTTTACATATGCAACGTCGTTCCGCCTTGATAATTGTACGTTTTTGTACATTTTAAAACATCATTAGCATAAAAGTACTGCCTCAATGTATTTTTGGTGCTTTTCCGATTTCCTCTCCCTCCTTGGCTAACATCTGCAGGCTGCTTTCATTCCTCCAAACAACGGTAACAGATTAGAGCGGACACATGTATGGCAGGAATTTGGTGGGGGGGGGGGGAACAACAGCTCCTCCTGGCCACAATTATTTGTGGAGCCACAACACAAACGCTGGCAAGGAACGAGTCTACGCAAGAGCTCGCAAATACGACAGGAAAAGTGAAACTCAATGCAGCACAAATGACTTAGCGGGATTTCGACAGATTTTTTAAAAGATGTACACTACCGTTCAAAAGTTTGGGGTCACAAAATTGTTTGGGTGACCCCAAACTTTTGAACGGTAGTGTATATATTTATTTAGATAATTATTAATAGATTATATATATATATATAATCTTCTGTGTAAAAAATCTTATAATATATATGTATACATATAGATTATATAGAATCTTATACAGATATAAGATATAATCTATAATATTTAATTCATAATATTTTATAATAATATTTACACTACCGTTCAAAAGTTTGGGGGTCACCCAAACAATTTTGTGACCCCAAACTTTTGAACGGTAGTGTATGTTTTCAATTACTGTGACATTTACTCAATAAAATGTCTCCGCTGATTGAAAAGAAACTTTCCCAAACATTGTATTTAGGTAGTTTTGTATCCTAAATACATAATTATCATTTTGTCAGGTGTTTGACGTCCAAATGTGGGTTCCACTGACCTCATTGGACGGCATGCTGACGACACCTGTTGACCTCCTCTTCTCCCTCAGCTTCCTCTTCTCGATCTGCCCTTTGCCCTTCCTGGCGCTGGGCCCGCTGCTTTTCTTCTCCTTGCTCTTCCCAGGCGACGGACTTTCCCCGTCCCGCTCGCCGCCGTCCGACGTGCAACCATCCGGCGAGTCGCCCTTCGCCGGTCGCTGGAGTTCGTTCCCGGAGGAGCCGCCGCTGCCGCCGCTACTGCTGCCAGCCCCGGAGGCGGCTGCGATGTCCCCGAGCATTTTGGCTCTCATCTTCTCCCGTTTCGCCTTCCACTCCTCCAGGAAGTCGGTAGTGGCGCTCGACTTGAAGCCGCCGGTTGCCATGCTAGCTTTTACTGGCTCGTCACTTTCAACAAGTTTTGACAACCTCCCCTAAACTAGTCGCCGCATTCCTCGAGCGAGTGTCCCGAGAGCTGGTGGCGTGCAGAGCGGAAGGAAGGAAGGGGGAAAAAAACTTATTTGAGTTGTAAACGCATTAAAAAGTAGTGAAAGCGAACTTTTTAGACGACGCCAAACCTCGTTGGCGACTCACCTGCAGGTGTCAGGTTGTCGACTTCCTCAAAGTCGCACACCGGATCTTCCGACCAGGTGTGCCTGACGAGTGCTCGCCTCGGCTGACTGCGGTAAGTGACTTAGTGGCGCTGTTGGAGCCGCCGCAGCTCCCTCTGCCCTCCGGAGCGGCGGCCCGAGTCCGGAAATGACCGATGATTCCCGAGTGGAGCCGAAGTGCGCTTGGGAAAGCAACAGCGCAAGACACGCTCGAATGTGACATTTAGGAGCTAATAAAGCAGTGGGAAATATGGGGATCGTTTTGACATGAACGTTCGCAATAGATAAAATGCTTGGATTTGTGTTTTCTTTGTTTTACCCTCCATGAACGTGCTAAGATTCGCCCCATAATCCGACACAATTGCAACCGGGTGACGTCAACTATTATGATCATTAAGGTTTAAGTGACCGGAATGTTTTGAGTCATTTGGGCCGACTACAAAAGCAGCGCTCGCACGGTAACGGCTTAGCAGCCAGCTCATCATTTTATTTAAATGAGTCATGATTCTCAGCAATGTGTGTTTTTTAAAGCACAAGTTGTGCATTAATCATGTCCAGGAATGCAACATGAAGATATTCAAGGAATGTTGGCTGAGTTTAGCATACTAAACTAGTAGCGCACAATAAACGCAAGATTATGTGAAAGAAGTCCAAATGTGCTATTTAACTTGGTGATTGGCTGATTTATTTTCTGATTGGATTTGTCTAAATTAGCACTTCAGTTTTGGTTTAAATCACTGATTACCGAACATAGGCAAATCAATAAATGTGATGAAATGCCGCCCTCTTGTGGGTGGATTTGAGCATTGCATTGGTAATTATGTGGTCTTCTAAAATTCATGTTTTACATTCAGTACAATAAAATATTTAAAGACAAAAAATGTGGCTCCTGTTGATTTTAAATCTTTGCTGCTTGGAGACAGTTAAAAGTTCCAACAAGTGTGAATCGAAAAATGAGCAAGAGGTGAACTTTACAATGTACAAGTTTATTTTAATGAACTCTTCAGTGGTTGGTAGTCACAGCACAGCTTGCATGTATTAAGCCACACACCTATTTTACAAGAAAAAAACAAAACAAAAAAAACAAAGAATAAAACTCAACCAGGTCATCATTCTCAGTCTATTTGCAGTGACTTACTTTTTTTTCTCTTCGACTAAAATATGCTTAATAATAAAAAAGGCCACTGAAATACATCAAGGTTGGCGTGGAATATTTCAATGGTGTGTTTTGGACTCGCGGTGTCGACAGTGCACGTAGACTTTTTGTAAAACGGAGTCTGAGAGTCGTTGGCTAGAATACTAAACGTGGAAGAAAAACAGAAAAGCACTCATCCAAGTTAGTGAAAACAAAGAAAGTCAAATGGGGTCAAGCAGTTTCTCTTTGAAGAAAAAAAAAAAACACAAAACACTGTCGGCAGTCCCGCTTTGAAACCTGACACTTTTTGCCTTTCGTAATCGAAAAAAAAAGAAAAATACAATGGTAAGAAAAAGACACCTGCTTGTCCTGTGTGGAATTGGTATACTTTTAATAGTAACAGACTCAGCATGTGCTGCTCTCAAACATACAGCCTTATGTAAATACACACACGCGTACATATATTATATATACGCACGTGTGTATTGACACTCGGCACCTCCTAAAACAAGGTGACAAATACAGAGTATAAACCAACTAACACTACAAGCCAAAAAAAAAACGAGGGCGGGAGTGGAAGAAGAGTGACACATCCGACCGACTAACCAAGTGATGTCATTAAAGCGTCAAACAAAAACGATAATAATGCATATTGCACATTCAGTGAAAGCTTAAATTCCACCTGGTCCGCCTCGAGATTTCTTTTTCTTTCCCTCTTGGAGGTCAAATGAAAACGGTGAGCGGTGTGCGCGTCTGTGTGAGTGACTGCACGCGTGAGGAGAGGAAAAAAAAAAAAAAAAAGGAATTGACCCTTCTCGGGCGGAGGAAGAAAAAGGGAACAGCACACTTACAACAGGAGGAAGTAAAAGGCGGCGTGGCACAAATAAAATCAGGTGTTAATTGTAATAATAATAATAATAACAATAATAATAATAATAACAATTGTTCCTCAAGAGCGTTCCTTTTTATGTACAACTAAGGCTTACTGGTTAAATAGACGTCGGCTTGTAAACGGTGGGGATGGAGAAAAGAAAAAAAAAAAAAAAGTCTGATGTCTCTTGCAATTCAATCTAAATGTGCAATTCCATTAGTCACTGGCAGAGGGGAATAGAGAGGAGGAGGAGGTTGGTGGCGGTGGGGGTCTTGGTGGGGGTCTGCTCTACTTGGAAAGCTTGCTAATGACTCGAATGAGCGCCCCGTTCTCGTCCTTTAGCCTCTGGTTGTCCGCTTTCAAGTCGGGGAGCGTCTGCGAGGGAACAACAAAAGCGCTTAGACACGTTAGGACCACAAGAGGGCGCCAGAACCAACGCTCACTGCAAATGACAAAAACAAAAAGAAAAAAAATGGATCAATCGAAAAGCCACGCATGCACACAACCAGATCCGGCAACTCAGACCCAACTTAAGATAGATCACGGCAATTCGGAAACTCTGGAAGAAAAAAAAGGGGAGGGGCTCAAAGTGTCCACGCCGTCACTCTGCACCGTATCACGTGACGTGTGGACCAAAGTACTTTGAGCCCGTTACATGATTGAATCTCAACATAAAGAGGGCCAAACAAAATGGCCCCGATTCACCAAGAGGGACTCAAATGGCGGAAGGTCTTGCCACTTCATGCGAGCCAAAGACACTCAGACTACAAACTACAGAGGCCCACTTTCGTTTGCGTGCACGTTGGCTTGCAAGCGCCAATCAGGCCCGAATTGTGCCGACAAAGGAAAGTGTTGAACTAGGGATGGGCGAAATGGACAAAATACGAAAAACTGGCCGCCGGTTGATACATGGTTCGTGTTCTGCTACGGTACGATATCAGGTTCGGAGGGGGTGGAGCCACGTCCGGTGAGTGACACGGGTGTCAGTAAGCGTCAGGGTAGCATCTCACCACCTCATTTGGACACACGACTGCAGTCACGTTGCTCCGATTGAAGAAAAAAAACAAAATAAAAACATCCCGAGCATCAACTTTTGTTGTGGTTGTTGACTGTATTCAACTTGCTCCCGGCCAATGAGGTCAAATGAGTCGCCCAGCCCTAGTTGGCACCTCCTCAGGCAAACCACCAACAACCGCGGGGAGGTGAAAACCAGTCGGGCACCTGTGGGCGGGGACGGGGCACGAATGGATGGGGGGGGGCAAGGGGAAAAGGGGGAGACGTGGCCGGCCGGCTTTTAGAGGTCGACAGCGGGCAGCTGGCTGCAGGCGGCCTGCGAGAGCTTCGCCACCACGCGGGCCAGCGCCCGGTTCTCGGCCTGCAGCCGCTCCTTAACCTGACGCAGAGTCTGAACCTGCTTTACCTGGGGGAGGTTCTGCGGGGGGAGGGGAGTTCCACGCGGCAGCCCAACAACAACAACAAGAAATGAGGCGGACAACGAGAAAAGGAGGAGGACAAGAAGCAGACAGGAGGGAGGGAGGGAGGGAGGAGCACATTAATAGAAGAAGGAAGCGACAGGAGACAGGTAAACAGAAAAAGAAAGGTTGTTAGAAAATGGAGGACAGATTTTTGGACCCGTGTGGACTCACGTCAACAACACACCATAACAGCGACTAAAAAACAAGAAATTCTACAAGGCTATCGAAAGACTCAACCCAGGCTCTACACCGCCCCCTTGTGGCGATTGACAGAACTTTGAAGGGTACCAAAACGAGTCGTACCACTTGTTGGACCTGAAAATTTAAATGCTAAAAAAAAAAAATAACTTGAAAAATCTAGGAATATTTCATTCTTTACAAATCATTCAAGAAGAAATTGGTGTGTGCTTGAGTGCGTGTCTACCTTGAGTTCCTCCTCCATCTCAGAAATTTTCCTTTCGAGCGCTCGTCTTTCCTGTCGGGGGGGGGGGGCAAAGATGACAGTTACATTTTTTGGGGGGGGGGGGGGGGGTTGCGCTGACGTCGGCAAATCCAGCGGTGCCAAATGATGCGCACGCACACACACGTGAGGCGTCTACAAGCCATCAACACACTCTGTGATCAACACGTGGTCCAAGTGATTTTTTTTCCCCCCCCCTCCAGTCTCAGCTGCTTGAAAAAGACATGCGCCCGCACGCACACGATATATGGCTACATGTACAGAAGACATCTGGACGAGCGGTGCTTTGACAAGAAAAAAGGAGGACAGATGGAGGTGGCGCGCAGCTGGCTACGAGTGACAGCAGCAGAAAGGTCGAGTCAGCTCGGCTTCATACCAGCGGCCGGTTGATACTGAGGCCTGCTCGTTACCTTGAGATGTATTCAAAAGATAATCACGTGTCAAATACTGCGAGGGGTTTCTTTTACCATATACAACAAATTGTCTACCTATCTAAATGGATATATAGCTAAGCGCCATTTTTTTTTTTTTTTTTTGCATGAGATGTTGTATGGGATGTGAGGTGGCCATGACGTGTTTGAGGAGCAACTACTGACCCTTTTCTCCATCTCGAGCTGCGACCTGTCGGCGTAGCGTTCCTGCCTCTGCGAACACAGAGCGGAGGGGGCGTGAGCTGGCAAACGACAACGTCCGGTGACGAGGACGAGAAGGAGGAAGCACCTGTGTGGCTTTTTCCAATTGCAGCTTCAAGTCAGCCAGCTCCAGGTCCGTGTCGCGTAATTGCGCCTTCAGCTTCTCGTTCTCGGCCAAGATCTGCTCGTAGAGCTGCGGGGAAAGCGCGCGGTGGCCTTAGAACCGGGGCCACCCCCAAACCCAAAGCCTTCCTTGGCTCTACCTTCTTGTAGTCGGTGGCGTCGTCTCTGTCCAGCCGGCTGGAGTACGTCCTGCGACTCTCGCCGTAGCTGCGGCTGAGGAGCGAGTCGTTGCGGTCCAAGGAGGACGCCGTGGTGCCGCTGCCGTTTCTGCAACGCCGGCGCATGTCAGAAGGCGGCCCGGGCCGGGCCAGGCCAGGCCAGGTCGCACACACACACACTAAACTCACCTGGACAACCTGTCCACCTGCGAGGAAACACAAGAAAGCCAACGTTGAATATTTTAACGCCCCGTTTTTTTATGACTGAGGGTGAATCCGAAAGGAAAATGAAAATGCCAGTCACCTGGGCTTCTCCCTTGATGCTGCCGTCCTCCGAGTCGGACTGCTGCTCGGGCTCGTTGTCATGGCCCTGCAAAGACGATGACGACGGCGCACGTAAGAGCGCGCTTTATGACCCGCGTTAAAGGCGGGAGGGAGGGGCTTGTGTCTCACGTCTTGGGTCCAGAAGGAGACGCCGGTGGATCGCCGCTTCTCGCGGGGCCGCCGGCGATCCCGGATGGAGCGAGGCTGGGACTTGTCGTCGCCTTCCTTCTCCTCTTCCTTTTTGTCCGCTTCTAAAGACAAAAGCGGACCTTCCTTTCAATCCTTGCTCACTTCACATACCGCTTGAAAGCAGCACACTTTTGTACTGTCATACAAATCCACAATGAATCCCTCCGGGATGGTTTTCGGCGACGGAAAGGTTTCACAAAAAGAGCGAAAAATGATGAGAAGTGCTTTGGTGAGGAAACACTGTGACCGTATTCTGACCTTTGACGTGATTGCTAAAGGTTGGAAAAAACGTCCTCATGAGGGAAGAAGCGGGCTTTGTCGCAGGAAGACAAAGCGGCGAGTGTTTTCTTTCAGATCAACGCGCTGCGGCGACCTTCTATTATTCTCCCGGGAGGCTTTACCCAATTTCCAGTCAGCTCTGACAAAAACACGCCGTGGCTGGCTGGCTGGCTGGCTGGCGTGCCACTTGCAGAGTCAAACTAAGAGGATTATCGCGAGGCGGGCCAACATTTGCGCTGCGAGGGGAGCGCCGACCTTTCTCGGTGTCCCTGGAGGAGCGGCCGTAGGAGGAGGAGATGCCCGTCAGGCTGTTGGGCCTGTTGAGGGAGCCGGAGGTCGGCGCGGCTCCCAAGTACGACGGGGCCGAGGCGGTGCCGAGCGTGGAGATGGAGGACGAGGTGCTGCGGTAGCGCTGTTTGAAGAAGAAAAAAAAAGCCCGGTTACGTTGCATTGCAAAGTCAGACGCGGATAAACGGGCCGTGCGCCGAGAACGTACGTCTTCAAAGCTGCGGTACTTTGGCCGATAGTCATCCTCCTTGGATTCGTACTCCTTCTCCTCTTGCTTCTCCTTGTCCTGCTTCTCCTCCTCGCGGCTCTTTGGGGTACGACTCCTGCCGATGGTCTTCTCGGCCTCTTGCAGGTCGGTCAGAGTGACGCCCTGGGGGGGGGGGGGGGGGGGGTACTTAGTTTCTGCTTGGTTGGTTTTTCTTTTTCCCTCCTTCTATCAACTCGCCTGGGTGGACCTCCTCGACTGGCGGGCCTGTCGGGAGCGAGCTTTCCTCTGCGATTCCGACTCCTCGTCTCGTACAGGGGTCAGGTACGACCTAAAAAAAAAAAAAAAGGTTCTTAGGTGAAGTAAATGAGGCAAATAAGGACGAGTGGTTTTAGTATCCCTGGTGTTCACCTGCGCCGTTCGGGGCCCGTGCCGATGGCGGGGATGGTGGAGCCGGTGTTTACGGTGGGGATGACCGCGGCCGACTCGCGCTCCTTGTCCTTTTCCCGCTCGGCACTCTCCTCTGACCAGTACCTGTTGGGAGGGCGCCCGTTAGACATTTCCTATGGCGCTGCCGCCTATGGAGACAAATCCCGGCCTACCTGCTGGTGAGACTGGTGGAGCCAGTGCGGGTGGAGGCGGAGCCCAGGCCGGAGAGCAGGCCGCCGCGGTGGCCCAAGGGTGAGGTAACCGATGATGAGGTGGTGGTAGTTGTGGAGGAAGAGGAGGAGGCGGCCGAGGTGGGGGTGGTCGTCGAGGAGCTCAAGTCGTCGTGTCGCCTGCCAAAAGAGCCGCTGCGGAGCGGAAGGATGCGCAAAGTGAGCGACGGGACACAACTTGCTTCCTGTTCGGGGCTTGATTGTTTATCCTATCCACTTTATTGTATCTGATCTGCGTTTGTATTGCGGTGTGCAAAACAACAACCACACGCAAAGAGCTGCTGTTAATGGCGAGGAAGCGGTCGCGTGCGGCGTGGGGCTTCTGAGTGTACCTGCGGTAAATGCTGTACGACTGGTAGTGGGAGGCGGGCGGCTGCCAGGGTTTAGTGTTACAGGTGTTAGGGTCCAAGCTGGAGGTGGACGAAGACTTGGCCGGCACGTCCCGCGTGCTGCCGCTCCGCCCTAGCGCTAGCGTGTGGGACGTGCTGGCCAGGTGATCGGAAGAAGCATGTTAGCAGTGGCGCCGCAGGCACGCACGCACATCCATATACAGATATAAAGACAGACACATTTGCGAGCCATTCGAAATGCGCCACGAAAAGCCTCGCCGTGACACGTGTGGTTGCGGCCGACTCGTGCAAGCGGCAACACGACGGCGCCCGGCCGCTCCTGCCTTTGCTTACCTTCGCTGGTAGCTGGAGGTTCTGTTGGCGGTGCCGCTTCCTTCGCTGTTCTTGGTGTCGTCGTCCCAGCGCCGCCGGGTGTACGAGCCGCTGCGGTTCAGTGCGGTCGAGTCCCTGCGGAGAGCCACGCAAGCAGGCCCGCTTGATACGTGCCGATCGTTTGGCGGAGCCTCCCTCGGCCGCTTCAGCCCACCTGTTTTCCTTCTCGTCCATGTCCGACGTACTGGCCAGCCTCCTGGGAACGGTCGGCGCCACGTAGGCCAGCCGCGTTCCCTTGTCCTTCTCCTGCGTAAAGTTGCAGAGTCGGTCGGCGCCACGTCGAGGAAAGGCTTCAGCTTTCAGTCTGACCTTGTCTTTGTCTCTGTTGTCCAGCGAGGAGGAGAGGCGCGGGCTGGAGGCGGAGCGCATCACTCCCGTGGTGGCGTCCTTCTCCCGCTGCGCCTCCTTGGCGGCCGTGATCTCCGCCAGCGCCCCGTAGCTGCCGGTCTTGCGCAGGCCCAGGCGCCACGACGCCGGCGACTCGTCCTTACGCTCCTCTTCCACCTTGGACGAGATCTTGCCGCTGAGCTGGGTGGCGGCCTGCCAAGACGGAAGAAGAAGAAGGTTAGGCGCAATTTGAGGACAAGAGGTCATCCGGGTTAAGGATGGGCTTTTCATGCCTGTTACGAGGAGAACATTGACTCTAACGGCACTTCTTCCATCGTGGCCAAGTTGGGAGCAAGTCACATTTGTGCAAGTTAGTCTTCACCTTTAAGTCGCAATTCAGCTCGTACAGCAACGCACAAGCCACGCCAACGAAATGCGACATCACGCTGATTATAAAAAAAGTGGGTCAGGTGAGTGCTGGTCAATTCTGAGGTGCCCGTTCTGAGGTGGTTTAGTCCAGCAGGTGCGTGAGAGAGGAGAAAACACCACCAAACCGGCCTCACCGTGGCTTTTTGGGGCACGAGAGAAATGCCAGTTTTGCGCAAGCCTCGACGCCACAATGCGGGACAGCCCGGCTCCGCCGCGGGCACGGCCACGGGGGGCGCAATGCAATCAAACTAAAAGCCAACCCGAGACACCGAGCCAGCAGACAGACAGACAGACAGACAGACAGACAGACAGAGAGAGAAGGGAGGGGGTTGAGAGGCCAGGACTGAAGCGGCCGCAAAAAAACATGACTTGCCAAGTGGCAAACATTTGCTGCAAGAAAAGACAAACGGGTGGGTTACCAGGCTTCAAAGAAGGATTGAAGAAAAAAAAAAAAGAAAAAAAAAACCCCACAACAACAGACATTTGCATGAAAAAGAGGGGGATCATCTGAAAGAGGTGAAGAGCAGCCCTTGGAGTTTCAAACGCACTGAACAAGGAAGAGGCATGCGTGTCCTTTTCACCAGCAGAGGGCAGCAGCTGCAAAAGAGGCCCTGCCTGCACCTGCTCAACATGCTAATCTATTTAGCACACTACCTTCTTGGTGGGCGAGGGCGGGCTGCTCGGGGAGGCGGTCGGGACGGGCGTCGTGCTGTTGCCCACCGATGCCGAAGGTTTGCTCTTGTCTAGACCAACAAGAGGAAGTCCGAGTTGGTTTTTCGACAACTTCAGGAGTTGCCGGAAGTGAAGCGGAGGCAGCCCCGGCGGTTCAACTCACCCGCTTCGCTCTCCGACTCGGAATCTTCCTCCTCCTCCTCTTCGCTGGAGCAGCTGGACTCGTCTTTCTTGCCCTCCTCTTCCTCGTCCTCCTCGTCCGCCTTCTCGGGCTCCAGCGCCTCGATCCGCGGGGCGCTCTTCTCCGACTCCAGTAGAAGCGTTTCTTTGCTGCGGCGCAAACGTTTGAGCTCCGTCAGAGGCGCGGCGTGACCGAGACGCCACGCCGTCCGGCTTTTGCTTACCTCTTGAGCGATTTCAGCGATTGGTTGTTGTCCCCCGTGGTGGTGGTCTCAATCAGAGGAGACTTTTTCATGTCTTTCTTCTCGCTCATCAGCTGGAATGAAGAGTGAAAATGAGCGCCAACCTTTCCCAGATGATTCCCGGCCGGCTTGACTCGTACCAGATTTTGTTTCTTTTGCAACTCTTCAAGGTAGCCTAGAACGTCTTCGTCCGAGACATCAAACGGCGTCTGGCCCTGATGCACAGTCACCGGTGTCAAAAAAAAAAGAAAAGGCAAGCATTTTTTGGGTGACACCAACCATTTTATTGATGACGTCCATGTCGCAAAGGTTCTCCACGAGTATCCGGCAGGCCTCCTCTTTGCCCCAGTGTGCCGCCGCGTGGAGAGGAGTCCAGTCGTCGTAGTCTTTAATATTGACATCATACCCTGCTTGGATTAAAAGCCTGCCCGATGCAAAAACAGCCACAGGAACCATGATTGGGATTTCCTTGCAGGGTTTCGGGCTTCGGCCGGCCGGGGCTTACTTTAAAACCTCCACGTAGCCCTTGGCGGCGGCCACGTGCAGCGCCGTTCCTCCAGACTTGGCATGGCGGATGTCCTGGATCTGGCCGCTGTTGACCCACTGGCGGGCGTCGCGCAGCATGACGCGCTCCTCCTCCTTGCGGGCCGCCTCGATGTCCACGCCTGCGCACACGGCCAAACGTCCCGCGTGAGCTCGACTGTCGCGCTTGCCAAACTTCTGTCGGCGTGCCGTGCGTGAGTTAGCGGCCAGTTAATCGGGTCAATGTGTCGGCGCCGTGCGACAAACAGGCCTGCATTGTGTCTCCGCTCGCGAAACTAAATCAGCGCAAAACGCCGGCCGCTTGTCAGCTGAGTGTTACGACAAAAAAAAAAACAGAAGCGGGCCGGCATACCTTGCCGGTTGATTTCGTTCTGCAGGAGCTCCTTCATGGCTTCCTCCTCTGCGATGTCCAGCGGCGTCTCGCCCTCGCTGTTGACCACGCCCACGCTGGCCCCCTGGCCGATGAGGTACCTGCCGATCAAGACACGACCGCACGCTTTCAAGCCTTGGCAGCCGGAAAAGAGCCAAGGTGTCTCTGACACACATTTGAAGTTTCAAGGCCACCGTTGATCGACTTGCGCTCAATTTGGTAAGATAAAAATTCATCTTCGTCAGCTATAAAATGGATGCCATAAAGATGGGCGGAACGCAAACGGCTGATCAACGGCCGACCCCGGGCCGCACTTTGCCCTTTGACCTCTCGCTCGGCATCTCGACATTGTTGTTTGCCGGCTTGCCCCGACTAAAAGGAGCCTTCTTCTTTTTCCCTGCGTGACACATTGTCTCCATTAGTCACCAGCCTGAGCAGCCACTTGACCCTCCGCTTTCGCTAGCGCAGAATTTCTCTCCCGAGGCTTCCGCAAAGTGCCGCGGCTAAATGCGGAGCCTTGACGGCAAACCAGGTCATAAAACGGGAAGCGAGCGCTCCCGCGAGCGGCCCCGATGCCCTCGTTGATGAGATTGCAAGGCGCGCCACTCACTCTGCGATGCCCAGGTACCCGCAGGAGGCGGCGGCGTGGAGGGGGATCCAGCCCTCGTTGTCGGGTTGGTTGATGCTGGCCCCTTGTGTCACCAGGAACGTCACCATGTCCGGGTTGTCGTCGATGCAAGCCTGGTCGCGCGCGCGCGCAAAAAGAAATAAATAAAGAGATCCATACAATTGTGAACTGGACGTTCTGCCATCTAGTGGATGACCTTGGAATTGCTCACATTTAGAGTTGTGGCCTCTGATAAATAATGTTGAAGGAACGAATGGAGTGGCCAGAGAAAACCCTGGCGAGCTTGGGAAGGCTGAGGCAAATGCACGTGCTGGCTGATATTTGAGAATACTTTGAGAATAAACACGTGAGCTTCCTTGCTAGCTAGACTGGCCTTGCAATTACCACAGCGCACTCATAAAAATCCCCACTCACCCACCATCTTTCAACACAGCGCCTGGACTGTCTCTCTCTCTCTCTCTTGCAGCCGAGGTTGCTATGACAACAAAGTCATTGACATCAGATAGACACACACACACACACACACACACGCGCGCATGTGGCCTCACGTTCGGGGCACACGTCTATCTGGCTGCAATCCTTGTCCAAATTTGGTTGCTTTGCACGGCCGTAGATGGCCAAGAGCGCCGAGTATCTGCGCTCGGCTTATCTCGCCGCGCGTGTGCGTGAAGGGAATATCTTCTGCCACAGGTGGACGCCGCCGCCGACGCCGACAACAACAAAAGGATTTTTTTTTCCCAAAAGCAATGAGTACAGGTGTCAAAAGTCAGCCAGTGAGCTGGCTCCCATTTTTCCTTCTTCCTCGTTTCAAACTAAGCGTGAAAAATGATAAACAAAGGCAGGGGCAATTATGTAATAGGAGGATTCGGGTTCTCATGCAGAACTTATTAGGCGAGGGGGCAAGACCGGAAAGGACTCGTTCGAGGAACACCGTCCGGCTGACGTCGTGGCTTGCCGTGTTGAGAAATAACCCCGGCGGCATTTCAATGCTTTCATTACATTTGAACTTCAATTTTATTCGGCTGCGTATTCATTTTGAAAAGGCAGACTTTTGTTGTTGTCAAGGGTAAGCATCATTTCTTTCAAATGCAAAACAAGAACAAATTGAGGCGCCAACAACCTTGAGGAAACGATTGCATTTCCCGCCGCGGATTTATTCTGCCTTTTGGCCTCAAATAGCGCCGACCGCAAAAGCGCCCTCCCCTCCTCTCGGCCCTGCCTGGACTAGCATACCAGTGGAGAAATTCCCAGATAAGTATTACTCCTAGCCTCGGGGCTCTCAGGCATCGGCGGCGCTCTGGCCACGCCCGCCAGCCCTCGTCATCCGGCGCCTCCGCCGGCCGCTTCCACAAAAGGAATTCCTCCGCGGACGAGGGGGTCCGAGGGCGCTTGATGCAAAAAAAAAAAAAAATGTCAGAAAAGATCAAAGAAAGACGAGGAAATTTAAGTTAGGTGGAAGAAGGCGGACGGACGTGCCGCTAGAGAGCTCCCGCGCTTGTTTGTCGGGTTTCGGGAGGCCGCAGGGTACGAGGGGGCGGGTGGGGGGGGGGCTGAAGGGCGACCAGCTGGGTCCCTACACACAGCGAGATGAGCTCACTTCTAACACACACACATGCTGCCTCTAGCTGCTACCGATGACGACCATATAAGGACGTGGGATTCCCGTGGAAAAAGAGGGGCAAGATTGAGGAAGAGCGGGGTCAAAAGAAAAAGAAATGCCTGCGAGATTTGAGCAGGAGAAAGGGGCCGCCGATATTCCCGAGCAGACCGCCATTTACAATCATTAGCCAATACGGACGTTGATAAGAGAGGCGAGTGCAAGAAGGAGGTGGCCTCAGCAAAGAGGAAATGAGAAAAATAAACAGCCACTTCCTGTTGCTCTTCAGGGCCCCGGCCGGCCGGCGACGCTTTCCGATCGCTTGCCGAGGAATCCCGGAGAGCCACCGCCGTGTCATTTGTTTGACGCCTCCTCTGAGCCCACATCCAGGAAGTGAGATAACGTGGATGGAAACGGCGCAATATGAAAGCTGGTCAAAGTGCTCACCCGTCACTTATTGCTGCTCTATCTATTTATTTATTTTAATGCAAATGAGGCAAGTCGCTCGAGGGGGTGGGGGGCCTCATCAATTATTCACTCTGCAGTCAATTAACATTCAATTTACTGAGCCGGCCTTCAAGCTCGACAAAACAAAAGCGCGCCGGAGCAAATTAATTCAATCTCACACTTTGATGAATCAACTGCACCTTCCTTCATCTGCAAGGCTGTGAAAAATGCCACCATCTTAATGATGTCGTATGCCGTCCACCGAATCCATAAATCAGCAAGCGGCCATTTTGTGACACAAGGAATGTTTGTCGGCGGACAACAAACGGACACGCGCGCTTCCACAATGAGGAATTTGCCGTCTCCCCGTCCAGGTGTTTGCACTTGCGAGGCGCCTCGTAAAAAAAAAAAAAAAAAAAGCAGAGCGGCCTCCCGCCGTCGCTTCTGCTGAAGACAGAGCGACGCGATGCCGCGGGGCGCATCGATGAGCTGAAGTCATCCCGCAAACATTTGAAAAGTCCACGCGCAACTTTAGCAGAAGACTTGAAATGATTGGCTCACGCCAAAGTTGAGCCCGGGTCAAGCCCGCGTGGCGGTTTGCAGGAATTCTTCTTTCTGACCTCGGGTGAACCGGTTCCAACCTGCCGCTGCCAACCTACGGCGTCTCACTACTAACGCGACGGCCTAGAGGTGAGCGTCACGGGCGAGTCACGGCCGCCGCCGACCCGGCATCGCATCATCGACATCACAAGGACTTCCTGCCGGATGATTACGGGGTCGACCTGCCAATTACAGACGTGAGAATGTAGGCGCTCGCTTAGTCACTCGAGTGTTGCCGGGTCCAAAACTTGACATTTCTAACGCCGGTCCGGGAATGGAGCGAGCCCGACATGCTTGCTGCTGCCATCTGTTTGCACAAAAAAAAAAAAAAAAAAAAGATAGGCCACAGATTGAGGTTGACCCGATTTCCCGTTTAACGCAGCGTGGCTAATTGCATCAAAATGATGACAGCGGGACCCCCCCCCCCCCCAAAAAGACATCAACGGGAAATCCAGTTCATGAATAATTGAGAAGGTGCACCTTGGGCAACGACATTAGAAATGCGCCAGTGACTTTCGACGAGCCCCTCGTTTTACAAACAAAAGGCTTTCAGCTGAATTTTGGACTATTTTTATTCATTTCCAGTCGAATTAAATGACGGTCAATCCCCCCATCGAGCTGACTCATTTTCTCGCCACCGCCGAGCTCTGCCAAACACTTTCCTTCTCACCCCCGGTTATGCAACTCCCACTCTGTACATGCAAATCCACCGACGCGCTGTGCTCGAGTCGTCGTCGCCATGGCGACCGCTCCAGCTAAAGTCACCGACTTTGGGTTGGAATCGGGCGCCGGTGGCGTTGGCCCGCCGGGAGGAAAGCAAAAGTTCAGGTGTGGGTCAGCGTGGAGCTTTTCTTGGTTACCTCCACGCTAATTGGCTTGACGGAGCTCAGCAACGTGGGGACAGGCCGGGGGGAGGTAGGTGACAGCTGAGGAATGTCTGCGCCGCTCGCTCTTTGCCATGGTTTCCAAATAGTGTCATGTGAGGAATGCGGAGGCCGAGGCGACGGCGCTCGGAATGCTACGCTCCCGCGACCAGTTTAGCAAAGAGGACGCGCTTTTCACTTTTGACGCCCACCTGAACCCGAGCGCCGAGACAAGAATGCATCGGCGGGCTTATGCGTTTTCTATCTGGGGCTGGAGAGGCCTTTGGCTATGACGTTGCCGTTACAAAATTATTATTATGTCGTCTGGAAAAAAGACAAAAATATCCTAACTGCAGATTATTAAATATATATTGTGTGCGGCTCGCTCAAGAAACGTTGTGCTCTGACCAGCCAATCAGACGGTGGGAAAATGCTGACATCACTGCAAAAATTGGTTAGAGGTAGAGCCCCCATTGCTGATTTCGTTTTAATGACATCCGCCTACACTAGTTATTCTGAAGGTTCTCGGCCGATTAGATTAGCCGAGCCAAACGCTAGCAAATGAAAAGACCAGACTCCAGTCGCTGGAAGAAGTATCACATTTAGGTGGTAGCGAAGGTCCAGTGCTTCTGAGCGGCCAACGGCTGAATTCCGCCAGCGGGACAGGCGGCTGGCTGGTGACTCCTTCCCAATGCCAGATTACGCCAGGCCCTCCACTAGAAAGCGTGGCCACCGACTGAGTCATAGCCAAAGTTAGCATCGTCGCTTGAAACACAGTCGGGGGGGGAACTTGCGCCCGCGGTATTTATAACCCTACCCCGGTCAACGGCTTTCGGGAGCGATACGCCACGACAGCCTCTCTTCCCCCCCCCCCCCGGCCCTGACCAAAATGTAACAAAGACACAAGCGTCGTGTTGACTTCTGGAATTTTAGCGGGCTGTAGTGCCACCGTCGCTCCTTAAAAAGCCCACCCTGCAAAAACATTGCACACGCTTCTCCACTCCAGAGATGGTTACGTCTCTCTTGCGAGTCGCCGTCCCAAAAAAAGGCAACTGCCATCTTTGCGCAAAGACAGACAGACGGGGAGGGAATATTACGTGTACACTTGAATCAGATAGATGTGATTCTTCTAAAAATGTTAACAGGTGTTGACAAATAGAGCGAGGTGATGACACAGAGCTTAGTAGTCAAGTGAGTAAGAAAGTGACATCACCGCCTACCTATGCATGAATTCTAGGTTTGATGGCAGAATTCTCGCATTGGTCTCCAGACAATTTTAGCACTTGGACAAATGTCAACACCAAGGCTGCTGTCATCAAGACTATTGCTAAAAATACCCTTAAGTAGAGTAGGGGCCACCAGAAACACAAGAATGGGCTGATGAATGCCGAGCCAGCACAAATTGCACAAGTTCATGAAACTTCACGAGTGCACATCACTACTGAGTCACTTCGGAGGAGCTCCATTGTGACAAGCGCAGTTCTGCACTTTTTTAAACACATGATACACAAATGGGATATTTGATCATGTCTGGTTGAAGAAGTCAAGTGAATGGTGCCAATCGTCAGGCCAAAGAGCTGCCATCTCATCATTTGACTGCAAGGGCAGCTAGCCTCGCTAGCAGGGGAGAAGCTAGCTCGGGAATGTCGACATGTCAGTGGGTTGTAAAGCACACTTTCGCACTTTGAAAGTCATTACATGTCAACTTTTGTGGGTCGGAAAAGTTACCCGAGGACTGGACGGTTCCAAAGACGGCTAATCCAAAGACAAACCCAAACTAGACGATCGATGGTGGCTAACCGGAGCTCCATACTTGAGCTAACGTAACATTAGCATTTGCCTGCTAATCCAGCCGTAATTCACGGTGAAACCAACACAGCACTGCGGAATGTTTTAATAAAACCAACAACAAGACAATATATCAACGTGTGGTGAACACGAGCGTGCGATCGGAATAATATATGATCGCCAACTAGCCACTGTTGCTAACGGAGGGCTTATCAACAAACCGACTTTAGCCGCTAGCACTTAGCAACAAAACGCTCATTTCCTTCTTGTTCAATCAAGCGTGTCTCAATCGGTGACAACACCAAACAAAGTAGCACCGGTTTATCGCCGATTAGCACGGGAAAAAAAGGGGAAAACGAACTGACAGATCGCACCGAAGCGCCACAGCCGCTGCCTTGCCAGCATTTAGACTGCGCCCACTGAGCCGGGCTATCACCTGGTGTGAAGTACAGTTGCCTCCAAAAGGCTTTTAAAAAAACCACAACAGCAGCAACGCACCGAGCCGTTAACTTTGCTACGTTTACACAAGTGCAACTTCTACTGGACGGCAGCGAAAACATGAGCACCCGGAGCAGGGCAGTGTGAGCGGCCGAGCTCCGGGGCTCCAAGTAGGTAAACAACGGGAGGAGAAGCAGAATGGCCTCCACTTGACAGGTGTTCAAGGGATATTCGTGGCGATCGCAGCCGGGCCCAGCTTGGGTTCGAGGCTTCACCAACCTGGTGGAGGGCGGTGAGCCCGTCGACGTTGGCGTAGTTGATGTCGGCGCCGCGGTCGAGCATTCGCAGCACCTCCTCCGTGTCGCCGCTGGAGCAGGCGGCCAGGAACACGGCGCCATCGTCGAACTTCACCTTCGTCTTCTTCTTCTTCAGAATCGGCGGCTCCAGGTCCGTCTCGGAGCCCAGCCACCGCTTCAGCTGCTCATTCCTCTTCTGCTTGGCGTCCGCCATCTTCATCCCCCTCCAGTCTCGGGCTTCTTATCTTCCTCCGAGAGAGGATATACTTTATAGTGGCACTATCCCACAGCGCACTGGGGCGTGGGAAGGGAGGGCTGCGTGCGGGGAAGGAGGTGGAGGGCGGACCGGGGGTAGGACGAGGAGGAGGAGGGACGATCGGAGCTCGGCGTCAGCGCGAGAAGAGGGCGGATGGATTGTTGCCTCGTAGTCTCGCGAGATCGCCGCGATGTCGGAGCTGCAGTGTGACGTCACCTGCTGGGGAGCGAGAGAGAGAGAGAGAGCTAAAGCGAGAGAGAGAGAGAGAGAGAGAGCACGTAATCCTTATAAACTGACTGACACCAAATAAGACGAGGCAGCGCTTGAAAATATTACATAAGAGCCAGTAGGCAGGCACTACTCTGATGTCCTATAAACAATTTTACTTGGATAAATACGCTTTTGAGAGATGACCGAAAATCATCCAACGATAAAACCTCCAAAAGCTAAAGCAGCATTAGCATTGCAACGATGGCAAGCTATTGTGCCAATATGAACTTGGACGCTAACCAAAACAGCAGCAACCTGACAAAGCGCATGAACATATTCAAGATATTAGGGAGACAATCTGCACTCCAGTCGATTCCGACGCTGTCTATGTTGATGCTACTTGCAGTATTTGTATTAGACACTTCCCTCCAGCGACAATAAAGACAGTCCCGCAGCCTTTATTTGTAGTATTAACGCTGCAGATAAGGATATCGCCAATCTGTTGTCAGGGTGATTCCATCTCCTTCTGAGGAACATGAAAGCCGGTCCGGGCGTCTATCTTCCTGATAGCGGCCCTCCACATCCCTGAGGCGCCGACCGCTGGCAGGGGGTGACACGGGGAGCATGGGAGCGGGAATTGTCCACACTTGAAATTTCCTGGCTATCTCCCTCCCGTGAGTGCCGGGGCGCCCCCGAAACGGGACCGGGAGCACTTGGGTCCATTTGGACCGAGTGTGATTGGACTTTTTACAAAGGCCGCTATCGATGCCAATGTAGGGGCGGGGCCTCCGAGCTGACTCGCAAGCGATATCAGTGCGCTGACACCTCTGACGGCGTTTTCCTGAAAGCGACGCTGGCTAATGGAACAACAGTCGAGTCGCGGCCATTAAAGCATTGAGTCAAATTGGGTCCTTTGTACCTGTTGTGTCCTCAAACTGTCGTCGGGGTGCAAAAGCAGAAGCTTGTTGAACCCGGTGACCGACCGTTAGACCAAAGGGGAAGTGCCTTGAGAACGCGTGAAGTTGCTCATGCCGCACTGCTTCCTGAAATTGAAGAGGCAAAGTCAAAAGGCGACTCCACGAGCGGACATGTTGCATGTTCTAAAATCAGCCTGCTCCTACCAATAGTGAGCATGCAGTTTCCATGACAACCAGCTCTGCTACGTTCTAAATAAAGGATCCAGTTCCCACTCTTACAAAGATAAAAAAAAATGTTTTCTGCCGAGCCCTCGTACCTGCGTCGGAAATGGGACCTTTGCCTGAAGATGTGGGTGGGAGTGAGAGGGAGGGAGGGAGGGAGGGAGGCAGCGGAGGAGAAGAAAGTGTGTGCATGTGTGTGTGTGGGCTCGGCGGCCTTCCAGTGCAACCTGCTTTGCTTTTCAGCTCCAATCAAAACAAGCACAAATCAAAGCAGTCAAAAACGACTTTTTCCACGTTTCGCTTTCATCATCTTATTTATACAATTTCTAATCTCCATTTGAGATATTGATGATCTTTTGCGGGCTCATCCGTGACAAAAGTGGCACATTTATGCAGATCTTCACCAAGGAGGAGGGGGAGGAGGAGGCGGCGGTGGAATGCTAAAAATAGCCAGGCTACATATATGTACATAAAGTGTGCGCGCAGCATTCCCCGGATAACAGCAGATGGCTTGCGGATAACACGCGCACACGCACATACTACGTGGCGGGCGCTCACCTTGATAGGTACAAAGCAGTGCTTGAAGCTTCACAACCTGGTGTCCGTCAAGCTGCGATGGAGCCGATCGGCTTCTTTAGGTCACATATGGGCAGAAAAAAAATAAATAAATCAGCAATCAATGATGACACCGATTGACTTATGAGTCACCTGAGTACCCGTCAGAGCGATTGAGTGAAAATTGGCCACTTTGGAACGACAATGTCAAGTGGGGGAAAGGTGCGGAGGAAGGATGTGATCTGATTGGTTGCCTGCAAGCACAAGTGAGCGCGGGCTACTTGCTCATCGTGCGTCCTTCTCTGCCACGCCGGCCTCATCTCATCTTTCATAACAGCTCTCGATGTACGCAGCGGGGTGAAGTCGTCATCGGCAGCCCCATTTGTGTTCTTCTTCTCTGTCTGCATGATGAGTTTGGCTCAAGACTGCAAGGAGGGAGGGAAAGAAAAAAAAAAACACACGTCAAGGTGGGGGTGCGCGGGAGGAAAGAGTCCACGACATCATCTCTCCACGCCTTTTAAGGAGCTCTCCGGCGGAGGCCTGACAGCGCTGGCCCACTTTCCCATTGCCGCGCTTCCCAGCCTTTCCTCTTGGGAGACAAACGCCCGCACACACACATAGACAGACAAAATGGCCGCCGTTTTTTTTTTGCTACTTTTGTTTCGCGCTAAACGTAGCGCTCGTCCAAGTTGCACCATTGCGTCGAGCCGTCGACGAGAGGGCTGAATGAGAGCTTTGGATGCCGTGTCCCCATCTTCAACCCACTGAGTCATCCGTGACCCTTGAACCCACGCACGCACACACACTGGCAGAAAGATGATGGAAAATAAGAGCGTTGGAACAAGTGAAGGAGGCGAGTGACGCTAACAGAGGGGAAGTGGTGTGCGTGTGTATGTGTGTGTTGAAGCAGCACAATTATTGATACACTTAGTGGATTTTTTTTAAGCGGTATTGGGGTAGTCTCATTTCACTTGCACATTTGGAGGTGATTTACAGTTGTCGACTTTCGCCTGCGCAATTGTCGGGCTGATTTACGGGATTCTCATTTTGACTTATGCATTTTGGAGTGATTTACGGTAGTCTTACTTTAACTTGCACAACTTTCTTTTCTGGTGGAAAAAAAAAGGCCAAAGCCTTTTGAGGCTCATCCGTAAGGGATATAAAAGGCAAAGCGCGTTGACATCAATCCCGTGCTGGACTTTTCCGCCCGCTGAACCCACAAGAGTTCTCCCGGCCGGGTTGCCGTGGCAACAGCGCCGGTGTATACCTCACAGAAGCTCGGGCGCTCTCCCGGGTGAACTTCAATTACCGGCAACACGTTTCCCCCCCGCTCGCCGCTGGCCTATTATGGTTAAAGGAGCGGCGGCAGTGGGCCGGGAACGGCATCTCCTCCGTACTAAATCTCGGCGCGTTTGTCTCGTGCTCACGGCGCTGTGACAGGCCGGGGTCAGCGGGGTCTCGCTTTCAGGTGATGTGTTTCCATAAGGCCGGCCGGCGAGGAAATGCTCATATATGGTGCGCTCTTTATTGACTACTTTTGACAGCCAGACTGAAACGCTGTCTTTTTGAAAATGTTATTATTGTGATGGCGGACTTCAAAAGGATGTCTGTACTCTGAGTTGAACTTGCCACTCAAGAAACACAGCCAGCTTTCATCACGCTTTCTATGCAAATGATGAGGGAGGAGAGAAAGACCTATTGGGGCGGGATCGGAACAGTATTTTGATGACCGTTTGGGGGCATTACTGTAGTCTTGCCGCAGTAATTGTTATGCCGTAGGTAGTCACTATTCGTGGGTCTACTTTTAGGCATCCACACCGGCCGTCTAAGGATCGGCATTTATGGAGCGAGCACGCGCCGCGAGCTTTGCAATCAAGTTGTGACATACCACAGCGGGAGAGCTTGTTTTGATTTATTCCGGCACAGCAAATTGTTTGTCATCAGTGCTCTCCTTCAGAAGTCAGCTTGTGGTTGATGAGACAACTTGAGCATCAGGCTGCTTGGACAATGAATGGCATTCCTTTTTTACCGCCGCTAGATGGTGCTACTGCACAAAGGACAGTCGAGAATTACGTCACCATTTGTAGAAACAAGTAAAAATAGATGAATGGGAACAATAAATGATGCACGGTAAGAAAGAAGAAATACATCAAAAGTGTAAACGTGGCTATTTTTGTCTCATTCGGGACAGTAAATAGTCGGGTGGTAAAGGCGATGGAGCTACTGTACAGCAAGAGAAACTGTCGCAAAGCTTAACCGCAAATGGGCTCCAACCATCGCGAAACAGCCCCTGATGTGCCGCCCGTGAAACCCCGTCGCTCTCTCCGTACGGCAACCTAGCTGAATACGGTAATGTCCGCCACCTTCGCGTGCTGCTAACTCCCCAATAAGCCACTTTTGTCCCCTTTCCAAAAACAAACATTGTGTCCTGTGTATTCCAGAAACATGCCGGCTAAAGGTCCCCTGCAATCTGTCCAGGTTTTCGGGCGTAAAGTAAGTAAAAGGGATGAAACGGGTTCACGTGTGGGGATGCGACTAAGCCAGTGTGGCCTGGGCACCATTAGCTCGCAAAGCTAACATCAGACAAGTTCTTTCGTATTGGAATAACATTGGCATGCTATTTATCAATTGCTTGAACACCCGAGTATTTATTTTAAATCACGATATCATGTGCTCAATGTAGGCAAGATTGGAGCTATGATGAGATATTTGACTATGTTAGCCACTAGCCGGCTACGCGGTGTGGTCGTCCTGTATTATTATATACTGTATATATATTTTCCTCCCCCGTCATCTCGTAGAAAACCGCCACTGCAGTCGCCCACTGCAAGAGAGGCAATGGCCTGATTAAAGTGAACGGCAGACCCCTGGAGATGGTGGAGCCCGCCACCCTCCAGTACAAGGTGAGCAAGCCGCTTGGACATAAATGTCAATTTTGAATTTCATGTGAGATTGACATGGTTGTCACCCAATTTCTCGTGCAGCTTCTGGAGCCCGTGCTTCTGCTGGGCAAGGAGCGTTTTGCTGGAGTGGACATCAGAGTCCGGGTCAAGGGAGGCGGACATGTATCGCAGGTTTATGGTAAGCGCCAAGGAGCCACAAGATTCATATCTTGAATTCGGTGAACATTAATTGTAATTTTTTTTTTTAATCTTCCAGCCATCCGTCAGGCCATCTCCAAATCCCTGGTGGCATACTATCAGAAATGTAAGTCGATGACAACACAAAGTGTCATTTTCTCCGAGTTACAGCTAAGGACATCTTCCTTCTCGGTAGATGTGGATGAGGCCTCCAAGAAGGAGATCAAGGACATCCTGATCCAGTACGACAGGACCCTGTTGGTTGCCGACCCGCGTCGCTGCGAGTCCAAGAAGTTCGGTGGACCCGGAGCCCGCGCCCGCTACCAGAAGTCCTACCGTTAAAGGCTTTGAACATTTTCATAGTAATAAAAGTGGATGTAAACCCCAGAAAAGTGACAATCTGTCTTCATTTGTACTGGCAGCACCTGTTGTGTTGGATGCTTTGGAATAAAACCAGCCAATACATGAACACTATCTTTTTAAATTTAGTTGTTAAGTTGTAAAAATGATGTTTGAGTAATTAATCAAGATAAATGAATACAATTGAAGTGGGGACAGGTTATTTGTAGATCAAATATATTCAAATGATCAGATATGTAATACACAACGTTGAGTAAAAAAAGTTTTTCTTTTGAAATAAACTAGTTGATTTTTTATTTTAGTAAAATAGCAAAATACTTAAAGAACGTGAGCCACACTGCCCACTCTAGAATTGAGATCTAATGTGTGAAACTTCAACGTGCTGTCGTTTTGAATTTTAAAACCATATTGGTGGTGGTTTGTATTGCACTTCTAGAGATTCGACAGCAGAGGGCGACAAAGAACAGGACCAAGTGTCTTGTAATGTGTCACATGCATTCAAGTCACACACATTTTTAAAAATACTTGATTCATATACATAGTCAAAGAAATCAATTTTAGGTGATTAATTACAAATGAGAATGACTCATAATAATTTTATACATTTATATAAAACGAGTATTTTTATCATTTATGTAACAAACTGGGTCAACTGCAAAGCATACATACATCTAAATATGTATATTTTAAAAACTATAAATATTCATTTATTTATTTGAAATAATTCTTTAGCACATTTTACACTCCACTTTTGTCCATTCTAGAAATCCAAAGGGTCCCTCGAGCGCAACAGTTTGGTCGGGCTTCATCATGAGCTGATGGCCAGATGTTGCTGCCGGAGGAGGTGGCTGTGAGATTTGTTCTAAAAGCTCCTGTTTACAGCCCTCCCAATAATCAACCCAGCGGGGAGGTTCCCCCCCCCCGTTCCCCCCCCCCCCCCCCCCCCCCCACCGTGACTGTTGTTTACCACTGTTTACGCTTACCTCCTCTCTTGGACACCGTCATGGAGGCTGCGGCGGGAAGAACAGGTCTAAAGAAACGTGCGTGCCTGGAAAGAAACAGCAAGTCAGCCATTTTGCTTGAAACGAGTCATTTTGCTTTGGTCACTCCATTTTTAAGCACTTTTTCCAAGCATCCTTGCTCCCTGGAATATTTTAAAACACGAAATAAAAGTGTAAACAACAAATGAAGTCAGTGTGGGATTTGTGAGCGTGACAATCGATCTGGGACATTTCAGCGCCTGACGCGGCGTATCCCCGTAAACGTCCCGCAAGTGTCGAGTGAGGCGTCACTGGCCAATGATGAGCGTTTAACACGGCAGCTGCCCACGTCACGGCTCGTTACGAAGACCGACGTCGACGACTCTCGCAGTCGTCGCAAAAAGAAAAGCAACGAAGGCAATTTGGACTCCTTCTCGGACGCCTGCCTTTCCTCTGTTAACACCTCGGCTCGCAAACACCGAGGTGCCGGGCCAGGATGCATTTTGTCATCACTTGCACTTTGGGCACACACGCAATCAACACGCAAAGACACGTGAAAAAAAAAAAATCACAAGATGGCGGTGATGACGAGTTTTTTTTAAGAGTGAAAACTTGGAACCCGATTGCACTCGAATGCGCCGGCGGCTTCAATCCATCGCCCGGCGATCCAACATGGCCGACGTTTACGGCTCGGTGTTGCCGCGGTTACCCCAACTAACCCACCGATGAGTGATTTGTCTCGCCTGTTATCGGGTCCGAAGCGCAGTCGGGGGACATCACTCCTCGGTTCCGTTTAGTCTACACTTGAACTCGACTTTCGCAAATATTTTGAAGAAGCATTGGAGGCTTCTTTGGGTCCCTTCAAAATGGAGGCCGTCGGAGAAGCGAACGTGCTCTGCCGATTTCTCCCGATACTGCCGCGTATCAATTACATCGCGGCGGCCGGCGTTCGGGGCCAGTCGGGTCACTCAAGGGTAAGCGAGAGCCGGACTGTGACGCCCCGACACAATCGCTGGGTCGCGCACCCGGCGAACTTTAACCTCAGCTCAAGGCCGCAGCGCTCCGACCTCCGACCTTCACTCTGGAAGGTCAGGGTGTCCGGTCAGGATCCGAGGCGGCACGCCAGACACGCTTTGAAGCGCGCCGCTTATCTTTCACTGCGTGTTGTTGTCGTTGCCATTAAAGGAGTCCGCTTTTGACGAGCTTCTAATTGGAACGTTGCACTCTGACAAATTCCGATTTATGGTTTGGTCGCAGGAGCGGACAACGCGGCCTTAAATTAAACTTTTTTTCCGTTGAGACTTTTTTTTTTTTCCTTTTCTGACCTGACCTCTGTGGTCACGCTCTTTGCTTCCAACATGATTTGGAACACTTCAATGACGTTGAGAACGCTATTGAGAACATCTCAACGGATCTGGTAGGCCTGAATGTGATCATTTTGGGGATGAATTAATTCCCCCAAAAAATTTTTGCAGTTGCTACTCTGCCAGGAAACAGCATTTCTCCAGCACGAAGCATTTAACGAGCCGTCAAATGTCGGCTAAAATGCGTGCGACGGGACTTCTTGGCAAGCCTCCCGACAACCTGTTGCGGGGACCCCCCGCGCCGCCCCGCTAAGCAGCGCCGCGGCTCAGAATGTTACAAGGGCCGCGAATCGATTGCCCCGCGACTGCCGCCAAACAGCCCCGCCCGCCCCGCCGTGCCATCGGCGTCCGTCGCGGCGGATTAAAAAAAACGCTGCGGCTCTCACTCGACACCCATGTGTTCTTATTTGGGGGCGAGCGTGACGGAAGCGGGGGGCCCACAGGTCGAGGCGTCCCACCTGGCCCCCTGAGCCGCCGGATCACCCGATGGCGCTCATGTTAGTCCTAACTGCAATTCCAGACCTTCTCCTGCCAGCCTGGACTTTTTTTCTTTTTTACGTTTTCAAATCATTCCCGTCATAGCCAGACGGGAGACTTGATTGGAGACTTCCCAGACCCGTCTAGTCATGCCGCTGTTTAAATTACAAACATTTTAGATTGCAATCGGCCCCGTTTAGCATTAGCATAGCCCTAGCCTTGACAGACATTTAGCTTTAGCTCAATGAAAGCATCTATCGAAAAAGTATCGCGACAACGGACCCTCGAGGAGTCTTCCTGGAATCCAGAAGAGATTTTATTTTGAAATATATAAATAATCTGGATCTCCCAACACCTTATCCGACGTGATGGAAGCGTGGCAATCGGGAAACAACGGCTGTTAGTTACACAAAATGCATTAGCGGCGTGAGCCGGGCCAAAGGAAGTGGTGGGATTACGCCGGGCGAGGGCGAGGCGAGCGCGGGCGAGGGGGGGGTGCGCTCCCTCCTGCCCTCTCTGCAGTAAAGTGTCCAGATTTACAGGCCCTCTGAGGGGCGAGGGGAGGGAGGGAGGGGGCGAGACACCGATACGCACTCGTCATCCCGTCAAAAGTAGACAGCTCCTGATTTTAAGATCTTCCTAAATCAGAATGCCACAGACGTCAACGGGGGGGCGGCGATTGGGTTCCCCGGGGGGGGGGGGGGGGGGGAAAGGACAATCGCTCCTTCACATTCCAGACCGAGATCCACACATGCACATTTTTTTCTTCAAATATTGATATTGATTGTATTTTAAGTGGGAAGCATCCAACTCAACCCTGCCAGGTGTCGTTTGGAGCGATGGCGGCTTCGGCAGAAACAGGAAGCGTTTTGCGGCGAGGGTCTTGACCCCTCTCATGAGTCAAACGGGGCCCACCCCCGAAGAGACACGAGAAGGTTCCGGTCCTGCCAACAAGGTGTGGAAGGATTTTTTTGTATTTGGGGGGGGGGTTGCTGTCACTATGGATGCACATCTGTATGGATGGGGGGGGGGGGGCACATCTGCTTCCATACGCCACCTGAGTGTCAACTCAAAAGCGCTCCACAAAAGGTTAAAGCCGCATCATCCGGAACGTGAGAAAAATTACGTTAATCCCGCACATGGCGAGCGGATGCTTTTAGCGCCAGAGATTGTGTTTTATTTTTTTGGCCAAAACACCGATGATGTCATGGGAGCGGCGTTAGTCCTCCCATCTGATATTTCACTTGAATGGAGCGGCCTAAGCAGGCCGGGCCAGCCACCGCCGCTGCGGAGTTGGCTCCACTAACAATCTTTTTTTTTTTTCCCCCAGCTATCACATTCCCAACACCCTTTGCTTTGATTCGAGGGATGCAAAACTCCAAGCAGACTGTCGCCATGTTGCTTTTTTTTTTTTTTTGCAATAATCGAAGGGGGGCAGGCAGCATGACCAAACGGGTTTGGCGGAGCAAGCTCGCGTAAAAGCGTCTAAAGGAAGCGAGCGTGGAATTTGCACAGCCGTGAGTCTCCCCCCGCCGGATGATTTGCTGTCAGGCGTCATATCGCGGCAGAGTCACCTCCAGTTTAGGTTACATGATGGACGACGGGGCACTCGGATCGCCTTTCCGACGCGGCGAGGAGCGTCTGAGCTACGACGGACGGTCGTGACACGATTGCCGCTTAGAATGGAACGGGACGACGCGGAGGCATCGGGAGGAAGAAGGGTGAGGTGGGGGTCGAGGGGTGATGACGAGGTTACGGGGAACTTCTCTGTTGAGCCTTCATTGAGTACTTGATGGATGCTCTGTAACCAATGGAGGTAAAGAGCACCCCCCCCATCTCAAAAGTGAGTCTCACACACACACACACACACATGCATACACACAAACACACGGCAGATTAACTGTCTGATTTATCGCCATTTACCTCAGGAGAGCAAACAGCTGGGGAAGGACAAATAGCACAAGTGGCTAAGGCATCAATAAATAAAAACGATGCAAAGCGCAAAGAGACGCACATGACTGACAAAAAAAAAACGAAGCAATGACTGCTGATGACTTGTTTTCTAAATATTGATCAACGCTGATCATCACAGGACAACAAGGCATCATTACGTGCCATCGTTTACGTTTGCGAGCGCGGCACTTGGCCGAGTGTTGTTGCAGGTGAGCATGCGGCCTTCTGCAAACGACCACACGGGGGGGGGGCAGACCCCCCCCCCCTCCCCTGCTACCGGTGCAACGTTGCTGGGACTCGGGTGATTCATTTGCTCCCCGCGTGGCGCTCGTGAGGAGGAGCGCCCCGATGACTCCATCCGACTATTGATCATCATTTGGGAGAAGCGTGAAGAAATGAGTCAAACTTACTCATGGAAGGAATGTCCACATGGGGATGGGGGGGGGGGCAAAGGGTCCAAAACAGGATGCATTGTGGGAAAGTGGGAAATAACAACAATAGCACTTTTAAGTGACACTGGAGACTTTTTGAGTGCGAGCCAAAAGGAGGTTTAGGGCTTGTAGCGCCAGTCTCGGCTATGGTGATTAGCTGGGGATGGGATGGGGGGGGTGGGGGGTTTTGAGGGGGCGGGCGTTGAGATCCCCACCGGCTTTAACTGTGGGTGGCAAGGAGAGAAAACGAAGCCAAGTTGTTTACGTTGGCTGTTTGTCAGCCGGGTGCATCCCGGCTTTTGTAGCAGGCGGGCGCTGAAGGGAGACGCTAGGAAATGTTTCGAATCTAAACTAAAAAAAAAAACAAAAAAAAAAACAGGGCGACATTTCTTCTTCTCACGACACCATTCATGTGGAACCGTCCCTCCTGTCCACGTTAAGTATAGGGGGTCCCACCTGTCCTGCCGCCCCTCCCAACACCAAGCCTTGTGAGGTGGTCCCGGGCGGGCCGCCGACGCTGTGTGAAACGAGGCATTAGGACCCCCCTTTCCAAATGGCAAGCGGGACGAGCGGCATCCCGTTGGCTCCGCGTGTGGTCTCTCACACCACAAACAGTACGACGGGTCGACCAATGCGTGTTTTTGTCCCGTTTCAATTTGCACATCGGGACTGATATTGGGCAACGCGAGCTGCGGCCGCTGCACATCAGTTTCCCGCAGCGTGACTAAGCCTCCGGTAACAGGAGCTCCGGCCGAGCGTCCTCCCTGCGGACCCTCGTGTCCACCCCCCCCCCCCCCCCCAGAAAGCAACCCCACTCGCTCCCGGTGGCGTCCGCGGGGACCCTGTGAAAGCAAACAGTGAGGTCATCTCCGGGCTCTCACCGGGCCAGCCGGGATTACGCTGGCTGGCAGAGACCCAGAAGGAGAGTGAACTTGGATTAAGTCATTAAAGAGCAGACTCCAGCAGCACGGGGGCTGCTTCTTCTCTTGCTCGGCCAACTCGGTGCTGGATTCCTCGTTTTTTCTCCGTTGAGCTCGATAATAGAAGAAGAAAGCAAACAATGCTTCAAGAATGCGCAACGCCAATTTGACATTGGCGTTATCGCTCAGCACGTCAATAAAAAGCGCAGCGACACTTTTTTTCCCCCTGCGTGCACCTGCACTGCTTTTACGCGCACACACACACAAACGCATACACACAAGCGCGCACGCACATCCTGAAACACAAGCTCCAATAACATCCACAGAGGTAACACTAGAATTTTTATTGTATCAAACAGGTGGCGCCGACCTTCACGCCCGCTCAAATGTTGGGCATCAGGCACGCTCGGAGTCTGCGTGCGTGTGTGTGTGTGTGCGTGCGTGTGTGTGCTTCACACCTCTGGAATAAATGAAAATGCGTGACAGACACACACACACACACACACGAGCGCACAATGGCTACCCATTATGTGTTTGGACAGTAACGTTATTCCGGATGATTTTTGAGGAAGCAACCTGTTGAAAATAATTCAACCCTGTGTCAAAACACACACACACACACACACACACACACAATCGCAGTGCAACTTTAGGCCTACCCGTCAAGACGAGCGCGATGAATTGTAACTTGCTAGCTACAAATGAATGGGAAGCAAACTCGAGGCTAAGCTAACTTTAGCAAATCAAATGTCGCTGCCATTCTAAACAACATTTTTATATTACGGCTTTTTTCGAAATAGTCCAAGCTGATGAATTGGCATATGGATTGACAGGGTAAGCAATGTTTTTTTTGAAGTTTCTTATGTTGAGGAGCCCCGCCCGTAGCTTTGGTTCTTATTGTTGTGATGAAGCCGATATCAATCTGTCATCAAGTTCCTTCCAAAGAAGCGCAATTAAAGACAGTCACGCCGGGTCATCAGAAAGCATCAAGGCGGCGCGAGCGTCCGCGGGATCAGACGGCGGTTTCGGGTGACAAAGGTCCGTGTTCTTTACCCACCGTGGCGCGGCTTTGCTACGTGTTGTTTTAAACGCGGGCCATCGCGCCACATGATGTCAGCGCCCACATCCATCAATATCCCCTTAGATTCTCTCTGGAGCCGGCGGCATTAAAAAAAAAAAAAAAAGCCTGATGTTTATCTGGTAACGCCATCCGCTTTGTTGTTTGGCGGAGGAGCTCCGCTTGCCAATTCGGGAACTCATTTTAAAAAGTTTGCCGGCATTTGTTGAGAGGTATGAAATCTCTGTCGCAAATACAAAATCATTTGAGGACCGACCGAGATCTCGGCCCACGTCGTGATCGTCTCGTGACATCAAAAGCCTACGGAATTTTTTTTTTTGTTGGAAGCGCCTCCAGACGAGAGGTTGGCCGGCGGGGTCAGACGAGATGGCCTATCGTCTGCCCGCTGACTCCACGTTAGTCCGGGTTACTAATCCGTCACTTTCCCAAATGAAGACAGAATCAATCAGGATGCGAGCGCGGCTCACTGACAAGTCAACGGCGATACGCGGCTTTTATTACGAGAGCGGTCCGTCGAAGAGACAAGGCGAAAGGCCCGGCAGCTGCCGTCCTGTCGCTAATTAGCCCCGGCGGCCATTGGCCAGAACGACGCGATTGAGTCATAACGCCGCCAGCTCATGGAGAGTTAGCGGCCGGCTCCTCCTCGCCGCTAATTGACAAACCTCAGCCGTTTGCACTTTGAAGGCACCCCCACCCCACCAGGCCCACCAGGCCCATCGGGGCCTCCCTACCCGAGCCGCCTTTGAAACCCAAGCCTGCCGCGTCGGCCGCCATCTCGGGCCACGAGTGAGAGGAGCCGTCTGTTAGCTTAGCTTAAGGAAGGAGGGGGCGCTTGCTTTTGTTTTGGGTTTGACTTTTAGCTAGCGTGCACTTGCAGACTTGAGCGAGACAGGTTGAATCTTTTTGAACCTCAGGCCGAAACGGGTCTGGTAAGAAAGACTAAAAATGATTTTCAAGCGGGTGAGAGTCAAGTGACAGTACTTACAGGTCCTTCCGACCGCGTTGAGGTCCCGGTCCACATCCAAACCAACAAAGAGACAATTAAAGGAGATTCCTACGGGAAAGAAAAGCATATGTCAGCAACGATCTTCATTCTGTATGTTATAAACATGTCTTTTTTTTATTGTTGCTTAAAAGTTGCTATCTTTATTGAGATGAGCTCACTTTTCCCGTGGCCCCTCTTAACATCATGAGCCCCCCCCCGCCCGGGCCGATCTATTTCCCAGGTGTGTGCGAGCCCGCCCGGAAATGGGCGTCCTGTCGGGAAGGGAAAGCGGACAGGGGGGGGTTGCAGGGCGAGGGGGGGGTTGTCCCAAAGTTCACGTTCATTAACAAGTCTGCTGCTGAGTGTCCGTGTCAGCACTGCCACTAAGTAGCTCCCAACTGGAGGCAACACACACTTGCAAAACAAAACAATTGCGTTTTTACCATCACTTAGTTCTGCTATGGTAATGAATGACGACGTCAATTGCATGAATTGATTTGGTCATACGATTTGCATCGTTAGTCTTCGCTACGCTCGCGTTACCTTTAACTATAAAGCAAAAAGAAGACGTAGAAGAAGAAGCGGTCCATCCATGACGAGAAGTATTTGTAGCGTTAGAATTGGGATGTTTGACGACTTTTGGGGGGGCCGTGGGACAGATTTACGCTCGGAGTGGCCTGCTTGACTTTGCGCCCGGGATATGTCATGATTCTCCCTGACAGCTGAAGCTTCGGCACCCCCGCACGCCCCCCCCCCGACGCGAATGCTGAATTTACGGCACAGTAGCTCGCTGGCGAGAAGATGCGATCGGGGGGCCGTGGCAGGGAGGCTGAGGAAACAATACATTTATGTTAGAAAATGCATCTCAAGCTAAAATATTCAGAAATGGAGTCTCTTTTAGGAGTCGTTGGCTTAGAGCTAACATTAGCACTGAACTGGGGGCAGGTCAACATTTTACTAAAACACAATATTTTGTTCCATTTTACTCAAAACGAATGAATACACTTTAATGAACTCATTTTGAAGAAAAAAAAAAAAAAACCAACAAATATTACAGGACTGGTGATAATTCGAAATTTTAGCGTCATTCAGCATTTCCTCAACGTCCCAAAATGGCTGCCACAATACAAGCGTGACTCCATTTCCACGCCAGATGTGTGCTAAAAAGCGTACAATTGGCCTTCATGGCCAGGTCAAGTTAGTGTTTGGGAGAGATGCAACAGTCCACCTTTGTTTTGTTTACAAGGCAAGAAACGGCACAGCCGGCTAGCGGCTAACGCTAGTTAGCACTATGACATCACACAAGGTCAGGCAGTAAAACTATGCTTTTTTTTTTTTTTTTTTTTTTGTTCACGCTCGACTCGGATTAGATTCGATCCGAATTAAACTGGCACGGCTGTTGTTTGATAGCGGGGAGTTTAGCGAAAATATTCCGTGTTTGCCGCACCTGTTGTGAAACGTGAGGTGACGTTAAGTATGGCGTGTGTGTATTCCCCGCACAGTGTTTGTAAAAAAAAAAAAAAGATGGCCGCAGGGTCGAGTTTCACCTTCTATATATAAGCCTGGCGGGTGCCGAGTGTCGCGGCTATTTAAATGCCACGCCAGCGGCGCTGGAGCAAGCACACGCCGCGTCGCCACCGCCGCAACATGATGGACCTTTTCGAGACCAACGCGTACCTCTTCAGCGATTTGCGCTACTTGGACGAGAGCGAACATGGCGCGCTGCAGCACCTGGACATGGCGGGCGTGTCGCCGCTGTACCGCGCCGCCGACGAGGACAGCCCGCCGTCGCCCGGCCGGGACCGGACGGCGTCCGAGACGGGCGAGGACAGCGGCGACGAGGAACACGTGCTGGCGCCGCCCGGCCTGCGGGCCCACTGCGAGGGCCGCTGCCTGATGTGGGCCTGCAAGGTGTGCAAGAGGAAGTCGGCGCCCGCCGACCGCCGCAAGGCCGCCACGCTGCGCGAGCGCCGGCGCCTCAAAAAGATCAACGAGGCTTTCGACGCGCTCAAGAAGAAGACGGTGGCCAACCCCAACCTGAGGCTGCCCAAGGTGGCCATCTTGCGCAGCGCCATCGGCTACATCGAGAGGCTGCAGGAGCTCCTGCACGGCCTGGACGAGCAGGACCGCTCCGCTGAACGAGACGCTGTAAGGGGACCGGGCTAACGTGCTAACCGCATGACGGCTAATGCCTTTCCATGCCCGGTGATGTCATAATGAAGTGGAAAGAAGAAGAAAGTGAGCTCAAATTAGGAAAAGACAAAAGCACCGCGACTTAAAGCTGAAGGTTCAATTGAGACGTGACCTTTTTGATTTGTTTGTGTTGCGATCGTGCGTGGCGCCAACGTTACGTTCATTCCACGATTGACATATCGGGTTGCATCTCCAGGCGATCGCTTCGGCAACCCATTGGAAAAAATCCTGCGAGACCTGGACCGACGCGGCCGACCATTCCGGCGACGGATCGGCGAACCCGAGGGAAGGTAAAGAGCGGCTAAGGTTTTTCCGCCACGACTCGTTCTCACGGTTTTTATTTCCAGGGTCCGGCGAGTCGTCGGCGTCCTGCAGCCTGCTGCGTCTGTCCTCCATCGTGGACAGCATCAGCAGCGGCGGCCTTGCCGCCGCTTCGGAAAAATAATTTCCCACAGTTCCCTCTCCTGGTGTACATATTTTCTAAGTGTCAGAATTCAGATGTATTTATTTTATAATGGAGTGAGGACAAACTTAGGAAGCCGTTGTACTCATTTAAATAAATGGCTTCATCTTGAAAAAAAAAAGCCTGTTGCTTTTGAATGAGCGCATCCAACACAGGTTCGGTGTGTGAGCTGTTTTGAGCGGCGAGCAGACACAAGAAACTCGATAGCGCCAACAGTGATGTGATTTTTTTTTTATGGTGCTCCGCACTCCCCCCCGACTTCACCCGTGACTTTTTTTAAATAAAGGATGACAATGAATTAAAGTGACATTCCAATCTAACTTCCCATACAAAGTAAACCTTATCAAAAAGAAACTTTTAGAAATGCATTTATTTCTTATTCAACTTTGACCATCTCGTAAATATTTCAAATGTGTGTGTTTTTTTTTTTTTTTTTTTAAATATCTAATATGTGCAATATTAACAAATCTTAGCAACGTGACCCCTGACCTTTGACACCAACAACGCATGCGAACAAGCACACTCATTAAGCTTCGCCCCACTCTCATTCCCAAGCCGCGACACGCGCTTGATCGCCACCGCCGCCGCCGCCGATGTGTTCGTCAGCTGTGCGGGTACGATTCGGGGGTGTCGCTGTGTTTTTTTAGGTGCGCCCAGTTCCCGGAGAGGCGAGACAAATGCTTTGACACATTGTGCGAGATACCGCGATGTTGCCGTGTGACTGTCAACAGCGCAAGAAGACGACGGCCACTTTCGTTCTCTCTCCCGCCAATCTGACACATTTGTGCATTGTAAAATAAATTCTAGCAATTTCTTCTTCTTCTCCAAATTGCTGGATTTTAACATCTGCAATTTTGGAGTCCAAGTGCTTTGGTGTAGGAAATGGGGGCCAAGACAAACGCTCGCCATTTGTGCTGCGTGGAAGGAGTGTGGCCGAATGTGAGGAAGGTGGCGCTAACACCTCGGCCCGTTTGCTTGAAATGTGACGCCTCGGCGTCGCAGCTGCAACGTGCCGCGCTCAAAAGCGCCACCCGCGTACTGGTGACAAAATGATTCTTCATCCGGGAAACTCCATTTTTTGCCCGTCTCTCGACGGCGAGCGCTTAATTGGCCTGCGCATGGGCAACGTGTGACATTTTGGATTCCTCCAAAGTGCAATTAGTGGCTGAGCAAGTTTGTTGAGGAGCAGGGGTGGGGAAAGATCAGCAAGGGCAGATGTGGGAATGTCAGCAGGCAGGACAGGGCACGGGAGGGGCGGGGCTAATGGGCCACGGTAATTAGATCTGGCCAATGTGGGCCCTGGGGCATAAAAGGGGGGCCCGTGGGCAGCGGAGCCCTCACATCCCTCAGAAGAGGCCTGTGCTCCCCAAAGCTCGGACATGGACATCTTCTCCCCGTCACAGCTGTACTACGCCGCCGCCGCCTCGTCGCCGGACGCCCTCCAGCTGGCCGAGGACGACTCGGACGAGGACGAGCACGTGCGGGCGCCCGGCGCGCCGCCGCACCAGCCGGGCCACTGCCTGCAGTGGGCCTGCAAGGCCTGCAAGCGCAAGTCCAGCTTCGTGGACCGCCGGCGCGCCGCCACCATGCGAGAGCGCCGGCGGCTGAAGAAAGTCAACCACGCCTTCGAGGCCCTGCGCCGCTGCACCTCGGCCAACCCCAGCCAGCGCCTGCCCAAGGTGGAGATCCTGCGCAACGCCATCCACTACATCGAGAGCTTGCAGGAGCTCCTGCGCGAGCAGGTGGACCACTACTACAGCGGCTCCGAACCCGCCAGCCCCTTGTCCAGCTGCTCCGACGGCACGGTGAGAACCCCGCGCACCACCACGTGGAGCACGTTGGACGTCTTTTGAGTTCACGTGACCGAGGTCAGGGAAAATGGTTATTTTTACAATCGTCTGGCCCTCGCATCTCAATGATCTCAAACTTCTTCGATAACAATCTTCCTTCAAGAAAGGTTTCGGGGTTTCTCGACATTTACGACGAGCTCGCCCCCTCTGCCGGGACGGGCACACATTTACAAGGAGAACTTGTCGTCTAGCACAAGCCGCTGCGGCTCAATCGATTGGCCACGCTGGGGAAGGGGAGGAAGGAGCCCTGGCTGCCCTGCTCTGGGCTTCAAGACGCCCCCCCCTAGCAGCCCGGGATTTATTAGGCTCTCCACAATTTTAGGAAGGGCAGAAATATTGATGCATTCTGCTTTTTTTTCTTCCAGCCGGACAGCAGCAGTCCAGTGTGGCAGCAGCTCAACTACGGCAGCACTTATCCCTACGTCAGGAACGGTGAGAGCCCCTCCGCATCACCTCGGCACGCTCGGTGATGAATAACAACAACAATCTCCCTGCAGAGAGTTTGTCGGACAAGATGGCGGGGGCGTCCAGCCTGCAGTGCCTGTCCAGCATCGTGGACCGACTGTCTACGCCCCATCTGGGTCGCCGACCCACCCAGGCCGTCCCGCCCCACACCAACACGGACTCACACCCGTGTACGCCGGGTAGCCCCGTCTACCACGTCCTGTGAGGAGCCCGCCGCGGCGGTTTAGGGGGAACAGTACACGACAAAATTGTAAATATAACATTTAAATGCTCATTTATTGACACACTCATTAAATATTTGCTTTTGTACCTGAGAACTTGGTGTGATTGGTGTCAAAATCAAAGAGATTGACCATTTTTCAGCCTCCCTGTGTGTTTGAAGAGGTGCTGGTGAGGGACCCACCGAGTATACTTATTTGTTCTTTTCACCCAAATGTGAGTCGTCATCATCAACACCCTTGATGATTCCATCAACACATTCACAGCAGAGAGCAAATGGCCTTTAATAGCACGTATTGTTGGATAGGGAGGGTGAGATGGAGGGGGGTCTTTGTGTGAAAGGCATCACTACTTGAAAAACAATAGAGAACATTTGTTTGCTCAAAAACACACACGCCGATGTGGTTTGGACTTACCGATGGCACGGACGGGCAACAGCGGGCATTCCAGGCGGCGGATCGAGTTCCACTGACCTCCCGAACTTTGTGTGCAACATTAAATGTCAGCCATGACATTTTTCCATGAGACACGTCATGCTCAGGAATGGGTCCAATGTCAGGCCTGTGTTGAACAAACCAGGATTAGTATGAATACGAAACAACTTTGCATTAAACATATTTTTTTTTTTTTTTTTTTTTAAACAACTCACCTAGTTGGATCGCGTATTATTCAAAAACCGACTGACTGTAGTACCGCGGTAAGCCACGAGGGGGACGTGTTTCCATCACTTCATTCTTTCTACCGATTTCCGTCACTTGGCTCATCAAATAAAAAACACCAATTCAATTATGGTTTTACTTTATCTTAAAAATATATATATACATTTTTAGCTAGAAGCTTTTTCCCCATCGTGGAATGTTGTTAATGCACTTGACTCACTTGACCAATGAGAAATACCCGGATGTGAGCTTAGTCAGTCACACGACGACGTTTTTATGTCTATTTAACTTTGCCAAGTTAAGTTTACTTTGAGTTAAATTCCCATCAAAGTAATGTAGTGCTGTCGTTGTTTTGATAGACGCAGTAAACATTGCAAGTGAGCCACATTCTTCGTATCAAAGGACGATTAAAGTGAGTAATTGCCATTACCTGTGGCGGGTTCTTCGACATCCGGTGATGCGACGGAAGTTAGCTTGGTTTGCAGCTCCTAATGTGTGCGAGTTTGCTGCCCTCTTGTGGCAAGGAGTGTAGGTACGTGATCGACAGATTCCGTGTAATAAAGTGAAAACAAGGCCATTGTGTTCACTGTACACAAGCACATAGATTTATTTATACAAATATAGCAATTGCATATCAACAACGTCTTATGTTTTAATGATTTCAATATAGAAAACAATGCAATGTGAGCCCCTCCCCCCCAAAAAAATGTATTATGTTTATTATTGTTATCATATGACTTGTACAAATTTTACGAATATTACAAAATGTGGGAATAAAGTATCGATTCTTATGTTTTTTGGTCGGTTTGGGATGGCCAGAAGACAAGGGGAAATAAAACATACTCACAAAATGAATTGTTTAAACAAGGAACACTGGATTATTGTATCCAAGGAAAAACATTCCACATTTTTACCAGCAATGATTGTCATAATATCAACAGCCACATCATCTGCACAATGTAACGATCTTCCATATATGTCAATACACAAAGGGAACAATAAAACTCTCTTCATAAATATAACTATGACAATTAACGATCAATCTCGTGTGACATTCGCCTCGTCGAAGAGAATTATTGCACAAAGGGAAGGGAAGTGTTTTAAGATGAAATCCTTTGTTGAGGAAAAAACCTTTCCAGGTTTGCTCCTATTATTGATCCATATTTATCGATGAGTAATAATTCATAATCCAAAGAATTAATTTCATTGACACTTGCTTGGCTGTTTATTGCTAACGCTACAGAATATTTTTGCTACCATAAAAAAAAAAAGTTTGCCTCAAAAACAATTCTCGTGAGGCGTGATGGAGAAATGGGTCAGTCGAAAGAAAGACAACAAGGAGAAGACAAAAGGTAAAAGTTCTTTTCTTTTCCCAAGCACCGAATGTGCGACAAAATACTTGCTTCGTTTTTCAGCTCGGGAACAAACGCCGGGATTGACGGGACGGTCCACCTCACTCCGAGAACTTGGGATCGCTCGGCACCTCCAAGAGGTCCGGCGGACGTGGCATGGGCCTACTTATTTTGTCTTCTTCTGGAACAACCGTGAGAAGAAAGAGCAGTTGTCTGGCAGGTCATCAAGCAACAATAGGAGTCCAAGATGGCCGCTTCAAAGCAAAATGGCCACCTCGAAGGGCCTCACCTACGAAGTGTGATTCTGCTGAGCGGACGTGTTGTGCTGCTGCTGCTGCATGAGCATCTGCTGCTGCTGGCGGCGGCGGGCGGTGCGCAGCTTCTCGAAGCGCGCTTCCATCTCCTCCAGCACTTTGGGCGTGTAGCGCACCACCAGCTTGACGTTGTCCTTGGCCGCCTTCAGCAGCTCCACCGCCTTCTCGTGGTGCTCGCCCTCCACGCTCTGCACGCGAGCAAAAATGGGAGGAACCGAGCGCAAACATTTCTCCATCTTTTCCCGCACGAGTGGAACTCACCACGCCGTTGACGGACAGGAGCTGGTCACCTCTTTTGAGGCCGCCGTGGCGCTCGGCCACCCCGCCGGGAATGATGCGCGAGATGTAGATGGGCGAGTTCTGCTCCTTGCCGCCCATCACGTTGAAGCCCAGCCCTTCCTCCGTCTTGGGAAGCTCCACCACCCGCGGGTGCGAGTGGCCCTCGCTGGCGGCGAAGGCGGCCACCGTGGCCTGCGTGCGGAGGAGACGCTGACGGCCCGACTCGATCGAAAGGCGGAACTTCTTACCTTGGCCGTGGCTCTGGCCTGGTACTCCGGGCAGCCGTTGACGGTGATGGTTTCATGCATGTACTGGTACACCTGTGGAGAAGAGAGTCAGTCCGGCCGGCGCAACCAGCCCGCTTGACTCGATGGGCGGCTCACTTCGCGGATGGCCGTGCAGAACTCGCTCTGGAGGACCTTCTTCAGCGACTGCAGCTTGTAAGCTGGAACGTCGCCCGACTCCTGCAGCTTCTCCAGCAGTTCGATGGCCCTGGCGACATCTGTGGGCAGAGAGTGTGAGCTTTTATTTATTTATGTCTTTCCCAACAACGTGAAATGGCAAAACGGGCACGATGAATTGCTGAGAACTTTTTCGAAACTTTAGTCTCCCTCAACGTCCTTTTTTGATTCGCGCAATATTGAGTTTTCAGGAGTTGTTTTCTTAAGCATGTTCAAACCTGGAGGAAAACATTCCTGACGCGGGACCAACTACTTCCACGTGACTGTCGAGTTGCAAAATGAGAATCATAAATGTATTTATAGTCTACGCCTGCTTTGCGCCGAGCAGCCGCTGTATCTGCTTTCCGCCGACGTCAGATTTCAGATAGGCGTTTTAAAAAAAAAAAAAAAATGGAAGCAAATAAATGGAACATCATAAATCAAGGTAATTATGAAGCTCAGGGCACAAGAATACGTTGCGAAACGCAACATTTAGAAATATAAGACACGCGAGCACGCCTTGCTCGCACGCGTGCGCGCGCAGCTTACATAATATGAATAATAACAACACCGATAGCACCATAATAACAACGGGTCGCGTGAGAGCACGCGAACGCCCCATCGTGCATGCCAGCACGTGAACGCAACATTGGGATGGCGTTAACGCAGGAAATCTTTCAACGTGATGATCGAGACGATCGAAAATGACGTCGTGTTGAGCGGGGAGAACCTCCTTACCTCGATCCAGAGTGAGCGGCTGTTGGAGCACCGTCGCCATAGCTGGATGACGGAAAAGGTTGAGCGTTGGAGGCGAGCGAGCGAGCGAACGAGCGCCGGATAGATGGATGAATGGATGCACGCTGCACCAGCTCACGAAAAGAAAAAAAAACGACAGAGGGAGGGAGGGAGCGAAGTAGAGAGAGAGCGAGAGAGCAAGAGAGAATAAAAGAGGAGAATAGAAGTTGTAACTACTCGTTCCGTAATGACCTAATACAAATAAATAGGATTTGCATTCACAATGTTAGTGGCTTGTTTGCATGGTGACAATAATGGACATTATTGATTGGCAGTGGAGGACGTCAACGATTGCTCCACATGCACGACTCCATCACATGCAGGTCGCCGACCTCACGTGCAAAAGCTTAACTCGGAGCTAATCCATCCTCCCATCATCCATCCGTCCATCATCCATCCGACATCCTCCCATCCGGGGAGGTTGACGGTCATCAACTTAAGCTCTTAGGCATTAATCCACATGTTGATGTCTTTACACACAGCAAAAAACTCTCACGTGACCGAAGCATCCATCTCCGCATATTTGGAGGGTTTTAGGGGAAAAGTTTGAAATTCACCAAGTTGCTTGTCATTTGCAAAGAGACCAAGGAGAAGTTGACCAAGTCTGCAAACGCGTGAAAGATTCCTGATTAAATTCCTTGGTGATGTCACTTGTTGCTAGGCAGGGATTTTAGCAGCTCCATCTGAAAGGCAGGAAAGATCGTTCATCGAGAGAACGTCATCATGGATTGTAGAACATTTATTCCTACACCATTTCATAATTAAAACACCACTAAATGCTTCCGGTCGAATACTTATTCAATCAAAAGCGGAGAAAAATAATGTGTCTGATATAGCGCTCTCTGGTGGACGGATTGTGTAGTGCACGGGGTAAACAACCCTCGGGCTTTGCTCGCTTCCAGTTTCGCATGGCATGGTGTGGAATATTAATTACATTTCCACCATGTGGATATGCATGTTATTAGTTGGAAGGGCTCAGAAAGGAGTGTGTGTGTGTGTGTGTGTGTGTGTGCGGCGGGGGGGGGGGCGGGGGGGTGCAGTCTGGATTAGTCTGGAGCTCTTGACATCATTCTGCAAGGATGATCCATCAAATTGGATTTTTTTTTTTTTTAATCGAATGTGATGTTTTCCGCACATCATTTAGCTACCATGTAGTCGGGCAGTGATTTCTTAGGGCGTACCACTAGAGGGAGCCCATGTACGCACTGTAAATAAAAAAGTACATTTAATATGTATTTATGTTAAGTTATTTTTTTTACAAAATGTGAAGTAAACATTGGCCTTTTTAAAACATTTATTCTGAATGATATCTGCTTTGTATCGGGGAAATTTGTCCTCTCTCAGGAATGAAGGCATCTCATTAAATCGTGACGTAAGTGTTTTTATCAAAAGGAGGCGTGGTTAAAAGCCAGTTCGAAGTTCAGGCTCTTAAGGATGCAAGTTGGAGGAGTTGTTCACTCAGGTATCCTCCGACGTTACCAAAAGTCTGCGTGCGTGCGTGCGTGCGTGTATGTGAGTGAGCGTGGTTGAGCAAAAGTTTTCAAAAGTAGCAGAAGAAGCAGCAAATATGCACGCGCAAATCTCCAAAGTATGCACAAGGAGCAGAAGCCTTGGGACTCGCCTATGGGGCGTTTGCGTTCGAGGGAAAAGTGCAACTGTGAAACGCGGCTGCGCGGGTGAGGCACACGTGGTGGACTCGGCGGCGGCAGCGGAGCGCTACGCCCGAGCCTTCGCGACGGCCCGGGACCGGCCGGAGCAGTACTGGGCCGAAGTGGGCCAGGACATACGCTGGTTCGAACCGTGGAGTAAAACACTGCACGTGGAGGACCCTGTGTTCCCCAACTGGTAGGGAAAATAACGACGCTGGGAAGTGGAACGTGAATGCACCACCAACACATAACAATAACACGTCTGTTACCCCGAACGGTCTTTTTTGATTGTTCACGTTCATAAAATAAACAAAAGTAACAACACGTTTAAAAAAATGTTCGAACTTTGTTTTGTATGCTGCAGAATTTTTTAAAATGTATTTATCATTATCTGTTAAAAAAAATGAAACTACCGTAATTTTCGGACTATAAGTCGCGTTTTTTTTCATAGTTTGGGTGGGGGGGCGACTTATACTCAGGAGCGACTTATATACATATATATGTTTTTTTTTTTCACTTTTTTGGGCATTTTATGGCTGGTGCGACTTATACTCCGGTGTGACTTATAGTCTGAAAATTACGGTATTTCTGTGGAAGTTCATGCTTGTTAATGCTTTTGTATAATATGCAAAAAAAAAAAAAACGCACAGAATATTTTTTTCTTTTCTAGCAACAGTCCTTGTTAGATGTGCTCGATATAATTTGAATCTTTTTTGGTCTATGAGGTTCGTGGGAGGCAAGCTAAACATGTGTTACAACGCTGTGGATCGTCACGTGGAAGACGGGCGCGGCGAGCAGGCGGCCATCATCTACGACAGCCCCGTGACCGCCACCAAGCGGATCATCACCTACCGGGAACTGCAGGAACAGGTAAGGCTCCATCCACGACAGCTCCGACCAACCAATCAAAGGGCACAAGAATGATGACATCATCAAGAGTGTGAAGGTCCTGATCAGATTGATGCTAAAACGTGATTGGACAAAAAAAAGGGGAGGAGTCAGTTTCGGACATTTCACGAAGCAAGTGTTGCAATTTTTATGCTTCAGGTGTCGCGTCTGGCCGGCGTCCTGGTGAAGAACGGGGTCGGCAAAGGCGACCTGGTGGTCATTTACATGCCCATGGTGCCTCAGGCCATGATGGCCATGTTGGCGTGCGCCCGCATCGGCGCGCCGCACAGCCTCATCTTTGGTGGCTTTGCCTCCAAAGAGCTGTCGGTGCGCATCGATCACGCCCAGGTGAAAAACGGGGGGGGGGGGGGTCCAACGTCTTTTGCATGCTGACTTCCTCAGTCAACATGATGTCAGGAAAACAAACAAACTTGGGGGGGGGGGGGTCCAACGGCTTTTGTATGCTGACTTCCTCAGTCAACAAGATGTCAGGAAAACAAACAAACTTCATTTGCAAACCCCGCAGCCCAAAATGATCGTGACCGCCTCGTTCGGGATCGAGCCGGGCCGGCGGGTGGCCTACGTGCCCCTGGTGGAAAAGGCCTTGGAACTCAGCTCTCACAAGCCCTCCAAAGTTCTCATCTACTGCAGGGACAACACGGTGTGTACCGAGTCCTTTCATTTGAAACGGGTGGCTTCTTGGATTTGGGATCAAAGTGCGATTTTAATGTTCCGATAGGAGAACGTGTCCATGAGGGGGGGCTTGGCCCTGGACTGGGACGAAGAGATGGCGGCCGCCAGGCCCCACGACTGTGTCCCCGTCTCCTCGGACCACCCGCTCTACATCCTCTACACCTCCGGCACCACCGGAACGCCCAAGGTCAACCAAACGTGCTCTTCGATGTGATCTTTTCAAAATATTCTTTAAAAGATGCAAGCCAAATTTGCGATCCCTTTCTCTCCTGCCAGGGTGTGGTGAGGGACACGGGCGGCTGCGCCGTGATGCTCAAGTGGACCATGTCCAACATTTACGGACTTCGACCCGGAGAAGTAAGTAAACGTTTGTGTTGAGCGCGAGTTAGCGTGGAGGCTAACCTGCGGCGGCAGGTTTGGTGGGCGGCGTCGGACCTGGGTTGGGTGGTGGGCCACTCGTACATCTGCTACGCCCCCCTCCTGCACGGAAACAGCAGCATCCTCTACGAGGGCAAGCCCGTGGGAACCCCAGACGCCGGCGCCTTCTTCCGCGTCTTGTCCGAGCACGGCGCCGCCGCCATGTTCACGGCGCCCACCGCCATCCGTGCCATCCGCCAGCGGGACCCCCAGGCTCAAAGCGCCGCAGCGTACCCACTGCCCAGGTATTGGGCGGGATCTCCTGGGCGCTCGACGCCGTGCTTGACGCCGTGTCTGTCCTTCCAGGCTGCGCGCCGTCTTCTTGGCGGGGGAGCGCTGCGACGTGGAGACGCTGGAGTGGGCCAAGAAGAGTTTCGGGGCTCCCGTGCTGGATCACTGGTGGCAAACGGGTACAAGAACGCACAAGCACTTTTTGACACATTGCGCTTGACTTATTTGAGTCATGATTTTGAAATGAATTAGCTCCGGTTTTGATGGCGTCCCTAATATTCCGAACCCCAGTAGTCCTAAAACGGAGCATTGTTATCTGGAGGCCATCATTTTGTGGTTCTTCCACTTGCTGCTCATCCGTGTTAAAGGCTGATATTAATCCTCGTGCTATTTTCGGAGGTGGCCGCTGATGTCATCGGTGTTGCCGGGCAACACACGTGCGTTTTCCAGCTGTTCGCAGAGCTCTGATGTGCCTAACCATCTTCATCGTGTCGGGCCCTTAATTAAAAAGGCTCGGCGCCACACCCGCCCACGCTGCTAAATGTCAATCGCGACGGGAAAAGAAGCGGACGCAAAGAGGACAAAATGAGAGCAGGAGACAAAGACGGTTTCTGTTCTCCTTTCAGAGACGGGCTCTTCCATCACATCCACGTGCATCGGCCTGGGCAACTCACTGACGCCCCCTGCGGGCCAGGCGGGAAAACCCGTGCCAGGCTACGACGGTACCGCTCAAACGCCGCCCCCGAAAAGAAATCAATCGATCGATTGTAAACATTGCCTCGCAGTGACCGTGATTGACGACCACATGAGACAGGTGAAGCCCGGAACTTTGGGAAACATCGTGGTGAAGTAAGCGTCTTGGGCTTCTTCTTCTTCATCATCATGAAGCACAGAAAGACACGATTGAACGAATTTGTGTCGACTCGCAAGTAACAATTGGATACAGTGAGTAATAGATTACTTGTGGACTGTGTGTAGGTTACCTCTGCCGCCCGGCGCAGCATCGTCCCTGTGGCAGAACTCGGAGCTTTTCAAGCAGACCTACTTCACTAAATTCCCAGTATGAATCGCCGCCAGGGCGCCCTCTGGCGGACAAAACCTGCAAAACTATTAGCAGCAACTCGGAAATGAAACGTCCAGCCAACTGCAGCTTTTTTTTTATCTTCCCAGGGCTACTACGACACCATGGACGCCGGCTTCGTGGACAAGGAGGGCTTCCTGTACATCATGTCGCGCTCTGATGATGTCATCAATGTGGCTGGACACAGGCTGTCCGCAGGTGCTTTGGAGGAGGTACAGAAATGCTGGGATCTGTCCATCATATTGGACATTGCTGATTTTTTTTTTTTTTGCAGTCGGTTCTGCAGCACCCAGCAGTGGCTGACTGCGCCGTTGTGGGTTTGGAAGACCCTCTGAAGGGCCACATACCCCTTGCCTTGTGCGTGCTCAAAAATGGTGAGGGGGGGGGGGCACACAAAATTAAAGTAAGTCACCAAAACAGACGGAATAAATCTTGTTTGCGCCCGCAGGAGTGAAGCAGCGCCACGAGGAGGTAGCGAGCGAGACGGTGAAGCTGGTACGAGATACGGTGGGACCCGTGGCCGCCTTCCGGAAGGTCGTTTTCGTCCGCGGGCTTCCCAAGACGCGTTCCGGAAAGATCCCGCGCTCCACGTTGGAAAATCTGGTCAACGGGAAGCCGTACAAAGTTCGTCCAACGTCAACTTCTTCTGGACTGTTGGAGGTTACCATGACAACCTTTAAATTCCTCTGCGCAGATCACGCCCACCATCGAGGACCCTGAAGTGTTCAAGGAGATCGAGGAAACTCTGAAGTCCCACGCAGCCTGAACTCGCCGCGGGCCAAGAAGTCACAAGGGCCGTTCGCTTTGGTTCAGTTGTGAGGGAGGAGTTCAAAAGGGCAGCCGTGAAGATGGGGGGAAAAAAAAGGAAGAAAAAGTTACAAAAGTATAAAAGGAAAAATGAAGTTCAAATAAATTTTAGTTCAGAAAGTAAAAGGTTGGTTGAAATGAAAAACTAGTTCCAATGACAACAATAACATTTAAGCAATTTCAAATCAAATGAAAATATGCAAGTTCAAGTCAAAATAAAAAAGGCTAACTACGATGGTTTACATTTAAAAAAAATATATATATATCTTACCGGCTATTGTGGTGCGTTGGGGCTCCGGAAAAAAATGTGACGTGTAGGCCGTCCTCGTTGAATGACGTCTGCCCATCGTGACGTCATGTGACGTTCAAGAGCGCTCGTTTCTCCGTCAATTCAACCACCTTGCACTTCTGAATGTTTCTTCAAGAATGAAACCATCCACTCGGTCGTTTTTGCTTTTAATGTCTTTTTTTTCTTTTTTGCTCACCACTTGAAGGTTTTCCACCACCAACGTACAAGAAGTCAAAAATAAATCAAAACGTATTCACACAAAATGGAACCGTGATGACGTCTGCGTTCGTGCAAATTGTAAGACTTCCAAAACAAACATTTGAGTCCATCAGAAGTTCAGAGGCGGAAAACGTCGAGTGACACCAAGCGTTTCTGGCCGTTTTTTTTTTTTTTTTTTTTTAAACACACACACACACACGTGCACACAATGAGCTGAGGCTGCCTTCCCCGCTGAGTTAATTCGGGTTGCTCGTGTGCTTTGTTAGTCCTCCGGCCGCTAGAGGGCGGTGATGGCATCCTCCGAGGAGTTTGCAATCCCCCAAATTAAAAAAAGAAAAAAAAAAATAGAAAGTTTGCCAGGGTCCGAGAGCAGCATATATTATTCATCTATGGTCCACTAACTTCTTATTTGCTCAATAATCTTTTTTTTTTTTTTACACATATATATATATATATTAAAAAAATGTCCTATTTATATGAATTTACATAACCAACTTGAAATACACAGTACGCTTTAGGGAAATGTCGACCAGCCCGCTGCGAGAGAGTTTAGCACCGAAGGCGGCGGCTGGCTGGCGTCCACATTTGAGAAATAAGAGATTTGTTGGAGGCATGAGGCGGCGAGACGAGGGGCTTCTTGGCAGTGCGCGGTTATCCCGATGGCGTAGCCCCCCGACCTTGGCCCCTCCCCACACACCCCGTGTGTGGGCCCGTCCGGCGGCTCCGCTCAGAACTGGACCTGCGAAAAAGAAAAAAGCAGGTTGTGACGGGACGACGTGGGGCTGTCGAGGCCCACGGCGGCTGTTCGCCGCCTCGACATGCCATTGGACAAAATCAGGGAAGTCAACAAGTAATAAGAAGAAACCTCACACTCAGCACAGCCCATTATAAAAAAAAAAAGAAAAAAAAAATTGTTGCCGCTGCCAGACTGGGAGAAAAATGTCAAGCAAGCGGCATGGAAGGATATGTCCCATATAAAATATATGCTGTATTGTTTGGAGTATTTTTGTGCACCCCAAAATGGCGACGTGGCTCGGGGAGAGCCGAGCAAAGATGTGCCAAGCCTCCGGGGGAAGAAAAAAAAAAAGAAAAAAAGGAAGCGGCGGTCGGTCGGTGTCGTTCTGTGTGTTACATACAGCGGTACATGTTAAGGTCCGTCTCCTCAGCACGAGTAGGTTCTCACCGTGGAGCTGTCCAGGCGCTGAACCGTCGAGGCGCCCACTGTGGGGAGGGGACAGCAGGGGGCGACAAAGAGACGTGATCAGCGGCGGGGCGAGCAAAGACGACACTTGTGAGCACGGCTGGCCAAACATCGCTTCCTTTACTTTAGTCCGCCTAGCAACAGCTGCGGGCAAAGAGGCTGTTTGCTCGTTGGGGCGAGGGGGTTGGGGGGGGGGGGCACAGCCACCACGACACTCACGGCCCACTTTGATCAGGGGGCGGGACACGTGCGGGGGGGGGGCGGGGCATAGCTGACCTTAGAACCAATCCAAATACACGTTGTCGCAGCCGTCGTCGGGCACCTCGTAAAGGACTGGCGAGCGGCCGGAGCAGAGCGGCAAAGTCAAGTTTGGCCGCGTGTCGGACAATACGACGGGCGGCGGCGGCGGCTTACCGTCGGGCGGGAGCCTGCGCGAGTGTCCCGACGTGGTGGTCAGACGGAAGCCGGCCGGCAGCGTCTCGGCCGAGCCGGGCATCATGCTGATGCCGTGCACGTCCCGCGGCGGGAACTGCCGCCGCCACGACGCCCCTCGGAAGTCCTTGTCGTCGCACTGGCGCACCAGAAACGGAGGTCAAAGTGCAATTGCGAACAACGTTTTGCCCGGCGCCCGCTCTCACCTCGTCCAGCCGCCGGTCGGTGCCCAGCGCCAGCAGGTTATTGTACTCGCGCTCCAGAATCTGACGGGCCTGAAGAAGGGTGAGAACGGAAAGAAAGGGGTCGCCTCGGTTCTTCTTCTGAACCCATGGACTTTGGGGCCCACCTGAGTGTTTTGCATGGGGATCTGGAGGAGCAGGGCCAGGCTGCTGTAATCAAAGTTGTCGTCCAGGGCGACCAGCGCTCCGTGCACGCCGCTCTCGTGCAGGATGGCGGCGTAGTCGCGCAGGCCGATACTCTGCACCCAGCGCACCACCCGCTCGTTGCTCCACACCAGCACGTCTGAAGGACAAACGCGGCTTCTTTACTCGGCCTCTTCGCCTCGGCTTTTGCCTTTGCGAGCGTCACCTCGCATTTCGTGCTGGCTCGTCTCCCGCCGCCGTTCCAGCTCCTTCCTGTCGTAGTTGAGCTTCTTCAGACACATGATGCCGTATTGTAAACTTGTTCTGGGATGAGAGCAAAAAAAAAAAAATCAGGGCAATGTCAAGAGGTTGAGGAGCTTGGCCTGTGTTGGCTTACCTGTGGAAGCTGTCCACCATTTTGAGATGCACCCTCAGGTCCTTCTTGGTGAGGTGGTCCAGCATGCGCGCATCCACCAGGCACTCCATGAAGTAGCTGCGGTACTGAGGTAGTCCGAGACTGGGCAGCCACTCGTTGCCGATCCACTCGTGGTTCATGTCGCCGTAAGCCAGCGTCTGGAGCGCAAATATGGGCATCTCAACGTGGTTCCTATTGGACTCGAGGTGCGCTTGCGTGTTTGTTCCCCTTACTTGTGCCCAGCTGCCCTCTTCAGACTGGGATTTCTGGGAGAACACAAATCGAAAAGTCATCTTTCATGCGGAGGACTGGCTCGACAGCAGCACGCCAGGGTTCACGTGGCGCAAGGAAAAGGCGAGCACGGTCAGGCGGCGTTGGTTAAGGCGTGGCAGGAGAGAGGGGGGGGGGGGGACTGACCGTTTTGGAAGGGGCCGCCATGGTCTCCATCTCCTCATGGGTCACCCATACGTTGCCTGACGGCTACAAGGGCGGCGCCCCGGAGACGGAGGGGCGGGGTGCGGTGGTAGTAGATGTCCAGCAGGAGGCGCAAGCAGCGTTAAAGAAGAAGAGCAGCACCACTGTAAGCCAACAGTGTTAAAGCATCACAGTCAAGACCACCAACGGCCCCACGTCAAAGGGAAGGGAGGGGGGGGGGGGGGGTGGGGAAGGGAGGGGGGTGGGGTGGGGGAGGAGGGGGCACTGGACAAAACACAGCACACACGCGTTAGCATGCACGCTAAAGCTAATTGCAGCAGGGGACAATTTCCAGACGCAGCTGCATGAGGTGTCCGCTAGCTGGAGGCTAACCTACAATGTCAAACACCATAGACAGGCTAATGAAATTAGCATCAATTTTGTGGCAGACCTTCGAAGATGGGTGAACCGCCATTTGGCGGAAGGACACTGTCGTCATGACAACACAGAACACACAAGAAGAAACCCCACCCCGCCGGGTCCTTATTTTGCAAACTCACGGTTCTGGAGGTAGGGGGCGCCGACGGGCTGGTGAGCGAGACCATCTCCTGGATGGCCAGCCGGAGTTTGAGTCTGTGCAGGGGGTTGCTGATGCCGATCTCACGCTGGATCTCCGTGTCGGACAGCGCCGACATGATGGCGCCGCTCTTCACGTTGGCGCGGCAGGCCGCCACGTACCACGCCGGCATCCCCAGCCACAGCTGGAAAGGCAACAGTTTGGACCCGGGCAGCCACGAGGCGTCAAGTGCGCGCTCACCTCCAGCCAGGCCACCACGGTGGGTCCGTCCCACTGCGCGAAAGGCAAGCCCTTCCTCCTGGCCTCCTCCAGAAGCTCGTGTCTACGTGCGCGCAGGAGACACATGAAGGCATCACTCGGACGTAGCGTATTTCCTCACCCCCCCCCCCAACCCCACCCACGACTCTTTATTTCCCAAAGCGTTTATCGTCCGTGTTCGTCTTATTACCCGCTCGACATTTCTCGCCAGCCGAGTGGACTTTGCATGTGTAAGCATAATCCCGCCCACATGCAAAGACCAAATCTCAGACACACACACAAAAACAAATCAGGTGGTATCTCGCGAAATGGAAGGTCCGAAGCAAAACATATCAAATGGACACGGCACAGCATGGAGATCCGTTTTCCCAAAGGCAAGGCAAGCGCTTTGGCTCTTCGTCCGTCCAGCACATGAGGCCAGCTCATGTTTGCATGTTCAGCTCGATTTCGAACGAGGCGTGACGACTGAACATAGCTGGGGAGAGGCAACGGTTATGAGAGAAATCAAGAAGAACACAAATAAAGACGCAGAATTGAAGAGGGTGGCATTCCAGGAGTGAAAATCGGATCCAGCTGTCAATCGACTGTAAGAAGGAAGAAGGGAGGGAGGGGGCGGGGGCTAAGACAGGACAGGATGTGTGACGGTGGAGATCAGCGCCGCGTCCTGGCCACTTACCCGCTTTGTTAGAGGCCAAGGGAGGAGAGAGGAAAAAAGTACACACCAGTTAGTCCACATTTTCACCGTCCGCCACACAAAAGCAAACAGACAGACAGACAGACAGACAGACAGACGTCCGGTTGGCATCTCGTGCGGTGGCGGGAAGTCAAACAAGGACGTGGAAGAAACGCTCCAGTGGCTTTCCACACAACGACAAGTACGAGAGCACGGCCATGGACCAAGATACTGAAACGGGAAGGAGAGCGGCAGGCTGGCATGCATTTGTGCGAGGGAAGATGCAAAAAGATGGCGGCGAGGGCGCCCTCCGTCCCGAAGAAGAAGAAGGCGGAGGAGGAGGGAGGCAGGGCATTCTTCGTTAGGCAACCAACCAACCAACCAACCAAACACAGAGATCCATTGAGACAAAACAAGCCTTGTAGCGGCGCTGACGGGAACCGAGCGGCTTACTTCTTTCTCAGGCGCCGGTCCTTCTCGGCCTGCGTGCCCAGCTTGCTCAGCCCCGCCTCCTGGCCCGCCACGTCGGCGTCCATGGCGGTGGCTGTGGAGGAACGGGACGCCGGTTAGGCGCGGCGGCGGGCGGGACGCGCGGCGGCTCGCGCTAACCTTGCGGATCCAGCATGACGTGGCGGTGCGCCATGTGCGCCGCCATGTGCCCCATGCGGCCTTTCTCCTTCTTGCCGAAGAGGCGGCCGATGGACGACTTGATGCCTTTCTTCTTGGGCTGCTTGTGCAGCGAGTCCTGGCTGCTGGCCACGCTGCTCGCGGTGCCTTCCGCTTCCAGGGAGGACAACCTGGGGAGCCGGCCGGGCCGGCCGGCGCTCGAGTTAGGTGTTGGGCGCTCCGCTGATTTCGCCGAGCCTACCCTCTGGCGTCGTTGTGCGAGGACGCCGGCAGGGTGTGCGTCATCCGGACGGTGCGCGGCGTGGCGGGCGGCGAGGTCTCGCACTTGATGGTGGCCTTGTCCTCGCGCCCGTCCTCTTCCACCGCGGCGATCTGACAGACAATCCGTCACGTGGAGCAAAGGCGGGCGAGCGGATGGCTTTTGCGTACCTTTCGCCGGTGCTTGCGTAAATCGCTGGGCTGTCGGGACACGGTGGATGACAAGATTGAACGCCTGGAAATGGCTTTGGGACGGCTTTGCCGGTCAAGCGGGCTCATACCGTACCAGCGTCATGACCCCCATGCGCTCCATGGCGGGGCTGCGGGGGTCCAGCTTGGGCGTGGAGTGGCCGCTGGGCGGCGACGAGGACGCCAAGGAGGAGGCGGTGGCCGAGGCGGTGATGGAGGCCCCGTGGTGGTGATGGTGGTGCATGCGAGCCAGGTTCAGGCCCTCCAGGCTGACGCTGGCCACGCGGCTCTCGATCTCCTCGGCACGCAGCTCCGTCGACTCCTTCTCCTCCTGGATCAGCCTGCGCGGAATCCCACGCTCAACGTCAGCCTCCGGAAGAAGCCTTGGCGTTTTAAAATCCAAGCGGCCACGAGGTGGGCGGCGGACCGGATCTCCTTGTTGATGGCGTCCAGCTGCTCCTGAAGCATCATGGCTAAGGTTTGCGCGTCAGAGTGTCCGCCGGGCGAGAGGAGGTCCATGGAGCTGAAGAGCGTCTCCCGGTCGTCGTCGTCCATGTCGGACATCTCCGTGTCGCTCTCAAAATGGTGGCCGCCGCCGCCCGCCACGCCCAGCTGCTGCGAGCGCCACTCTTGCTCGCCCAGAGACTTGGCCTGAGCGACAAATACAGATTTATTATTTCCATCATTTCTTTCTAATTATATATATGATGTATATTTTAGACGACATTATTTTATTGATTATTTATCATTATGATGATGACAATGAATAATTTGGAGTTGATATGGGCAAAGTGACCTTGGTTTCCCGCAGGCCCACTCGACCTCGCCTGGGCCTCCGTACGACCTTGGCCGAGCGGTAGTGGTCCGACTGGGTCTCGGCCAGAGAGCCCAGGGAGAAACGGAGCTCGCCCGAAGTGTCCAGGTGAGACCTGGTTGAGACGTCGGGTCATTGTACAATTATTTACAATTATTAAAAAAAAAAAAAGTAGCCGTACCGTGACAGGGTGGGCTCGGTGAGGGACCCCACCCTCAACCTGAACTGGTCCAATTCTGACCGCAGCTTCTCAATCTCCTCAGCCAAATGCGTCTGCAACCCCCCCAAAAAAGAGATCTTCACCAGTTCCCCTCATATTCATCAGTTGAAGAAGTCACCTTCGCGTGAATGGACTCCTCATACTGCTTCCTGTAGCCCTCCGAGTCCTGGATGAGTAAATTCTGGAGGTGCAAAAAAAGAAAAGTGAGACGAGGAGACAAGGAGGAGAGAAGCGAGAGCGAGGGAACCTTCTCCTCCAACGCGGCCATGCGCTCCTTCAGGTGCAGCTGCAGGCGCTCGTTGGACTCGGTGAGGAGGCGGTCCACCGTGTCCGACAGACGCTTGTTGTGCTCCTCGTTCATCTTCTCTCGCTGGCGAGCCTGCCGCAAAGGAGAGGGAGAAGATGAGAGCCGCGCGTCCTCCCGGCCGCCCGCTCGTCCGTCCGTGGTCCTCACCCGGAGCAGCTCCTGGTTTTTCTCCTCCAGCTGGCATTCCAAGTGGCGCATGCGCTCTTCGATGTTGCCGTGACGTTCTTCCGCCTGCGACGCACAGCGAAATAAAAAGACCTCCAACATTTGGTCAGCCGAGCATTTCTTCACCTTAGTGAGCGCGGCGATCCTCTGGGCCAGCTCGGCCTCCACCTCGGGCAGCGTCTCGGCCTTGCGCATGGTCTGCTGGAGCTTCTGCTCGGCCAGCTCCAGCCTCTCTTGCAGCTGCCGGTTCTTCTCCTCCATCTGGGAGTGCAAAAACAACGGCGCCTTGAAGCCGGAGCGGCCGGGACGGACTGAGACGGGGCGGGGCGGTACCCACCTGCCTGAGGAAGGCCTCCTTGTTGGCCAGCTCGTTCTCCAGCTTGTCGTTGATGTCGTGCACCGAAGTGGACTCGCGTTGGGCGCTCAGGTAGCGCTTCTCCAGCGTCACGATGCGCTCCTCCATGTCCTCCTTCTGGCACATGGCCTGCGCGCACGCAAACATTCCCAGGACCAGCTCGCAAAGCGCCACGGCGGGCGGAAATCTCTGCGTTTCACCTCCTTGATGTCCCGCTGGTACTTGTTGTTCATCTCCTCGGACTTGATGAGGTCCTTACGGGCCGTCTCCAGCTCCTGCTCCACCTCGGAGACGCGCGACGACAGCGAGGACATGCGCTCCTTCATCTGGGCCAGCTCGTAGTTCTGCTTCTCCAGCAGGTCCTGCAGCTCCACCACTTGGCCGGCTTCGCGCGGCGCCGACTCCAACGCGCCGTTGGACAGGCGCTTGGGACGGACGGGAAAAGGGCAAGTTGTCGGTAACGGGTTCGCGGCCAGAGTCTCGCCGTCGCCACGGCGACGCACCTTGCTGTGGACCTTGTGCTGCGTCTCGCCGCCCTCCGGGATGTCGTCGGCGGCCTCGCCCGACGCCACCTTCCTCTGGATGTGAGCATTCTGCTCGCGTAAGGCCACGATCTGCAGACAGGGGGCGCTCCAGCGTCATGTCAAATGATTACGAAGGAGGAAAAAAAAAAACGGCTGCCTGCAGCGTCCACCTCCTCATTCAATCTAACCGAGGCGTAATTAGGCCTGGGCCATTGTTCCTGTCACCGATCCAGCTGGGAGATCAAACGACACATTCACGCCAGCGCCTGACACGAACGACGTGGCGCCAACGCTCCTCCGTCCCTGTGCTGCTCATTTGATATTCCCTTCATCTTATTTTTTACGCTTCCGAATGACAACCGTCTGCGTCATTTCAGAAATCGCTCAGCCCCCAGCGGCCCCCCCCGAAGGTGCGGACGGTTCAATTATTCCGAAAGCGGAGCGGAGGTCCGGCGGGTTTGTATAGCGACGACAACTTTGACGTTGGATTTCAAATCTCGGAATTGTGAGGCCGACGGCGGTGAGCGCTTCCTACCTCCTGATTGGCTGCCGTAAGCTCCTCCTCCAAGGCGGACACCCTCTCCAGCGACACCCGCAGTCGCTCTCGCACCTGCGACGGGAAAATCGTTTTCAACCCGGATGGACCCGGCGAGGCGGCTTTTGACGTCGCGCACCTTCTCGTCGAGAGCTTTGTGGTGTTCGAACAAGGACTTGAGGGCCTTGAGGACCTCCACCTCGCTGGAGACCCCCGAGGGGGACTGCGCCTGCCTCTTGACCACCGTCATGCGCAGTGAGCGCTCGTGTCGGGACACCAAACATTCCAGATGCTCCAACAGCAACTGCACGGACAAAGAGGAGCCGTTGGAGGCCCAGGTTGGAGAAGGAGGACGGACGGAGTTGGCTCACCCTGGTGTTGTTCCTCTCGGCCTTCAGCTCCGAGATCTCCTCTTCCTTCTCCAGCAGCTGCTCCCGGCAGGCGTTGAGCTCCTTGGTGAGAGCGGCAAACTCCTGAACGTGGAAGAAGAGCAGATGCAAAGACGTCAGCTCCAATTGCTCTCCACAAGGTTCCGCCTTGACAAACAAAAGTCTTCGAGGTGGGCCACCAGTTGGCATTTTTAAAAGGGCAACAGGTTAAAGATGACGCCATTTGGTTAGCTTGCCAGCTTTGGCCCCTCCCCCTGCCGTGACAGCGGTCAACACGCGTTAGCGTCACGCCCCATGCTAGCGATCGCTGGCATTTGGAGAAAGGTCTCAAGGAAGGAAGGAAGCTCTGTCTGCTTGGAGGCGGGGTCAAAAATTCATCCGATTATTTATAACATTCCTCCCTAATTAAAAACGGAAACCCGAGCAGTTTGAGCAAATCTCGGCGCACGGATGATCAACTTGCTAACGACGATGCCTCGGGGGAAGAAAAAAAAAAAGAGCATCTCCTCATCCCAGCGCGCTGGTCGCCGTGGCAACCGCAGCTCCGTTACCATAGCGAAGCACGTAACCTCGCTATTCCTGTTTGTCAGAAACGCAAAGCGGGGTTCGTCAACTTTTGTAAAAAAAAAAAAAAAATCGATTTTTCTTTCATTTCCAGTTCCAGCGTCTCATGTGATGAGGCCTGGAATAAATGAGTCTAAAAATAGGCGTGGCTCTTTGAAGGGGGGGGGGGGGGAAACAGCATGCTGCCACTTTGCATTGGGAATAACCCGAAAGACGCCGGAGCCAAAATTAGATCCTCGAGTCCCATGCCTGAGAGCGCCCACCTGTGCCAGCTGGCCTTCAACCATTGCAGGCACCCGAGGGTGCGGCCCCGGCCGGATCTTTTGCGAGCGACTGTCTCTGTCGCCATGGCAACCGACTTCAGATGGGCAGGTGCCCCCACCCCTTCCCCAGGGGTGTCGTGAGGCTCAGGTCAGATAAAATCAAATTGTCATCTCGGCATCCCGGCCGTCGCAAACACAAAATCATCTCCCGGTGAGACGGAGATGCACAAAATTTATATCGACATTGATCCAGATCGATATATTCATCGACACTTAATCAATCAGTCAAACAAGAGGAAAATTGTCTTTATCAGCTTGTTACGCTTCCGCGTCACGTTTGTGGTAAACAACAGAGCTAGCCGCTACATGCTATCCCAGCTGACTTGATATTCAACAGATCGGGACAATTCCCTTTCTCGGGCGTAATGGACTCCGTCGCATCTATTGATCGCCCCGAGGCGTCTTTCCAGTCCGAGCAAAAGGCCGCCACCCGCAGATTCCCGACCAGAGCTAAAAATAAAATAAAATAGACCCGCCTGAGGAACATTGGCAGCACTTTAACGGCACAAAAGCAAAGGCGGGCTAATTGAACACATCCGGATTTTTATGAGCTTTGCATTATTCACGAGGGCGCCGGCTGGCCGGCCGTAATAACGCCGCCGCAACAACACAGCGGGAGAGCTCGCCACGCAACAACAAAGCTGACGCCCGTCGCCAAACACGCCGCCACTTAATCCATCCGTGAGAATCTCCAAGAAGACAAGAGAGGGGGGGGGGGGGGGGATTTTCGAGTTAATGACAGAGCACCCGCCGCTCCCTTTACGATGCTCGTAAAATAAAAGAGCCAAGGAGGAGCAACGCATATTTCCTGCTTCAGCACCATGGAGAGCGAGCGAGGCGTTGGAGGTTGGTTGACGTGTCCAGGGCAACGTGATTTTGAGTGTGTTGCTCATGACACACTGAAGCTAATTGCCCGCTACAAAGCTAACTATTTAGCATATCCGGGACATAGATGACACAATGGGGCTGGGGGGGGGGGGGCTTGCATTCGAAAGCGGGCTCATCCTTTTAATCGCAGTGGAATCCATCAAAGTGGGTCAAACGGCATCGCCCATCTGCCCCGCACGGATTTTAAACTCCGATTAAAAAAAAAAAAAAAGATGGAAAATAGGGCAAACGCCTCCTTCGGCGTGCACAGTCAAGTGACCGATGCGGCGTGCGCAATCACACGTGAGTCAACTCGCAAACAATGCCAAAGGTCAAACGTCTCTCTGTGCATCGATCGTGCCCGCCCTGCCCTCATTTGCGTGCGGACGCCAAACGTGTACGTCGGGCAGCACAAAGAGCGTCACTCTGCCACATCCACGCTTGATTGACAGCTGTCAGAGACGTTTCCACACGGGAAGTAGCTTAGCTTCACCCGTGCTTGCTCGCCTACTCCTCAAATCCCCTCGCCGTTAGCAATTAAAGAGAATTCAATTACAGAATGGAGGTGCTGCGTTGTGGCTGAGATGATGATGTTCATCTCCGTCTGTGCCCCCCCCCCCCACCCCGACCATCCCCTCAGGCTGTGCGCAAACATGTTGTCATGCCAGAAGTGTCAGAGGAGGAAGATTGTGCAGCTGTGTCTACACAGATTTGCAGGAAATCAGCAGATTCCTTCGTCAACGACGACTTTCCATAGCAGGAAGTCTTTTTGGGCCATATAGGAGCACCCCACCACAACCTGACACCCGCCCGG